>NW_023494787.1:45329982-45684982 GCF_904425465.1 Colossoma macropomum
CTTTTAATCTCATTGATTTCATTCTCTCTCTCTCTCTCTCTCTCTCTCTCTCTCTCTCTCTCTCTCTCTCTCTCTCTCTCCCAGAAACTCTGACAAACTGCAATTTCATTTAACCTTGGACGGCCGCCGCTAACGGCTTCCATGGGACGACTTTCAATAAGGTCTGAGGGAAAGCTGTGATTAAACCAGAGCAAGACACACACACACACACACACACACACAAACACACACACACTCTTCACCACACTCAGTCTTCACTACAGACCGCACTGCTATACCTCAGATTTGAAACACTGTAGATAGTGACATAAGTGGGTCACTCTGTGGTAAACGAGGTCGAATGTTTATGTGTAATTCAAGTGTAAATACTCTGTTAAATTCAAAAACATCAGTAAACGTGTAAGACCACTTACACTGACTCAGTGACTCATCTGAGCCTTTCTAAAATACACTTCACTGCCTCTTTGGTTTCAAAATCAGTTTCTATGTAGAAAATTACAAATATTTCTTTTATGTTGTTATTTTAATTCAATTTTAAAAGCATTTAATGTTTCATCGGTGACACCACTGACATATTGTTTTTGCAACACTTGAAGCTGTCAATATTTTAGCCAAATTTATCAGTACTAAAAAGAGATTTCACTGACAATTGTTAGACTTTCTTCATTTGAGATACCTGTTCAAAAATACATTCATTATTATTATTAGTAATAGTAGTATCCCCATGACCCAGAAGGATAAGCAGTTTAGAAAGTTATTTATTTATTTATTTATTTATATAAAAAAATCTAGGGGCAAAACTTTTTTAATTATATTTATATTTTTAAAATAATTTAAACATGGACAATATTTTACATACATTTTTACATTTTAACCAGAAAGACAAGCATGAAAATTGTTTTACATAAAAATGAAACTACAACATTTGTGAGGCTACAGCTGTGTAATTTAGGAAGTTCAGGCACATTTTACACTTCATCTTTTATATTATGTTTTGCTATTTTTTTTCCATAGTCAGCAGAAAAACAACCATATTTAGAAACACACATGAACAGAACGTGAACTTTTGCATACAACTATAAATTTGTACCTTATCTTTCACCAAACGTACAAAAATACCCACATATCCCCTCTGATAATGAAGACATTCAGAACCCCCATCCCTATTCACACTTTCTCCCCCTGCCCCCACCCCCATCCCACCCCCCAAAACACATCACTTACCCCACCACTATCCAAACTCAATTGAGGCCTGTTGATGGGGACGCAGGCGTTTGTTGGGTCTACAACTATACAAGCCCCCTGATTGAGATGATGTCCTTATGATTGGGCCTATGATTGTCAGAGCTGACCTATAATTCACTGCAGTTGCTGGCTGACTCGCTCTGAATGAGAAGGGGCAGGTTGTCTCTTCTCTCTCACTTCTCTATCACTTCTCTCTGATACACAGAGGTTAAGTAGCTGAGCTGCTGGATTTACGGAGGTGCGTGTGGAAACTGCTACGAGTGCCTTGTTTGAGTGTGTATGATTGAACAAAGGTGCAATGCACAGGTTTCTAACCTTAGTGTTGAATATTTTGGTGGTCACTTAATTAGCAAATGAAATACAGTCCCTTCCTAAGTTGAAGTGAGTATCAGAATAGTTTACATTAAGCCATACACTAAGCAAAACACTGGAGTAAACGCAATATAAAGAAAAATGTCAATTCAACAGATTAATAGTGATTAAAATGAACACTGGCACATTCATAACAAAAAGGCAACACCAAGAGTGACAGATTATGTACTTTTAATTATAAATTCTTGTAGAAATGCAATTATTTTTAATTACCATCTCTTAACAGCAGTGGTGGGCGATGGCTATTAGAGCTGGCCTTCAGTTCAGACCATAAACATCAAAACTCAGCCAACAAGTGAGAAAAAAACACTTTAACAACAGTGGTATTTTCTGCTAGCCTCTCTGTGGGATTTCTAATGTTATCTTAGCTAACACTGATGCCATTCTAGATGAGATACAGACATCTTGTATGCTGCGGTTTTACAGTGAATCTTTCTGCAACAAGCCCTGTTTTCCATTTCTAACAACTCATATTCACAGTCAGTGACTTCCAGAAGGCCTACAGTAACTTTTTGGTCTCACCAAATTTATCTCACCTACTATAAATCAAAAAGTGAATGGTTGATTCCATTGTCAGTTACTAATTATATATATATATATATATATATATATATATATATAATTAATCTGACATGTAAGGCCTTCAGTTCAGCTCCTGAAGTCCTAGCCAATGGGAGAGCTCACTTGGCTGTATCTGCATAGATACCACAGAAGGAAAAAACATGATCAGACAGTTTTCTGTTTGACATTTTTAAGATCTTATGTTTGCTGTTTCTAACCAAAACTTAGCAGTAAAATAAGAGCATTACTAAAATGTGTGCTGAGTTCCAATACAAGTGCGCTGATACTATTAAACAAAAATGAGATAAAAATTGAATGTATTTTTGAAATCTTGAGGATTCCCCTCTACATAGCAAGCATTTAAAAGGCTTACCTTTTTTGTCAACCATGAAATCATGGAAGAAGCTTAAATGTAAATTTTACAACAGACTAAACTATTATTTTTTGAAAATTGCAACTTAAGTTTAAACTTTACACCAAACTAAACTGTTATTTTAAAATTGTGACTTTAATTTAAACTTTACAACAAACTGAACTGTTAGTTTTTAAAAGTGTGGCTTAAATTTAAACTTTAAAACAAACTAAACTGTTATTTTTAAAATTGTGACTTAAATTTAAACTTTACAACAAACAACTGTTATTTTTAAAAGTTTGACTTAAATGTAAACTTCACAACAAACTAAACTGTTGTTAAAATTGTGACTTAAATTTAAAGTTTACAACACGTTTACAAGTTTTAGAATTTTGAAAAATTTTAAACAAATAAAAGTTATGACACCTAAAATTAGAAAGAAATATTCAAATTTCAGCGCTGTTTTTTGGATTACTCCTCATATTAAAAACATTTGTGACATTAGCCATATGAGGACTTTGTGGAAGAAGGTCAGATTTCATCACTGCCCAATAAAAAACCATGTATCTCAATTTTTGTTGATTTTTATTTTTCTACATCGTTTTAAACCACCAGCTGTCCTTTATGGTGTGTGAAAATTTCATGATGAATGGACCAGTAGAAATGCTCTGAAATCACTTGGAATAAAGCCTCTTTACATTGACTTACATTAAAAGGTGGGAGTGTTTTTGTCTTCTCCTGTAAAGTTACTATTTTGGAAATACTTGCTTTTTTTTAAAAGCGACAATTTGTTTTCAGTCTTTTTCCTTTTATTAAAGCTTATGCTAGGATGATTCTCAGGTTGATTTGATCTACTTATAATAGGCTTTGGCACAAACTTGTGGAGTTAACTTGTGTGTATACTGTCATTAAAGCAAAAGCGAGACAAACCAAATACTAAAAAAGTTAAATTAGAAAAGAATGCAAAATAGAAGCATTTTTCACTAGTAATCTCCAACTTTTGGACGCTGCTGTACATCACATTGCATTTTGAAGGCCGAGCACAGAACAGATCCTCAAAGTACACACCAACAGATCGGTATATGGTAAAGGAATAAAGTCCAAATGAGTTCAGTATGTAAAGAACTTTGATAGACAGCAACTGGCTTCCACCAGTATGTATCACTGAATTCTTGAGGAGAGTGCAGGGAGCAACATGAGGCCTGTACTTGATCATGTATGCATGTGTCACATCCACCATTAATCTCCTGTCTGCTCTGTGCTGGGTGGGGAGAACGGGGCTGATGAGGGATAGTAATATGTAGGAGACCTTGTCGTTTGTGCGTATGAACGTGCATGTGTGTACATATATGCATGAGCGTAACTGAGATCACTCTCTGTCGCAGTAATTACATTATCCCGGCTACACGCGCCCTCAGTGGGACGTCCCGATGAAGGCTGACCCCTGCGACCCCCGGGAGCTCCTCGGCTCCATTCGGCCTGGATTAGCCACCTCCAGCCCCTGTCAATCCGACGTAAATTATCACCGCCGCTGACGGCCACTGTCTGATTAAAAACAATATAGCCTGGTTAATATATGATGCAACCAACCGGGCGAGAGAGGTAGTGAGTGAGAGAGATAGTGAATGAGTGAAAGTGAGAGAGAGAGAGTGTCTTTGTCCTCTGGGAAATCTGTGGGTCTGAACTCTAATTAAGTCATTGTTGCTCTCCTGCGGATGCCTGTTTATTCACTCTGGGCAGACACAGACGGGCCACAGGAGGTTACGGTGTTTCCCTTTTGCTAATGAAATGATACTGTCACCTCCTTCCACATGGGAATAGAGTTTTAACCCTTTAATTCTGCTACAGTACGTAACATATACAAGCCTGTTTGCAGGTCAGTCAGTTAGTCTGCCTGTCTGTCTATCCATCTAACTCCCACACCTCGCACTTTGACTTAAACTTAACTCATGCTGAAACCAACAGACCACCCCTTACTCTGTTACAGTACATTACAATATTACAGTACAACTTCTGTAATATACAGAACTGTAAAATTCTGTATATAATGGTTATTATTAGTCCCCTCAGATCCGGCACATATGTATATCTCATCACTGTCGGAACAAAACCTTGTAGCTCCAAAATGCTAACTTTTAAAGAGAAGGAAAAAAAACTGTATTAATTCATAGTGGAAGTCAATGTAAAAAGATGTTTTCCATGTAATTATAGAGCATTTCTATTAGTCTGTTCATCACGAAATGTTAATAGAAAAAAGGGCAGCTGGTGTTTACAAATTCTGTAAATAAGGAAAAAACAGCAAAATGGAGATTCACTGATACAAAAACGGGTATTAAAAGTTAGTTTCTGGACTGCCTTAAAATTTTGAGCACTTGAGTTTCAAATAAGTTGAAAGGGCCTAAAACTCAGATTCCTGTTCTGTTAAGTTACAATGTGAAGATATTATCAAAATATTAAGGCTACCACTAACTTTTTAAGGTTAAAACTCCATTTATTTTATTTATTTATTTATTTATTTTACAGTCTACAAGGTTTTGTCCAGACAATGATATTCACAAATTCTTAGCTCCTTTCACACTGGCTCTTTATTATCTACTTATTGCATTTATTCTTTTTTCATTTGATTTGTCCCACAGTTTAATATTTGTTAATATGTGTCAATGCTGGTCTGGGTCTATTTAATGTGTTACATCATCCATGTGTGCACCAAGACAAATTCCTCGTATGTGCAACATACTTGGCTAAATAAAGTGATTCTGATTCTGATTCTGATTCTGATAATTGGCCATAGTATGTGGATACACACAGGAGCTTGAGTGGTCCAGAGAACGTTCCTCCATTAGCTTATTCATGCACTCTTTTATTCATCCACTGGGCAGGTGTCCATATTCAAGATGCACCACATCCGTCTCCAAACTAAAGAGTAACCCTATAATACCCTAAGGGTCTATATGTGGGTCCACTTCAGCTCCTCCCTTCTGTAATACCCTTACATACAAATTGCAGATTAGTTTTATAGTAGTTACTGACTCATTCACAGCAGTAAGAAACAACCCCACCTGTTCTGGTATTGACTTGTTTCTGAAAGTATGTACACTAAGACAACTGGTTACCATGACAACATTTTCCCATGTTCTGTGAACCTTATCAATGAAATCAGATTAACCCAACGGTCCTGTTGCTGCAATCTATGCGGGCCAATTTGCCACAGTTAGTTAGTTGGTTCTTTATTCTACACTCAACATAGACAACATTTTTTTTATCTGTTTATTTGGACTTTGTACATTGTATATTGTGTGTACCTGATTTTTATATATCCTGAGTCGTCTCTTCTTTATTTTTCTGACACATGCTTGTGCATCTTAAAATCATATAAACTGTTGGTGAAGAAGCTCTGATTCTTATTTGGAGTAATAAGTATTCAGATTAATAACGCTGCAGTTAAGCAATTAAAACTAGGCCTTAAATAACTAAAACTCCACTACAATAATGCTAATTTTTGCTAGCCCCCCTATGAGATTCTAGAAGTATGTTAGCACTAAGCTAACAATGATTCACATTAATTTTTCTTTGGCTTTTCTGGATTAAACATGAACATCTGAAGCTTGTATAAGACATTCCATTTTTAATTTGAAGCTTTTAACAGACATTAGCATACAATATATTTTACCTGCAGCAGTTTTACAGGGACTCTAGTAAAAACATCCTGACATAGAGCTGCCACTGTTTTCCATTTCTAACATCTAACCAAAACCTGGTTGTACTGTGGCTTTCTGAGGGCCTTTCTCAGGAAACTGATCCCACACATTGTAAATCAAAACAGTTTGTTCCTTTGTCGTTTCCCAATTACGGTGATAATCTACTGTGTAAGGCCTTCAGTTCAGCTCCTGAAGGCCTATCCAATGGGAGAACTCGCTTGGCTGCATCAGCGATCGCACTGTACGACACCTCGTCAGTGTGCAGGGACATGATTGTATACTTAGCCACTGACAGGACGGCTCAGTGAGCAACAGCTGGACATTATATCTCTCTACTCATTATTTTGCACTGCCACTTTGTTTATACATCCATACATATTGCATATTGCACAGCCACTTTGTTTGTATGTCCATTCATATTGTATACTGCACTGCCACTTGTTTATACACCCAGGCATATTGCACAACTATTAACATATGTTTTTGTTTACAATTGTTTTTGTTGAGTGTATAGTCATTTCATTCAGTTCATTCACAGGACGTGATATGCACCACTGCATTTTCACCTGCATGATATTTATGCAATTTTACTTACTTATTTTTGTGCTGCACATAATTTTTTATGGTTGTTTTTTTATTATATTATAGTATATTTTATTATATATCTTTACTTCTTCTATGTATTATGGACGACTTTACCTCTGAGATTATTAAAGTGATCTATCTATCTATCTATCTATCTATCTATCTATCTATCTATCTATCTATCTATCTATCTCACATTCCTAATTGGACCAAACATTCCTGATTGGAAAGCAACTAGTTTTTTTAAGAATTTAACCCTTTTCTTTCCAACCCACACAATACAATCAATTAAGAGTGCTACTACAATACTCAGAGAGTTTAAATACAACAAGCATGGTGATGCTACGCTATTCAACAAAGACGACCTAATAATTACAGACTGAAGGCCTCGAAGGTCCTGAGAGTTCCCCACAAGTTTAAGAGGTTAAAACTCAATCTCAGATCTGAATTGACAAAAAGTCGTGGATCAAATAGGAGCACAATATGTGCCAACCTGCTTTGTGCTAAATGTCAGCCGCAGCACCTGTGGCTCCGACTGTGTGTTAAATACTGTACTTGTACATCATATTTCAGGTGAGACAGGTAGCCTTCCTGAATGTGATATATTCATGGCATCACATACTCCCTGCGCTGTGAGGTTGACACTTCGTTTTTATCTCTCATCTCATTCCCCCGCTTCCTTACGCACCGTTCCCTCTCCCCGATGATGATAGACAGCGAATAACTTCCACCATTATGTCCCCGGGACCAGAAACAAGGCCTCTCAAGAGGATAATTACAGGAAGCTGTCACTCCGTCTCCTGCACACACACGCACGCACAATCGTACACTTGCTTACACACGCTGACACAGCTGCCCAACCTGTTCCTGTCTCAGAACACACACACACATACCAAACTCCACCATGTCAGAAAAATGGCAAAAAGGAGGAACTTTCACAACCGTGCTACAACCGAAAACAGGAAACTGAGAGGAATCTAAATTCACTTTCCAATAGCCATTAAGTACATTATTTTAGGAGGGATTTCTAAAGAGATGAGATAGAAGATAATCTACTTACATGAGGAAAGATGAAGGAAAATAAGTGTTTTCAAAACTGGAGTTCAAAAATCGGTTAAAAGCTACAGAGAAAATGAGATTCCTAACAACCACCTGGAAGACATGGTTAACCATCACAACTGTCCCCCTCAGATAAACAGCACTTAAATCTTTCGTCTTTGAGAGAGAGGAGAAAATCAAGCTGCTTCAGATCTGAAAGCATCCACAGGTGTTTCTGTCCATCCTTCCACTGTGAGAAGACGACTCAGCGCTGTGGGTCTGAAAGGATGTGTAGCTGTCAAGAAGAACCTCATTGAGAAATGGAGACGGACACATCAAACAAAGAAGTTGCTGGTGTTCTCAGAACAATGGACTGACCACCCCAGAGTCCAGACCTCAACATCACTGAATGTGAGATTATATGGATTGTGAGAAGCAGAAAATGCAACCCACGTCTAAGACTGAACTTTGGAGGTGTAAAATATCCCTGCAGATTTCTTTGAAATAAAAAAAAGAGAAAATCTCCTTAAAAGAATGGAAGCTGTAATGAAGGTAAAGAGTGGACACACTAAATACTGCTATTATATTTAGTTGTTAAATATGTTTCTACTTCCTGAAACTCAAAATGAATAATTTGTATTTTTGGCTGTTTTGATTAGAAATGTAATAAATAAAGGGGTGGTCTCTGACTTTTGCACAGTACAGTATGAAGTAAAATATTATGAAAATGTCTTCAAAAAACTAAATGTACAATACTGTGCAACCAAAAATTCTATTGATATTGTCAGTAATTGTGTGTGTTTGCCTGTAAAACACTATACAACAGTAGAGTAATTATAAATAAACATAAATAAGGCAAAACAGAACAAGTTTGATTTGTTTTTAGTAAAGTTATTAATACATTGGTTGAATACAGTTTACAGAACGCAGGTTTGGTTCCTGACGTCTCGCTGCTCTCCAGCCATTGCATGGATTTATTACATCATCATCTGAATTAATGTAATGAAGGACTAATTAGATAAACTAGGTACTGGATGTTCACTGTAAATAAGGGACTTCTTCTAGGTGAGCTTTGGAAACTGTTAAGCTTAAACAATCACACATTAAATCACAACTGATTGTTTACTCATTTATTTTGAATGTTAGTGTCTTTTCTACACAGTAATGCATGTTTCATATACAATATAATCACATCCCATATTTGAGAGGTAACTATTTGTTTCTAATGAAAAGCTCTAACATACAAGTGCAGCGTTTCTGCCCGAACATAACTATGACATTTCTAACATATGAGAGAGTGGAGAATTCAAATAACTACATACATATAATTGTACTTGTTGACATTTATCTGCTCTTTAAACCTGCTTTCACCAAAATTGTTGTTTTGTTATTTTTTTTCTATCATAATAAAACTATTTCTTTTTAACTCTCCCTGTTCTCCTGGAGTCTCTTAAGGAAAAATCAAGTTGGTGCATCACTGCTGTCAATTCTGACACTACATGTCGAGGATCATCAGCAATAAATCACATTAAGAGCTCATCCCATTATATCTGATTATGTGTAAAAGTTTTAATACCCCAGCTGAACGACAGATTTTGTTGATTTTCTTTTTCTTTTATTTATTTATTTATTTTTGGCAAATAAACAGTAATTTTACATTAGTAAATCAACAATCAACAAAATATGTTACATATAATTTTACCAGGGGATGCCCAAACTTTTACTTTTATATATATATATATATATATATATATATATATATATATATATAGGAACTTTATGTTTATATAAATATATGTAAATACATAGACATATGTAAATCTAATATATATTAGATATACATATGTTTGGGTATCTAATATATATATATACAAACATGAAGTATCTATATTTATGTTCATATATATATATATATAGGTAAATAAATTAGGATATATTAGAATTTTTTACATCAGACATTAAAGCCCATATATATATATATATATATATATATATATATATATATATATATATATATATTAGTAAAACAGAGGTAACAATGCATTTTTTAAATAATAATAATAACAATAACAATTAACATTGTTTACTATACACAACGTTTAAAAGCCACTTATAGTTTCTATAAATGGGACTTAATCATTTCAATGAGGGTCATTATGCATTAATATTACTTTTCCCTGCCCGCTGGTGCACGGTGACGTAATCAAAAGTCAGAAGGCGTTTAAGAGGCGGGTGCGAGTCATAACATTTTAATGAGAAAGCAGGAATGTTGTCTTTTGAATGACGATGATTCGGGTTAATAAGTCGAGGGAGATGAACTGAGAAGGTAAATCGGGTAAAACGTCTAGCGTTAAATAAGCTTTAGTTTGAGTTCGCCTTTAAAAGCTCACACTCTGATGCTGGTCAGATGAGCAGGAATGCTCACAGGTTTCTTCGGTCAGGCTTTTCAGCTGGAGTGAACACAGTGTCAGCAGAGCGCTGCACTCTCACGGGCTCCGCGCGAGACCTCCAACAACCGCGTTCAGCTCCTCGAGAACAATTTCCGCAATTAAAGAAATGCGAGAGTGAATAAAAGAAAAAGTTTAATACACGAGAATCACGACTAACGCGCTCATGGAGAGTGTAAGCAGTGGCATGTGCTGTCTGCCGCTCACAGGCTCCATGAGCCCCTTTCTGCTGAAGGGGCTGCGTGTGATATTGTATTCGCACCCCGCCATTTCACAGATTTCACTATTTTTCACCATTTCACGCAACATCGCCTCGGCTAATTTCTTTATGACGGGCAGCTAATTGCACGGCTGCGCGTGATGGAGCAGCTACAAGTGCCTTCACAGAGCGCGCATGGAAGGAGTTTAAAAAAATACCATCGCGTTTGGTTGAGATGTATTAAAAGACAAACAAAACAGACAAACAATAAATAAATAAATAAATAAATAAATAGACAAAACAACGTGCGAGGTTTGAGAGAAATATTTATGATATATATGTTTTTTAGGCAAAAGTATGCATATAAATATAAATAATAAATAAATAAATAAATAAATAAACATGGAATTGCTTCAGATGTATAAACAAATTAATAAAAAAATAAAAATAAACAAATAGGTAAAAATAGAATGTTTTTAACTGCATGTATTTAAATGTGTTTGACTAATTTTAAGGTGTAGCTGAAAAACAATTGTTTCTGATTTATTTTTAAAATTATATTATAAATAATAACCTGAAAACAACAAGTCACGGCAGCAGAGGCGCGCGGGGTAGCTGTGCTGTTGCTGGTGTGCGCGGGTGAGCGCGGAGCTGCACGCGATGCCCGGTGCGCTTTGTCCGTGTCCGCTGGTCCGCGTTAATGCGCTTATTATGGAGGTCAATGGAACAGGTTTGAAACGGGATTTCACACACACACACACACACACACACACGCACACACACACGCACACACACACACACACAGCATACGTGTGGGAAAGGAGCGCGTGAAAAGAAGACCATCTGCTGTGAGGAGCGCACAGACCTGTGGAGCAGAGACTGAGAGTCTGAGAGAGGCTGAGACTCTGTTTATTTACAGAGACTGAACTCACTTTAACAGGCATGTAAACCAGTGAAGGGAAGCTTCAGCTCAAATCCGAAAAGATCAAAGTTTCACCTCATCTGAAAGTCATGCAATCAAACGCACGCGGCTCGATTAAGAGCAGAAATGAAGTTGCCAGCGGCGTCAATGGCCACACAGCATTCAACACTAAGACACAGAAACATACAACACTATTCAACCTGTAGCTGCAGAGTCCTGCAGGCCTGACCCCTACAGAGCAGGGCTGAGACAGATGACCCTCACTGCCCTTTCACCATAAACAATTCAATACAGAAGTATTCCGCATTTTCAGTGCATCATTAGCAGCTAGTATTATTAATAAAAGCCCAGAAGCTCGTTTGGGTTCTGACGATACAAACTACTGTGAAACGTTGTCAGGCCTAAAAAAGCTGGAGCGCCATCCGATAAAGATGTGACGATGTATTCTCGCGCGCTGACTCCAGCAGCGGGACGCGGGAGCGCGCTTTCTCGTTCGCTTTAACTTCGCCTCCTCCTCCGTCCTGCGAACAGCACCGCGCGCGCCACATCAGACAAATAAAAACTAGGCGCGATTAAAAGTCCCCCACTTTATTAAATCTGAATTTCAAATGAAATGTACTGCGTGCGCGTGCACAGCATGCTAATGCGCGCGAGGAGAGAGAGATTCATCAGTCAGTTGTCATTCATCAGTGTAAAGAATATATATATATATATATATATATATATATATATATATATATAATTTGTATATATAATTATATTATATACACTATATTATATATGAAAATATATATTGGAAATATATTGAAACAGACAATTCAGACGTCACAACTACATGAAAGCATTAGATAAATAACACAGTAATAAATACATGACATTATAATAATAATAATAATAATAATAATAATAATAATAATAGGCATAGGCTCGCAAGTCAAATAAGGTCCATTTATTGCTCAATAGCTTTAAAACAAACATAAATAATACATAAATAAACAAGGCATTGCTTCCCACAAGGTCTCTGGCCAAAGAGTCCTGTAAAAGAATGGCAAATGGACAGCGGTCACCTTTGCTGCTGTGAATGAAGTGAAAGCAGAGGGGCAGTGAGGATGAAGTTAATTCCTTCTTTATTTGTGAAGCGCTTGTCCCAGCACGTGCACACCCACTTCCGCCCCTTGGGCTGGTCTACCACGCCCTCGCGACACACGGGCCCTCACTTCTCTGCCCCAGTGTACACTCTGCCCGCAAACATTTATGTCCGCATGAGCACTGGCGCAAAAAAAAAAAAAAAACGGATGTGGAAAAGCAGAGGAGCTGCCAGCCTCTGCGAAGGGCATTTTAGCATCTTTAGCAGACGACTGGGCTCATAATCACTCAGTCTGAGAGGAATCCCTGCATTAGTGTCGCAACAGAACACAAAAGACATCTCACTGGAATATCAGCTTTGATCTATTCACGCATTAATCGTGCGTTATAACAGCTGTGAGGGGTCTTCACAGGCGGGCATCCCCGTCAGGAAAGTGATGAAGAGTTCAGCCCCTCCCACCTGTAGCCTATCTGCGTTACGTCACAGTAGAAAGTAGTTCCGACCGATCCGGTTGGTCCGCGGACGATGGCGTCACAGTAGACTTTATTGGTTAAGAGCGATCCTGAGAAGTGGGGACTTCAAGACGGAGAGGAAGTTTCGTTCAATCTGATTGGTTGAGCCACAGCCTGTGGGTGATGACCTCACGAGTAGCAGCTTGGGCGAATCTGATTGGCTCCAACGGACCTCCCGGGTGATGACGTCACGGCGGAATCTAACCCCAGGGAGCTCCGGCGAACGTGATTGGCCAAGCCTGAGCCTGCGGAACTTCAAAGCCAGAGTGGAGCTACAACTGTGGCGAGGTGGGCGGCAAACATCAGTGCAGCGTGTAGAGCTGAAAAACAGGCGAGTTAACTCATAAATGCAAAGCTATTCTCAAACGCGGACACGTCTGGGATGGCAACTTCACTTCTAGGGGTGAGTGAGAGTTGTTTACTTCGCTCTGCTTGAAGGGTTTAGACGAGGCTGTGCATGTTAAAAAGTTGGAAGCGAAGACGTTTATCATTTAAGGAAGAAGCGACTTCTGCTCTTATCCCAACGAGTTCCTTAGGAAAATAAACGATACTAACACAAGTGACACTCGTTTTCTCCTGCCTTCCCTCCAGGAAGAGCCAAAGTTTGGATCCACTCCTCTAGCCATGCTGGCCGCCACCTGTAACAAAATCGGGAGCGCGAGCCCCTCGCCGGCGCTCTCGGACGGCACGGCGTTCGCCAAAGGCTTCCATCCGTGGAGACGCAGCGGCGCTGGAGGCGGCTGCGGTGCTGGAGGCGTCGGCCTCGCGGCTGGCTTGGTGCGCGCGGACTCCTCTTCCTCCTCCTCCTCGTCGCCGTTCATCGCGAGCGGCTCTCCCGCCGCGTCCAGCGCCTTCTCCCTGACCGCGAGCACCGGCGGCGTCGTCGGAGGCGCGTCGGCGAGCCCCTTCGCCAACGACTACTCGGCGTTCCAGACGTCGTCAGTGTCTTCGAGCGCGAGCTCGCCGGAACCCGCCTTCCACCTCTCCAAGGTGCACGCGCCTGTGGACGGCCTGCAGGGGATCTACCCGCGCATGAGCGTGGCGCACCCGTACGACTCTTGGTTCAAGTCGGCGCAGATGGGGGACGCGGTCGGCGGCGCGTGCGCTGGAGCGAGCGCGGCCGGAGCGGCGGCGTGGTGGGACGTGGGTCCGGCGACGTGGATCGACGTGCAGGGCGCGAGCGGCGCCGCCTCGGCGCTCCAGACGTCGCTGCACCATTCGCCGCTGGGCGCCTACGGCTCGGACTACACGGCCTTGGGTCACGCGGCATTCGGCACCGGCCCGTCGCCGCCGCCGCACCTTCTGGCCGGCGGGCAGCACGTGATGGACGGATTCAAAACTGTGCTTCCGGCCTCGTACCCAGACACGAGCGCCGCTGCCGCGAGCGCGTCGCCCGCGCTCCCGCTGGCCGGTTCGCCGCGCTCGTCCGCGCGCCGCTACTCGGGCCGGGCCACGTGCGACTGCCCTAACTGCCAGGAGGCCGAGCGGCTGGGGCCGGCAGGCGCGAGCCTGCGCCGCAAGGGCCTGCACAGCTGCCACATCCCGGGCTGTGGCAAAGTCTACGGCAAGACGTCGCACCTCAAGGCGCACCTGCGCTGGCACACGGGCGAGCGGCCCTTCGTGTGCAACTGGCTGTTCTGCGGCAAACGCTTCACGCGCTCCGACGAGCTGCAGCGGCACCTGCGCACGCACACCGGCGAGAAGCGCTTCGCGTGCCCCGTGTGCGGCAAGCGCTTCATGCGCAGCGACCACCTCAGCAAGCACGTGAAGACGCACAGCGCGGGCGGCGCCGAGGCCGGAGCTCAGGGCGGCGCGTGCAAGAAGGGCAGCGACAGCGAGAGCGAGCAGAGCGCGCCGGGCAGCCCCGCGTGCCGCAGCCCCGAGCACGCGGGCACCGTGAACGGCCACGGCTCCACCATCAGCAGGACTGCGTAAAGAGAGAGAGAGAGAGAGAGAGAGAGAGAGAGAGAGAGAGAGAGAAACATTGCACATGGAAAACGGACACGAGCGCCGGGAGACGCGCAGCAAAACCCACACTGATGAATCCCGCGGTGCTGAACGGACAATATCGGAGTGAATGGTGTTAAATTCACTACAGTTCAGATTGCTGGACTTGACTGAATTCATTCTTTAAGTGCTGAATTCGCTCTAAAAGTGTTCAGTATTTCCGTTTAATGTGTTGCATCAACAATTCAAAGTGCTAAATTAACTCAGACAGAGCTGTACAAACAAAAGTGCTATTAATCTTTAAATGTTTAATGTTGGACTTAACGCACAAAAATGGGTTGCATAAACTCTTAACGTGCTGAATTATCCCTCAAATACTGAATTAATACTTAAAATGTTGAATAAACACAAACAGTCGAGTTGTATAAACTCTTAAAGTGCTGAATTGTCTTTTAAAGTTTTAAATTAATACTTAAAACCTTTAATTTACGCTTAAAATGCTAAATAAACAGCCCCTAAAGTGCTGAATTATCACTTAGATATTTAATTAATACTTAAAATGTTTAATTTAGGCTTCAAATGTTGAATAAACACAAACAGTCGAATTGTATAAACTCTTAAAGTGCTGAATTAATACTTAAAATGTTTAATTTACGCTTAAGATGTTGAATAAACACAAACAGTCCAGTTGTATAAACTCAGTGTTATTATCCCGTACAGTGCTGAGTTGATCCTTAAAATGTTTAATTTTACGCTTAAAATATTAAAATTAACCCACAAAATGGGTAGCATAAACTCTTAAAGTGCTGAACTATCACTCAGATACTAAATTACTACTTAAAATGTTTAATTTACCTTTAAAATGTTTAATAAATACAAACAATCGAGTTGTGCAAACCCTTAAAGTGCTGAATTATCACTGAGTTAATGCTTAAATGTTTCATTTTATGCTTAAAACGTTGAATTAATACAAACGGAGTTACCTAAAGGCCTGAATGTTCAGTCACAGTACTGATATAATATTTAAAATGTTTAATTTTACGCTTAACATTTGAGTTGCATAAACTCTTAAAGTGCTGAATTATGACTTACAGTGCTGAATTAATACGTAAACACTTTAATGTGACGCGCAAAATATTGAACTAACACACAAAACACGAGTTGCATAAACCTTTACAGTGTTGAATTATGACTCACAGTGCCGAATGAACACAAACGGAGTTGGATCAACTCCTGAATTATCACTTTCAGTGATTATTTTAAGCTTAAAGCGTTGCATTCACTCAGCGTGTTCGTAACTGGGGCGACTATGAAGGCTGTAGATATTAGTTCAGCACTTTCAGCGCTTTCAGAGCGAATTCAGCGCTGCCGGTTCTCATGAATCCACAGTGTACGTGTTAATGCAACACGGCGAGTGTTCACTCCGCTCTGTGCAGTGAAAGAGGGACAATTTGTAACATTCCTACATAAACGAGCTCCTACAGTCCGTCTCCAGCTGTGGAGTGAACTTTGGGGATTTGTCTGCGCGCTGGAACAAAGGAAAAGTGGTTTGGGACTCTCTCCGCGTTAAAGCAAAGGCTGTGGTCAGTTCCTGTGGAAAGGTACGAAACGTGTGACGTGACTAGGGAAAGAAAGTTCACGTTAAAGGGCAATTCCACCATTTTTTTTTAAGTTTCTGTATAGTTAATTCACTGAGATGTAAACAAAGTTATTCAAAGTACTTTGGACTGTGGAGAAACTTTTCTTTACAGTGGTGCTGATGGGAACCAGGGGTCGCCATGACTACAACACAAACATAGCTATTTATTTACTATCCAAAACCATCAGTGAGCCTACACGTGAGTTTTTTTAATGTTGGTGATGATAAAAGGGTATTAAATCCGGAAAGATTTCATTTCTTTGGGGACTATTTTACCTCACAGTGTATCCCTCCGCCACGAACGGCTTTTAAAAATATGCCTTTTAGGCTAAATCTTTACTATCTGAAAACAGTGTCTTAGGCATCAAGCATACAATGTAGGGACTTTCTATGAGGGAGCTTTTAGAGGTGGACGTCTGGTTCCTATCACGACCGGTGTGGGCAGTTCTGACTCAGTTTCTCTAGACCAGAGCATTTCACGCTAAACCACTCTGAATGACTTGTCTTCGTCTTAGCCATTTAATTATGCACGAAATTTGCAAAATTGGGTGGAGTTCCCCTTTAAATTAGCCAGTACGTCTCAGGTGTATTCAGAAACGAAAAGTGTGGATCAGAGACTCTGAGCAGTGGCCACTTCTACGGAGCCATACAGCCTAAGACGCTTCACTAAAATAATGATGATGATGATGTTTTTATGTTTACACTGTATTTCGGAGTTTACCATGAAATGTCTTAATTGATTGAGTTCTATTGAGGCACTTTACTCTCCCTGTGTGCGCGCGAGCAGCGGGTTCCCCAAAAGCAGGGGGAGTCCACTTTCAGACGACGCTGAAGTGATGGTGGGCCCTGTCAACGTCCTCTTACTGTTCTAAAGGGTCCAGTCGTTCCCGGTGTGGTCCTGTACTGTAGTTTAATCCTCTCCGTGGATGGACGTAGTTGACTGTGTGTGAGAGCGCGGCGGACTCAACACGTGTACATACTCGCGCTCTCTCCGCTTTATTTATCCACCAGTTTGTGCTTTGAAGTCTATCAGAGTCGCACTTTGAATTTATATTTATGATTTTAGCATAGAGGCATTTCGATCAGGTTCTTAATCTTTATTGTTTTTGTTATTGTTTTTTTTTTCCTCTCTCTTTTTTTTAATTTAATCTTTTGGTTTTATTTAATTGCGCATGCGTGTTTGCATTTACTGACTATTGATTTTAAGGTTTAATTCCTCACAATAAAGTCAGATTGGGTTTGACTACGAGCACAACTGTTTTTATTTTTTGACTCCTGAAGGAAATGTGTTTCTATACATTTTTCAAAATATGTGTCAACTTTGTGAGTGAGATATTTCCATAAAATAAATCCGTAAATGTTACTATTGCATACACTTCATATACATCTATGTCTTTCAACATATGTATATATATATATATATATATATATATATATATATATATATATATATGTTGAAAGACATCTGTAGATGAAATGTATTTCCACATATCTATCTATCTATCTATCTATCTATCTATCTATCTATCTATCTATCGCTGTTGTCGGAAGAAAACCTCGTATCTCCAAAATAGTAACTTTACAGGAGAAGGAAAAAATCTACTTTACTTTTAATGTAAGTCAGTGGAACCAGACATTTTTCCAAGTCACTTCTTTTAGTCCATTCATCATGAAATTCACACACAATGTAAAGAGCAACTCACAAACTTTCAAAGTGCTTTCAAATTATATCAAAAACTGAAAAACAACAAAAATGGAGATACGTCCGCGCGTTTTTCTTCCTAAAACAGCGATATATATATATATATATATATATATATATATATATATATATATATATATATATATATATATATAACACACACACACACACACATGTATATATATATATATATATATATATATATATATATATATATATATATATATCTAACATAAATTTTACTATTGCATACACTTTATTTCTTTATTTACATGCGTGCATATCGTTCAATATTAAGGTACCGTTAAATATATTTAGCACATATAGTTATATATATATATAAGGGGCCAAAGGACGAGCTCAGCTAATAAACATCTATTAAATTTAATTAAACCAAAATAAATTAAATTCTTCCATATAGCTGCATAACATTGAACCGTTTTATTCTGAAAAACTTATTTTAAGACTTTTCCGCATGTTTACATAGAAATAGTCGTGTAGTTCGTACTATATGCGTCGTAATGAAGCAAAGGTTTCTTTATAATGCTGATCTTTCTTCTGACGCAGAAATTAATTTGAGGCGTAAATATAGTAAATTTCAAAATAAGAGTCTATGAAGCAGCCCATGCAATTTGTTTGTCATATTTCATTTAATATAACAAAGACACGATACAAACCCAAAACATCCACAAGCGTTTGATGATTGACTCTAAAAGTGGTCGATCAGCCAAAGACGTGTTCGGTGTCTGAAGTTGGCTTCTTTAGTTTTATACCAGGCTAATGTAGCTGATGCAGATTTAATATAATAAGATCGTTTATCATATCAAATCTTCTATTAATTTAGCCTCATAGCTCCGATGCAAAACTACAGTCTTTAAAAGGAGGGTTCTTCAAGAGTTCTTTAATAAAGACAATGGTCCTGTAAAGAACCAAGAATACTCAAAGAACCATTTGATGCTTTGCATGGTGAAATAGTTCATGGATATTGTGTTGTGGTTCTTTATAGAACCTTTTTGAAAATGGTCCTATATAGAACCAAAAGGGATCTTCTGTTGTCAGAAGCTTGGCATAAGCTTAAACAATAGCAGAACTCTTCTTGGTGGTATATAGAACCATTTTCAAAAAGGTTCTATATAGAACCACAACACGTTCTCCATCAATCTGAAAAGCAATTTCATCATCCAAAGAATCATTTAAGCATGGAACTCATGGTTCTAAAAAGAAGAACCATCTTTTTTTAAGAGTGTAAAAACATTTATACACCAATAACAATGTCTTTGCTGAAGACTACATTTGAGGTAAAGAGGGAGATTATGTAAATTAGAGTTTTATGCTGGACCATTTCCTCACTGAGGACAGTTGTCTGCTGGAACTGATGGAAAAAAGTCAAAACGCAAACTTTTCTGAGGCGTCCTCTTCCTTTCCATGTGCATTTAGTGCCCCCTAGTGGCGCAGCAATCTGGCCACAATACCTAGCAGTCCGGAGGTATGAAGAGTTCAAATCCATACAGAAGCAAAAGTGAATTAATGACTCAAGCCACTAAAAGCTAACGCGAGAAATACAGTGTCACGTAAGCCCCCCATCCCCTCCTCCCCTGGGGTCTCTATATAACTGAAGTGGAACTTTGCAGGCTCTGTACATCTCTTTGGGGGATCCCTTTGGGCTAAAACTATAGGCCTAATGCTAAACTGAGAGGCAGCACCACAATAGTCCAGAAAGAAATTAAACCAAAAACTAAGTATGATGGACTTAATGTAACCAAAAGCAAAACTACTTGTCTTAAAAATGCACTTGTTTAGAGTAAAGGATGAAATTAATGATATAAAAGTAAACATATTATCATTTAAAAATGCTCAGTCCAAAGTCAGAGTGGTCTGATGTGAAACGCTCCAAACTTACCGAGCTGAAATTGTACACAGTGGTGTTGATGGGAACCAGACATCTGCAGAGTTAAATGGCTTTAATAGCACTCTTTCAGAAAGATATTACACAAAATGAATTACATTATGAATACGCTGCCTGATGTCTGAGACGTTATTTTGTGATGGGTTTGAAATTAAGATTTGAGATTCTTGAGAAAGAAACTTTTGGCCTAACACATAAAAAGCCATCTGGAGCAGAGAGGTACATGTAGGGCATTAAAGGCAAAATAGTCCCCAAAGAAATCATTATTTTACCATCGTCAACATTACATATCAAACTCAGAAGACACATGTATGTTTACTTGTGTTTTTTGATGGTAAATAAAATGGCTATATTGGGCACCAGAAGGTTGCTAATAAGCATTGTTGTGTAATGGTTGAGATATATATAAGGGCAGCACGGTGGCGCAGTGGGTAGCGCTCTTGCCTCACAGTGAGAATGGCCAGGGTTCGATTCCCAGCTGGGCGACCACGGTCATTTCTGTGTGGAGTTTGCATGTTGTCTGCTTGGGTTTCCTCTGGGTACTCCGGTTTCCTCCCACAGTCCAAAAACATGCAGTTAAGCTAAATGGACATGCTAAAATTGCCCCTAGGTGTGAATGTGTCTGTCTGTCTGCCCTGCAATGGACTGGTGACCTGTCCAGGGTGTATCCTGCCTTCTGCCCAACGACAGCTGGGATAGGCTCCAGCACCCCACTGTGACCCAGAAGAATTAGCGGTTAAGATGATGTATGTGTTTATATATATGTTTGTGTGTGTGTGTGTATATATATATATATACACACACAGCTGTCATGAGTCTGTGATGTACATGATCATACGTTTCATCCCTCAACATTCTACAGTCATTGTGCTCTTAAGCAAGGAAGTTAAGCCATTGTCCAGATAAGGTGGCCTTTTTTTTGGCTTCTGTTTGATGCTTTGGGTTCAAGTTTGCACTAATTCACAATATAATAATACATTGAAATAATAATAACAATTGCTTAGATGTAAATAAATGAAAATGTTTTTCTAACATAAACCAGATTTGCTGAAAGTCTAAATGGCTTATTTAAACAATAAATTCTGTGTTAACGACAGACTTGCTATTGTCATATGCTATTTTTAAAGGAATTTTCCGCCCTTTTTTGAAATTAAAGAGTTTAATGTAGTATGTAAGCATCATTAAAGTTTCAGAATGTACCGTTCACTCCAACAGTTTGATTCTTCTATATGTATGTATATATATATATATATATATATATATATATATATGTGTGTACAGGTCATGTACTTATACATGTATATATGTATACATGTACACACACACACACACACACACACACACACACACACACACACACATATATATATATATATATATATATATATATATATATATACATATATGTATAAGACATGATATATGTTAATGAAAATGAACTATAATTGTTGCTGATACGTAAAACCACACAAATAAATGAGGAAAAGATAACAAGAGGCATTAGACAGTATTGAGATTTTTATTGAAAACAATCGCTTTTCACATCAAATGCTGACAGAAAAACAAAAGTGCCATTATTGAATGTAATGCCCAATTGTTCGATGATTTGGCTGCCAAAGATTATCACTGGTTCTGTAGATTATTTAATGGAAAACAATAATCACAGACAGCAGTAAATCCACATTGAGCTGAATTAGTGCTTAAGGCCTATATCTACAATTATTACCACAGCGTATCAAATAGCCCCTCTGGGGTTCTCAGTAACATTCTACAGGACAGCAACGAAACCTCTTCCACCATCAGCGACAAAGAAAAGCAAAAACACAAACTGAAACACTAAGAAACAGAAAGAAATAAATAAACTTTTTTAGTGTTTGGAAGAATGTTTGATGTAAACAGTGGTAAAACTGGTCTACAAGCCACAGGAATGACTGGACTCTCCAGCAGGCCTACGAGGCGCCACTAATATGACAAAGCAGGCCAATGACAGTCTCTATAGTCCATATCTTCGGTTCTGAATCAACTCCTGCTTCGCCTTCTTTCCAGTAAATGGGTCAGTACCATTGCTGGATTTCAGTAGTTTGACATACACAAGTGCAGCTAGCTAGCGTGGTAGTTCACATTGGCAAACAGTCAACACGCTTCTCAAAAATTACACCCAAAGAAAAAAAAAGTACAGTAACCCAGGAGAGGAACACAGGTGCGAGTAACCACAGTAAAATTCCAGTTTCTGGCAGTGCACCTCAGAGTGAAAACGTCATTATTAAGATGGGCAGATTACAGTATGTAACTGCTGTATTTATGACCCATTGTACTTCATACTTTAAGTTCATATGTTTATAAGGAAACTGAGGCAATCTCTGCTGAATGAGGCTTGCTGAAGACCAAAGATATAGTACAGTGCAAAATTCAAAAACCACCCTTCATCTACTTAATTTCCAAACAGTACAGCAAGTTATTCATAATTCAGGAGATATTTGATCAGAGATTTGAATCATATAAGATAATCGACTTGCATAAAGAAGGAGGAAGTTAAATGAAAATTAGAAAAAAATAGGAGTTTCCAAAACAAACTCAAAAAATTAATAAAGCTACAGAGAAAATGGGACTCCTGACAACCACCCGGAAGACCTGGTAGACACCAAAACTACCCCCATCAGATAAACAGCACTGAAAGATTTCATCTTTGAGAGAGAGGAGAAAATCAAGCTGCTTCAGATCTGAAACAATCCATATCCATCCTTCCACTGTGAGAAGACAACTCAGCGCTATGGGTCTGAAAGGATGTGTAGCTGTTCAAGAAGTCCTCACTGAGAAAACGAGACAGACACCTCAAACAAAGATGCTGCTGGTGTTCTCAGGACTGACCACCCCAGAGTCCAGACCTCAACACCACTGAATTTGGGATTATTCAGATGATGAGAAGCAGTGTAACTAACTTCCATCAATTGTTGATACTGTTTTTAGTTTAGTGCGTTTCTGCTTTTATAAAGTAACTTAAAAGCTGTTCTGACAGTATATCACGTAAACAAGGGTGGTCTCTGACTCACATAGCACTGTGCAAAAAATTCTTGGATAACTTTTCTAGGTCATGCCCAAACTGGCAACTAGATGGCAGCAGAATCCCAAGCAAGAAGGGAGTGGTTCCAAGTTGAGGTCTTTCATGGCTACGGCAGAGTAGTGTGGGCTCTTCAACAAAAACGTAGTGTTCCATTTCATTAAACTGAGGCTAAATAAAACATAAATAAAACGTACCAAACACTCAGACACTCGCACATAAATAAAAACTACAGTACCTTCACCTACCACACAGAGGCCAAACAGAACAGGACGCAGAGGTGAACTGTCCACTTTCAGTTCGCTTAACCAACCTAACCTGGAGAGGTTAAAGCTGCTGTCAGGAGAGGCTGCAAACGGCTGACCAGGTTTTTGGTCAAGCTACAAACTCATGCTTCAAGACAAAGCATAAACTATGTTTACTGCGCTTTGTGTTAGTAGAGTCAGCTAGTTCTGGGACAGCCGCAGCACTGTTTCAGCATTCCTGACCGAGGGCTTGGGGTGTGTTCGGACAGTCCTCGTAAACTGGTACATTTGTGAATTTCCGAGCATGCCACAGATTGTGTTCCAAGAGCTGATAAAGTAAACGCAAGTAAACGCATGGAACTTGCTTAAGTTGACTAGTTGCAAAGTGCACCAGCACATTTAATGTATTTTTACAAAAAAATACATGATTGTATGATTGTAAAATTGAAGGGAATTTCTGCCAATTAAAAAAAAATGTCTATGTAACTCCATCATTAAGATACTGGCTTATATCAAGGGGAAGTCCACCATTTTTTCAAAATTCGTGTATAATTAAATGGTTGAGACAAAGTCATTCAGAGTGGTTTGGTGTGAAATGCTCTGTTGTAGAGAAACTTGCCAAGTCTGAATTGTTCACAGTGGTGGAGACGGGAACCAGATGTCCAAAGAGATTAATGCCTCTAAAAGCTCCCTCAAAGAAATCTACTGCATGAAATATATGAATGAATATATGAATGGTGTATGAATATGATCGCAATAGTTGTGACATTAGCTTTTGGCTTAAAATGCAATTTTTCAAATATTATTTATTCAAAACGTATTTCAGTTTAACATTAGCAACTTTACTATATTTGTGTTGTAGACATCATGACCCCTGGTTCCCATTCGGTTGTGTGCATTTTGTTATAAGGACCATCCAAACACACTATTACCCCACATGAACCATATTAGCGAAGATTAAAAAGGATGGACATGAAAGGTTCTCCAGACTTAATGCCTAATATCTACTGAGCATGGATTTACGTTACTATGGTCCACTGTCCAAGCATGTTAGCCCTGTAAATAATATCATTCCTCTTCTCACCCGAGTGGCCGCAGGAGAGAAGAGCTGAAATGCCGTCCGATGCAACAGAACATAACCCAAAATTAAATTACCCTATCAGAAGAAGAAAACGACATCCACAGAAGAATGAAGTGTGCTTGTGAAAACATATGTGCATTAATTCACTTATTGCTCTCGCTCGTCCTTCTCTTCTCATTCATCCTTTCATGGCCAGATGTCGTTCAGAGGCATCTTGGGAACGTGGACATGCATCTCCATGGGGAGCTCGGGGAGGCAGTCCCGTCTGTAGGTTATCGTCTTCTCGTTGGCGGTGGGTGCGTATGATGAATTCTGTTAAAAATACAGTGGATATGATAACAAAGCACATACATAAAACTAAGAGCAAAAAGCATGCAGTGTCAAATACATGCTGCCTGTCAAACACTTAGGGACACAGCTTTTTAAAATGTCTCTAAAAAATGTTTTCATTGTGGTTTTGCAAAAAAAAAATTGACATATTACATAGAAAGTTGTTTAAATCTTGCTATTTTTGTCGCACATCCCTCCGGCTCTAATGCTTCTATGAACTCCATCTCCCAGAATCCTCTGGGAGATCACATGCCTACTGACCTTCCACAGCACTCCAATCATCATTTTCACTCACTCCAATACTAATCTGGTTTACCTGTTCTTGATGTCACATAACTAGAGGTAGTTAGTATAAAGCCCAGGCTTTCAGACTACTTTCCTTGTGAGGTATTGTTTCTGCTGGTGAGAACTACTGAGCATTTTTCTGATAGCCTTTTGTGATATTCTGACCTTTTCTTTGATCCTCTGACTTTGTCTTTTTGTCTTTGCCCTTTTGGATCTGGTTGCCTGGTTATGTTTGTCCTTTGTTGTATTTCGACCTTAGACCTTGATTTGACTATTGCCTGTTCGCCGATGCTGAGTTGAGCCAAACCCCACAACAATAAAGCCTTATTTTTCATTTTTATCATGAGCGTCTGACTGGTTCGGTTTCGTTACAACTTTGAAGTGTTTAAATAGTTATTATTCATAGAAAATAATAATAATTATTATTATATAAAAAAACAATTGATTGGATGAAATCTGTATTTCATACTAAGGAAGACGTTTTGATGAACAAGGAGCTGAGGGCTGAAGCTAAACATACCCAAAAAATTCCCACATAGCTGCAAAACATACAACATTTTTGTATACTTTTTCACTTAATTGAAAAGCAATACTGAAAACTACATCAGATAGAAAGCAATGTGTCCCCAAACTTTTGACAGGCAGTGTGCCCAGAGAGTGAGAGTTTTTTATGGATATTTATCAACATCCAAACTTTATATCAACTTTTTTGAAACAAAAGAGTTTGATGTGAACATACTATACAATCCCCAGTCCAGACACTCCATACAGTGAAAATAAGCTGCATAAATCCAGCTGTTCTGGATTACTTATTTTTATGATGTCACAACATCCACATCTACATTTGTCCGCCTAATCAGCCAACAGCGGTTTAGCCCTGCTCATTCACGCTGAAGGAGTGCACTTTTTGAACGATGCCCAATACAGCGCAGCCAATCAGCACAGAGATCATTTACATGTATCAGCCTTAAAGGCACAGTAACAAAACCAGCCTGTTAAATTCTATGGCTGGAAAATGACCATGTAAAAATGAATAACAACTGTTTTGGTGCATAAAACCAGACAAATGTAATGAGTTGAAAAAATGTAAATACAACAAAGATATACGATATCAGCCCTTTAAGATTAATAGTCGAATAATAATCCCAGAGTTTATGGGGTTAAAAGAAACCGCAGACATGAACTCATGCTAACTGTTCCCATCACTCACTCACACATACATACACAGAATAAATTACCTTATTGTTGTCTTCATACTGCTCACTGTCTTTTACCCTCCGTGACCAGCCTTTGTTCCAGAGGAGCAGACGGATGACAGCCAGGATGCCCAGGCCCAGCACCACAGTGAGGAGGAAGACGCTGAGAAAGGTCTTAAAGTACCGCTGGCTCGACATACACTCTGAAGAAATGTAGAGAACCAAAACCAGAGTCAGACCTAACAGAGTCATATCAAATGTACACGCTAACATGGCAAAACAAAAGTGAAATCTAGCAGGCTCAGTTGTTATTAGCACGTTAGCATTTTGATCAGCTATTCCAGGGGTGCTTAAACCTGGTCCTGGAGATCTACCACCCTGAAGAGTTTAGCTCCAACCCTAATCTAACACACCTTATCCATGTAATGAAGGTCTTCAAGGACATCTGACCACTAGAGCCAGGTGTGCTGGATCTGAACTCTCCAGGGTGGTAGATCGCCAGAACCAGGATTGAGCACCCCTGAGCTATTCCTTTCAATTCCTTCTTTCTTTCTCCTCAAATTTAATTACAGTCTGTGCAAAAGTCAGAGACCACTGTTTTATTTAATTTCCTGTCAAAACAGCAATGAAGTACAAATAATCCATTTTTCAGTGTAAGAAAAAGCCTCAGCTAAATAAAATGTCTATTTTTTTCAGTATTTATTATGTCCGCTCTGTCTTTGTTTCCATTGTATTCAGATGACTCACTTTCAGTTTTTCAAAGAAATCTGCAGGAATATTTTTCCACACCTCCAAAGTTCAGTCTTAGAAGCTGGTTGAATTTTCTGCTTTTTGTGATTCAAGTAATCCCAAACACATTCAGTGAGGCTGAAGTCTGGACTAGGCTTCAGCCTCACTGAATGCTTTGTTGTATAGTTGTATAACACACCCTTTATTTTCTGTTTGTCTGATGGGGACAGTTTTGGTGTTCTACCTGGTCTGTCTACACTGATTAAAAAGCCACAATGGGCGCAGAAAATGGACAAACAGACTGATTCCAGAGAGGCAAATGAGTTAGCCAAGGCTGCATACTATCACCAGAACATATAATGAGAGAAGCAGGACTGGAGGAATCATGAACAAGCCATTCAGATGCTTAAAGACCCAATCTATCCATGCGATTGCCAGGAGTCAGAAATTATTTAGTGGTGCTTAATAATAATAATAATAATAATAATAATAATAATAATAATAATAATAATAACCAGGTTTTGCATGGTTGTTAAGAGTCCCATCTTCTTTGTATCTTTGTAACTCCAGTCCTGCTTCTCTCATTATATGTTCTGATGATATTATGCAGCCTTGGCTAACTCCTTTGCCACTGGGGAATCAGTCTGTTTGTCCATTTTCTGTCCCGACTGCGGCTTGTTGATCAGTGTAGACAAGACCTGGTAGACCACCGAAACTGTCCCCATGAGATAAACAGAAACTAAAAGGTGCGTACCCGTTAAGAAGCAGGACTGGAGGAATCATGAACAAGTCATTCAGATGCTTGAAGACCCAAAGAGAAGAGAGGATATTCTAGAGAAGCACTATATGATCGCAAGGAGTCAGAAATGACTTGATGGTGGTTAACCCTTGTGTGATGTTCAGGTCTGTGGGACCCGTTTTCAATGTTTACCAAAAGAAAAAATGATGTGATTTATTATTATTTCAACCTCAGATTCTTTGGCTTTTGCTCATTTTCTGTGAAGAACACATAAAATAACACATTTATAATGACGTCACACTGTTCACCCCCCACACATTTTTATTACACGTGGTGTTGGGTGAACCCTCGGGGAATAACAGTGTGGAGGTGCTGTGTCTCTTCACTCTGTTCTCCTCCTACATGGCCTGCTGTTAGTGTGTGTGTGTGTGTGTGTGTTTGTATATGTGTGCGAGTGTGTGAGGATGGACAACATGGACAGGCTGCTGACTGGCTACAGCTGCTACAGGTGCTGCGCTGGACACTTGTGATATTTTGAACATCTGGTATTTTTACATAAATCGTTATGGCTGTAATGATTAAAAAAACAATAATGCAGTGGATCCACCAGACCACTGAGTAACAAACACACCAACACCACACAAGTGTTAATAATAATAATAATAATAATAATAATAATAATAATAACAACAACAACAACAACAACAACAACCAGGTTTTGCACGGTTGTTAAGAGTCCCATTTTCTCTTTATCTTTTAAACTCCAGTTTTTCACTTTTTTCACTTTAACTTTCACCTCCATTATGCAAGTGTATTATCTAATGTCCTCAGAAATACCTCCCGAAAAATTAATAACTTAACCATTTTGACTGGAAATTAAACAAATGAAGGGTGGTCTCTGCACAGTACTGGGGATAACATACCACATCTGAAACTAAGGAGATGATTTAGTTACAGTGACCCATCTTGGTACAGATGAGTTTCAAATAAAATCATTCAACTGAAGTCAATAAAGGACAAATGAGCGCCAGAACTGAAAAAAATCCATTCACAAACACATTAATCAAGCAGATGTTTACATTAGCTTCAGTGAAGACATCAGCAACAGCTGGAGAGCGAAGCCCCGCGGGCTTAGCGCCGACATGAAAGCTGGCTGGATAGGCCTTAAATACAGCTGTAAACCAGAGCAAGGTGAGATCCAGCCATTTTTTAGATCTGAAGCCTCTGTTCCCTGCACATTCCCGATTGTGAAATCCAGTAGGCTTGGCACCGGGCCACCAATCCAAGTACAAAGAGGCTAAAGTACTGTATTGACATTTCAGCGTGTTGCCATGGCGATCTGGCAGTGGAGACAGGGAGAAGGACGCTGAGGAAGGCAAGGGGAGCGAGGAAGAGGGGAACAGGGATGCACACATGCACACAATGGCCTACACTGTTTCCAAAACTCAAACCGGGGGTGTGGGGTGCGGTCGCTATGACATTTGCGAGAAGTGAGTTTGTGGGTGAAGAGAGAACATGAGTGACACCAAGAAAGAAGAATAAGCATAACAGCTAAAGAAGTGATGCTAAACTAGAACAATTAACTCCTTAAAAGTGACGGTTCAAACAAAAATCTGTCACACTTTCCCCCAAACTGTGATGTAGCTGATCAGCCAAGACATGTTTGGTGTCAGAAGTTTGCTTACAGCACTTAGTCACCCATTTAGCACTGAGCAACTACAGCCACGCAGTCAGGGGAAGATTGAAAGAGTGTCTTGAAATCTGATTGGCCACCCCAGTGGCCCCATGTCGTTTTTCAGTTTAAATGTTCTGGTCAGACGCAGCTGTGCTCTGCCCACACATACATAGTCAGAAGTTTCACTTGCAAGACTAAACGCAGCTCAACTGTGATGGCGTTTTCAAGTATGACTGATATAAAAACCACCACAACAATGTTTGATCAGTACCATTGTTTTTCAAAGGGCAATTCCACCAATTTGTCAAATTTTCTGCATAATTCAGTCATTCAGATGTTATTCAGAGTGGTTTGATGTGAAAGGGTTCATTGGGGTGTGATAGGAGGACCATGAGTTGTGATGTGTACAATGCAAATACAGCCATTTTATGCATCACCAGTGAACCTACATGTGTCATCAATGACTTGGAAAAAGTCTGGTTCCACTGACTTAAATTAAAAGTAAAGTAGGTTGATCATGATAAAATAGTGGTATATCTGAGATTTATTTTGCCTCAAAGCACCTTGCTTGTACCTCTCTGCCAGTGAAGCTTTTAAAATATATGTTTTAGTCCAAAAGCTTATCTCAAACAATGTCTCTTTCATAACCACTGCATCTGATGATGTTCTGCGAGGAGCTTTTAGAGGTGGACATCAGAACAATTCTGACTCAATAAGTTTCTCTAGAATTGAGCATTTCCAACCAAACCACTTTGAATGACTTTGTTTACATCTTAATTTAATTACGCAGAAATCTTTCTTTTGCTTCATGGTTTATTGTACATATGAATGTATGAAACAAATGAACAAAATATATATTTCATGTTAAAAAATGGTTAATGTTGTAGACCAGATAAAGAGAAATGGCTGGTACAAAAAGGTTTAGCCAATCTTAAACACTGTTACTTACTGAAAATACACATTTAAATAATAATTAAATGATAGTAAAATCAAATTCACTACTGTATCCTTGCATTAAATTGTAAAATAACACTATAAACATGACTCTGGTTGTAACCATGATATTGGAATGGATTCATGATGTATTTGTGCTTTGGCTGAATCGTGAAATGTGTCAAACTATTGTGTTTACACACTTTTGATCACCTGACATTCATTAAGTCTTATTATATCATGGCCACATCACCTTCATGTCCCACTTCTGCCCCCCAAGTCATACTGTAAACAGAAACATTAGCTTCATTGAGTATTGTACAGGAAAAATAGGTCTAATAACTGAACAATAACCCATATAGCAGCATATGAAGAGAAAGAGAATGAAAAAGCAGCTCAGTGTCAGCGGCCTGTGGGCTTGACAATGTGTGTGGGAGGACAGAGGACAGTGTGTGGAGCTCCGAGCCTCACCGGCATGCCTGCTAATGTGCAGCTGGGGTCCGTGTGTTGCCAGCTCCATGTGGAATCTGAAGAAGCACTGGTCTCTGCTGTGGTACAAACAGTACTTCCCTCTGATTAGCTCTGAACAACACAAAGCACAACAGCAATGGTCAAAAGCTCTCTTCAGAACAAGGGTCAGCAGCTCTGAGTGCAGTACGGTTCATATACATGGGTAATAAAACCTGTGTTAGGATGGCTGTGGATCTTTTACATGTTATAAATGAATTGATCCATTTAACATTGACCCTCACTAGTCTTGCACATGCTTAAACATGACTCAGCCAATCAGATTTCAGAACTGGATCCATCCTCATCAACATACCAGTGATGTCATCGACATATGCCACCAGCGAGGTGCAGCTTTTATTGCATTGCTGCTCATCGTCCCGTCCAAAGCCTTTAGACAGGTGGCAGGCCACGCAGCTCCTAAAGGCAATGAGAGGAACAATAAAGAGGGAGAGAGGGAGAGAAAGAGAGAGAGAGCTTTAGTTAGAATAGGAGTAAATGTATGACCAGTGAACCAATGTATCAAAGAAAGTTAAATTTGTTTACCAGTGTGACTGACAGGAGTTTGAGCAGGTGGGACATTTCTCACAGAACGCTCCAGAATGCCGGGGGTCATCACACACACACTTGCCGCACACACATTTTCCTTGGCCGCTGCACACCAAGCCGTCTGCAGACAAGCAGCTCTCTGTGGACACCGGGCAGCCACAGTTTTCTCCTGTCCAGCCAGGCTGACACAAGCACTCCCCTGAGACACACTGACCATGACCTATTATCATACACATACATGCAAGAGATGAGGTTTATGTGGAGAACTGTGGCTCACACTTTATTATGATGGTCCCTTATGCATTTAAAAGGCCCATATCATACATTATTCTTGCACTTTTACATTTTCCCTACACTTTTGTGCTGTTTTATGTACCAAAAACAATCATAATTCATGTTTACTTCATTTTCGAATGTCTTTTAACCTTTACAATGAAAGGGGCTATTTTTGTTTCTGCGCCTTTAAGACTAATTTATCACCATCATAAAGACTAAATACTGTATCCCCATTTTTGTCGTTTTTCTTTTTTTTTCTGCATTTAATTTAATAATTCCAGCTGCCCTTTACTGTGAGTGAAATTAAATTACATTAAATTGGCAGGAATGTAGCATTAGAAGCCCAAAAAGTGCTTGAAAAGTGCTCCTTCATGTAGAGAACGTTCATCTAAAATCCAGCAAAATCTAGCTCAACAATTACTTTATCCTGAACTACTAGTCTAAAAATGCTCAAAATGTGATCAATATTTTCAGTCTACGTGTATGAAAGATGTATTAAACAGTAATAGCTACTTGCAGTTCTGTTATTTTTATTTTGCACAGTAGTCAATGGTGTGTTCGTAATTTCGTATTATTTGCTTAATGGAGAGATTAATTAGATTTCTGTTTATACAGCACATCCAGTCAGAGGCAAACCATTTTATTTATCATTTTTCACTTCTCATTTTGTCATTGTGACATACACTCACTGAGCACATTATTAGGAACACCTCCTTGTATCTACATTCATCAGCTCCACTTACTATATAGGAGCACTTTGTAGTTCTACAGTTACAGACTGTAGTCCATCTGTTTCTCTGCATACTTTGTTAGCCTCCTTTTACCCTGTTCTTCAATGGTCAGGACCCCACAGGACCCCTGCAGAGCAGTACTTCAGCAGCACTGCTGTGTCTGATCCACTCGTACCAGCACAACACACACTAACACACCACTACTATGTCAATGTCACTGCAGTGCTGAGAATGATCCACCACTCAAATAGTACCTGCTCTGTGAGGGTCCATGGGGGCCTGACCACTGAAGAATAGGGTAAAAGGGGGCTAACAAAGTATGCAGAGAAACAGATGGACTACAGTCTGTAACTGTAGAACTACAAAGTGCACCTATATAGTAAGTGGAGCTGATAAAATGGACAATGAGTGTAGAAACAAGGAGTTGGTCATAATGAAGCGCTCAATGAGTGAACAACAGCTTTATAGGGCATCTTTTTTATACATTCTATGCTGTGTAGCTCTTTGCATGTATTATTCATTGATGGGAGGTAATGCTGATTTGTCCAATAGTAATCAGCACAGGGGCCGTAAAAATGCACCAGTGCATTAGCCTGAGGGTGGCAATTCAACTGCATTGATTGTGGAATGTTGATTACAATCAGTTATAACAATATTCAATAAAGCATGTGCTCAAATTGTTGCTAAAAAGCAAAGAAGAATGCTATAAATAAACAATCTATATTGAAGTCACATTTGTGCATTCTTTGCATATTCACTGCACCAAAAGAATTTAATTAATATTTGATTATTAGATTTATCTCCTTACTCATTACAGTAATAAGTGCTGATTTTAGCTGAGACTGTGCAGCTTTGGTATTTATATTATATCAATATAAAATAACAACAAATTCTAAATGATTTATATTATATTAGTACCTCCACACACTACACCCCTGTCATAAGGGCATGAGAAGTCGTCCTTCTCGCAGAATCTTCCGTAGATGGTCCCGAGTTTGCTTTCGTCACATACACATGCCCCACACACACAGGCTCCCCTGCCGCTGCACACCAGGCCACTGCTTTCCTCTCGACAGCTGTTCATCACCCTCCGCTCGGCCACAGGACTGGCTGCAGGAACTAGGGATGGGCGTGGTTATTCAAATAAATGGATATTCAACCTCATTTTAGCATTTGTTTGATTACTGCAATATTTTATTGCAGTTGTGTGTAAAAAGTTGTAATAATGTAACACTTTCTCTACAGGGAACGAACTTAAATCTGTTATTTTTCTGCACAATTGCTGTTTATTTAAGTTACAGAATAGACTTAAGATACTATTACTGGTCTATAAATCGCTCAGTGGTGCAGGACCAGCATATTTATTTTGCAGCGATATGATTTGAACAGAACTCTCTGATCATTAGGAACTAGTCAGTCAGTCCTGCCGAAGGTGAAGACTAAACATGGAGAAGCAGCGTTTAGCTACTATGCTGCTCTTAAAAGGAACCAGTTGACAAAGAGCATTAAAAGAGCCCCGACACTGGACACTTTTAAATCCGGGGTTAAAGTGTTCCTATCTGAGCAGCTTTCAGCTCCATTTAAAACACTGTTAGTGTTTCTAGCCCTTCTCCTCTGTAACGGCACCTTATTAATTTGATTAATTTTTAACTATCCTAATTTAATTTCTAATTGAATTTTTAATTGAACGATTTTCTCTTTTAAATCTATTGCTTTTTGATTATGTTTTATTCATGTTTTTAATTTCTATTCCCTTTCCTCTACTTTTTTAAACGACTCTGTATTTTCTCATTTGTACAGCACTTTGAATGACAGCAGTGTAAGTGTTGTGTGAAAGGTGCTATATGAATAAACTTGCCTTGCCTTATTTGCAAAAGCTATGGTGCATTTTATTTTTTATATTCTACACTAAAAAGTGTAGAAAGACGTCATGTTTAAGTTCCCTGTAGAGGATGTGTAAACCTATTTTCACTTACAAAGTCAACAAAATAAGTAATTTGACCAGAAGTGTTTAATGTCTGCATACAACTGTAGCTACAGATGACCTCTAATTCTAGCTGCATGCATTAAACGAACACATTTCTTCTTTTAACCTAATTCTCCTAGTGATTAATGGGGGAGACAAAGGGTCATCCTGCCCACCAGACTTCAAGCCAACTCTCAGACTATCACACCAACCAGAGGCCCCTTTTCTTCATTGTATTCTACAGCTTAACAGTTTAAAGAATGTGTAAAAGTGCATAGTCTATTAAAATAACAAAACAGCTGAAATGCCATTCTCTACCAGGTGTGCAGATGGTATGTTCTGGATCCTCATGGCAGAGTCCTGCCTCACCACAGCTACAACCACAGGCCTGCTGGACACGCACGGTCACCGACTCATTAAAGCCCACAGGCTTCACCACCACGAGAACCTCCTTCCCTTTCTGCAGGCCCTCCGCCGGACATGACCGCATTCCCACTGTGATGTTGAAGAAGACCTTGGAGAGGGGCAGATCAGATAAGTGTGGAATCTTTCTGAAGGAAGTGCAGCACAATCAGTTTATACAAAGCATTTTCCAGTCACACTTCTGGAGAACCCCTGCACAGTCCAGCCTGGTGGTTTCACATGTTGTAACAAACGTGATTTGACTCATGAGTCAGACTCATGTGAGTTAGAGAAGAGAAACAGTAACAGATCAGAAGTACTTCATATTACTGCCAAGCCATTCATGGTGAGAACATAAAACAAAAATCTATTTACTGGCCACTTTATTAGAAACCCCCTTTCTTGTAGCTCCACCTTGCACTGGGCTTGGCTTTATGGTACAGTTATAAACCCTTGATCATGCATTTTGTCATCCTTTCTACTGCCAAATGAGCTGTACTATATCTGAGTGCCCTGTGCTGAATTTAGCTACTCTTCTTGCTGGGGTACCAGGAGAGCAGAGCCAGAATGTATTCTGATTGGTCAAACCCACTTGTCACGGAATCCTCACTGGAATTAGATGACCCCAATAAAAAAAGCAAAAAAAAAATCCACTAACTAGCCAGAATTCCTGTCTCACATAAAACCAAATGGAAAGTACAACGTCCATCAGAGCTTGAAGAAATCATACCAGCCAAAGAGAGCCAACTTTCACACTTCGGTTGTGCTATGACTCGGACTGATGACTGTGCGGTACTGCCCCATAGAAAACATCAGAGACTGTTGCTCGTCTGCTGATGCACAGTTTATGTTAGCCCTCTTCTAGCCCTTCATCAGCGGTCAGCTTCTGACCACAGAGCCACTCTTGTGTATTTTTGAGAGGTGGACCACACTCAACCTAGTATGACACTGAACGTGTTAAACTCCCAAATGCCAGTACCGCACACACTACCATTAAAGTGTCACTGCTGTGCTGAGAATGACCCACCACCCAAATAACATCTGGTCAGTGGTGGTCCTAGGGTGGTCCCATTCCATTGAGGGGGGGCTAACAAACTGTGCAGCTACAGATGAGTTACAGTCTGAAACTGTAAACCTACAAAGTGCACTTTTTGATAGGTGTACCTAATAAAATGACCGATGTATGTACATTAAGTTTGGATGATACAGTAAATTTAGACATATGATTATCATCTGAATAAACATGATAAACAATATCATTGTGATCCAAATTTAGTCACGTGTGAGTGTTACAGAGCTTCATAGCGTGCATTTTCATCCATTTTACTCTATACAAGAGAGTTGATCTTACGCACAGTTTCTTTGGTTCATTTACATATTCTCCAGCATTCTTTGCCACAATTTATGTTATAATCTTTTCAAATGATCTATAAAGTATGCATATGTATAATTAGCACAGTTGCTGATGTTCTGTTTGTATAGCCTGTAATTAAGGGCAATCTTTTATACTGTATTCATTTTTTAACTACATGATTGTACAATGGGAATTGTCAAAAAAGGAGAAGCAATAAAAAACAAATCTGTCACATATGAAAGAATGAAAGAACGTTAAAGGCTTATATCCTACATTTTTCTTGTATTTTATTTCTTTATCCAGTTCCACTATAAGTTCCATTTACAATGTTGTAACATCTTGTCCAGTTTTGTCTGTCCCTGTTTAAGCCATGTGCTTTTTGTTTGTTTTTCCATGTGCTTTTGTTGTTTTGGTTAGGTCTCCTCCCTGGTCCTGCCCCCTTATAACTGTGTTCATCTGTCTGTAGCCCTGCCCTCTATTTTTCGCAGGTGTTCCTTGTTTTCCTTGTGTATTTATAACCCCCATGCTCAGTTCAGTCTTTGTCTTGCATTTTCTCTCTGTTCCTTATTTTCTGCTCCCTGGTTTCTGTTTTTGTTACTTTATGGATTTGTTTCTTTTGTGCACTTTGGTTATTCAGTTTTTTGGACTTTGTTAAGTACTGGTTTTGTAAGAAAAGCAACTTGCACATGCGTCCAGCCTCTATGCTATTTTTCTTTAATATAACAAAAACATGCTAATTTTTAATGCTGATATATGTAAATGAGCTCTGTTCTGACTGGCTGCCCCTGCATTGTGACTCATTCAAAAAGCAGTCCAGGCAGAAACACTCCTTATAACTTTGGTGTTAATGGGTGGAGCTAAATTACTCTAGGCCTAATAGGCAGACAAATGTAAATGTGTTGGTTTTCTTCATCACAAAAACAATGAATTCAAAACAGCCTATTTTTACAGGTAAGTTTCCATGTATATATATATATATATATATATATATATATATATATATATATATATATATACACACAGCTTGGGGAGTGAACAAAAAAGTTTACATAATAGATCAACATTTAAAAAAAGTGAGGATAGGTTGTAGGTTTGCCATGATAAAGGCCGTTTAATGTCCATAATCTCAGCACTTGTTTCAAAACCGGCCATGTAAAATAAGCAGGATTTCTGTTTGACACAGATAAAGGTAGTGCTTTGGAGTTATGTATAACAAATGAATATATTATGCATTAATGCATGTATTCTAGGGATTTTGGTGTTTTCCATGTTCTATAATGTCATGGTCAGGTGAGGTAGAGCAGGCAAACACTAACTACTGCAGAACTGAGGGTGGGGAACAAGAATATAGAGAGCTGAGTCACTGAAAGGGCCTCTCCCTGAAAAATGACTTTGTAAAATGTCACTTTCAGATTGTTTTATCTCATAAGTTTCAATTATCTGAATGACTGTCAGTTGAGGAACACAAGGGGCGATTCAGAACTCAGAGGTCTCAAATGTCTTCGTATTGTAACTCTGCTATAACAGCCTATTGTAACACTGAAGGCGGCAAAACACTTTGTTTCAGATTAAATGTCGTGTTTGTCATAGTGAGAGTTTGTGTTACATCAGCGTCATGTGATTCCAGCGCATCGGGTCGTTTCCTGAAAACGGGATTGTAATAATCTGCTCAGCCCAGTTTAATCACCTCCTCCAGTACACAACGTTCTCCTTTGAGAACTTGCCTTGGAACTCACAAACACACACACATATAAAGAAACACAAGTGCATAAACACATGCACAGGTGCACGTCTACACATTCTCCATCAAAAGCCTTTGTAAGAGGTTTGCAGTGCCTGTATCTTGAGCTGTGAAGGATGTTAAAAGCTCCAGGAACTCCAACAATATCTTGTGGAGTGCAAAACCAACCTCTCTCTTTTGTGCCATTCTAAGAAACATATTGTTCACACTGGTGGTGATAGGATCCAGGCATCCATGAAACGGTTATGAATGCATTGCCTGATGCCTGGGACCTTGTTTTATTATAGTTTTGGTTTAAAACGTATTTTTATAAAGTTCTTCATAGCAGAGAGGTACATTCAGCTTTTTTTAAAGCAATACAGTACCCAAAGATTTTTTTTTTCTATTTTACAATCATCAGCATTACATATAAAGACTCGTGTAGGTTCACTGGTCGTTCTGGATAGTACATAAAACGGTTATATTTGTTACTGGGCCACTACTTTTAGTCCATTCATCATGAAATTTACAAACCATGCAAAGGACAACAGGCATTTTCAAATTATGTCTGAAACTGACAAAAATGGAGATACAAGGTTTTCTTTTGACCACAGCGATATGCAGCCATGAAATCTGTGTAAGTAATAAGACTTTTACATACTGTTTGTTTGGGTTGGACATTGGAACATCTGCCATTTCTTGCTATGCTGGATCCGTTTGGGCAGATCGGCGTCACATTGACCCAAAATCTGTGAGCCTCACTGTCCTCAACTCCTACCTCCACCCCAACATCAGACAGGAGTTTCTACAGAAAGAGAGAGAGAGAGATGGAAGGAGAGAGAGAGAGAGAGAGAGCGAGCGAGAGAGAGAGACAGAGAGAGAGAGAGAGAGAGAGAGAGAGAGACAGAGAGAGAGAGAGAGAGAGAGAGAGAGATGAGGGGAGGGGAGGGAGAAAAAGAATGAGAGAGAGAAATTAAGAAAGACAGAGAGACAGAGAAAAAGATACAGAGAGAGAGCAAGGTAGAGAGAGTGAGTGAGAGTTATAAAGAGCAAGAGAGAAAAAAGAAAGAGAAAGAGAAATTGAGAAAGAGAGCAAGAAAAAGAGTGGGAGAGATAAAGAGACAGAGAGATAGAGAGAAAGGGGAAGAGAGGAGAGAGATGCGGGGAGAGAAACAAAGAGACAGAAAAAGAAATACAGAAAGAGAGAGACATAGATAGATAGAGAGAGATGGACAGAGAGAAAAAGAAAAAGAGAGAGAGAGAGAGAAAGAGAGAGAGAGAGAGAGAGAGAGAGAGAGACGTTATTCATTGTCAAAGAGCCTCCATTGTTCCAGCCTGTAATCAGTCTTGTTAAGCAGGTTTACTCTGAGAAAAAAAGCAGTAGATCTAAAAATAGCGGTTTTCTATTGCTGTTTGTGTGGGATACGGCGGAGTGTCACCGTGGCAATCTGAGCGCTTTGATAATGCACGTCTCTGTTCGGCAGGATCTGCGGGTTTTTCAGATTCGGGGAGGAGGACAATAGATTTTTGTGCCTTCGCACAGATTATGGCCTTGCTTTGCTGAATGCCAACAGCACAAATTCCCCGCTTTCCACCTCAGCTCCCCCAGCCAGTGTTTTTCCGCTCCGACTCAGCTGCATCAGTGAGTCAGACAGGGAAACACTGAGCATCTTTATGGGTGCCCATATGCAGCTTTCCACGTGAATCCGAAAGGAAAGCACCAGCTGGGGGGATGGGGGGTGGGTGGTGAGTGTTTGACACACATGAAAGGACACCACCTCTGCACTTGTTTAATGAGTAGTACTTACAGAGCGTTTCCGTTGTGTAAAGAGGTGTGCAGAGTCAAAGTGAAACAGAAAGGGCAAAGTTTGCTTACCTTATAGGCGTCCACCACTAAGTTTGTGAGATTAGAGGCTTTGGGCAGTAATTTGCCCAGATAAGTGCCTGGAAGAAAATCCACCAAGTCCTGTTCGGAGACGGATAAACACAAGAAAGAAAAATGCAATAAATATGTGCACTTGTTCTGAGCCCCTAGTTAGCAAGGCCGCCTAATAAAGACAGTCGCAATCTTGGTTTGAGAGAAATTACCTCATACCACTTATATTGCATCTGATCCACGGCAAAGATGGAGTAAATGCTGTTTTCTAGAAGCTTCTCAGCAAGCTGCCCGACAGTCGGGTGCTCCTGGAGGACATCAAGAGATTGGAGCAAAATGAAAACAAAACAAAAAGCACTACTGGCTCAGTTGTGATGGTCAGTATGGCAAAAAAAAAACATAGTTGACAGCAGTGTAGGGTCTGCTTTATAAAGAGGTTCTAAAATCTGATTTTAGAACCTCTGAGACACATTTGAAGCTGCTGTAAAATACTTAAAATGCAAAATAGCTGTTGTGGTATACCCAACACATCAATTGGATTAAAGCAATAAGCCATTCAAGGCCATGCTTTTGCATGAAAGACACAAATTGGAGTTAAATAACAACAAAAACAAAAACTCTCTGGATGCTTGTGCGCAGACTGATTGGCTTTCTGTAAATTTCGAGTCATCTATTATATTTTTCTGTGTTCTTGTTGTGGGTTTAACCCCTTAAATGGACAGGGACTGCCAAAGTTTTATTACACACTTCTATAACCTAAGAACAGCTCAACTAGTTTGCACTGAAGTCCTTGCAGTTACTGAATAATAAGCCTTAGTAGGTAAAGTAAGATTTAATGTGGCCTAGAATTTAATGCAGCCTCGGATTTTATAATGTAGCATTGGCAAAATGCTGAGTGGTGCGCTGTGATATGCAGAGACATTGAACAGTCCTGGAAGTTGCCTTTAAGCACAGCCTCAAGTGGCTTACTGCTTTCATAAAATTACAGCATACACTATGAAAAATGAACACATTGTTATTAACAATAATCAATAAACAATTCTTTCATTCCAAAACACATTTAGCTACACTACTGTTGCCAAGTAACCATGGACTGCAGAATAAGGACAAGAATGTTCAGTTGACCATCACTGTACATTGCATTTTACTTTGTATGTTTAATATTACATCTTTATACAATACATAATACATCATATATTAAATATTACATTGGGTAATTATGAACATATTGTAATATAGCAGTGTTTAATGCAAAACGCTTCACCTTATAAGTAGCTTTTTCCTAAATTACCACTGCAACGATAATGCTAATTTATGCTAATGCACCTAACTTCCTGTATTTTGTTAGCGTCAAGCTAACAGTGCCACAAATTCATTTTGCTGCCTGGATTTCCCTTAGATCCCTTAATTTTGAAGCCTAACATAACACACTGTTTACTTTGTATGTATGAAATTTTACAGTGAATCCTTGAATAAATGCTAATTCAAAGCTTAACGAATACAGAACAGACCAGAATAGCTGATCACCAGCAAAAACAACATATGTTGTGTTTTGGATGCTGGTATGTTTGTCAAACAGCATGACCATACTGGGGTGACCAGCTAAACCAGCACTAGACCAGCAGAGACCAGCTTAGACTAGCTTAGACCAGTGTGTTTTTTCAGCAGGGTATTATTAGAGGAGGCTGTTAGCCTGTTAGCCATCTGAAAGTTGATCAGCTTAGTTCTATCTGTTAAGAAAAGAAGTTTCTAAGTTCTTATGTAGGTCATGTTTGGTACTGCTTGGTACTGTTTTGGGTAATTTCCTTTGTACATATGCTGATAGTCCCATCTATCAATACAACATAATGGCACATTAACACAAAATTCAATTCATTGGTGTTTTTCTTCAAACATTGCTCAGCCAATCAGATTAGACCAGAACTAACCATTTTATAATCTGATTAATCTACCAAGTTATAAAAACCCATAGTTCTCATTGTTCATTCGCATTACAGCTGTAATTTTGCTTGGCAATCACAGCCTACTGTTAACAGACTACATTGCTTAGCAGAAGAATTGTTTATTGCAATTGTTAATAGTAACCAATTAAATTACTTATTGAACTTTGCTGTATTTTATCATTTTATGTATTCTCATTGTTTTAGTGAAGCAATAAGCCTTGGCAAAAATATCTTGGCTTACCATGTTGGCAGACTGGGAATAGGTGTTGTCCACTAGGTGACAGCGTCCATCATTGGGCATCACAATGCCGGCCAGTTTGCTGTCCAGGGCCAGGTGGGACGGCTGGTCGGTCATGATCAGAAGGAGGTGTTTAGCCTCAGGACGCCAGCCAATGTCCTTCTGCAAAAGAGATGCCTGATTGTAAAATCTACTTAAAGCAGTAGTTTGGCGAAAAAAGAAATGTATACAATTTTCCCATTACCCCTAATGTAACCAATCAGCCAAGACGTTGTTTGTTGCAGTAGTTTTAAGTTCAATCTATTTAATATTATGACCACCATAAAGCATTGCATGGAATGGTTAATCCAAACTCATTTCTTACTTATGTGCTTTCTCTGTATGACATACTGTTAACTATAAAAATGGACAAAAGTGTGAACAAAAGTTCAGGCTTCAAGTTGGCCAACGCTTTGTAAGGTACAATATATCCAGTTTTGTAAAAAAAATCATAAAAACACGTCATATAGTGTCAGAACCAACATGAGAAAGTCAATGTAGATATGCCGTTTGTACAATATCCATTTGTGCTACATAAGCTGCTATTACTAGCTTCATTAGCCTTATAGTTCCAATGCAAAACTAAAGAAAACAAACTTCAGACACCAAACATGTCTGGATCGAATACACTTGAAGCAAAGGGGAAAAACATGTAAATATGTTGAATATATAGTAGTTCGTTAACAGTAACAAACAGATTTTGTGTTGAACTAAAACTATGCTTAGTGAAACATTTCTCAGTGTACTGAAAATATGGTGAAAGTCTGTGTGGGCCTTGGGGCAAATACTCTCAAACATATCTGACCATGTGTGAGGTCAGGGTTAACAACTGGGTTTCTGGTTAGGATTACAATAATGGTTTGGTTTAGAGTTTATGCTCACAAACAAGGATCATATCAGCGGAAGATCTAGCAGCCTTGTGCAGATCGTATGGCCTCACTCAACAGCATTCAGCACAAGCACTATAATTAAGCTGAAAAACTAAGCGCTGCTTTTAGAAACACGTGGGAACCCCTGGCAGGCATGCAGCGATCCGATCTGCGTGCAGCTTTTCTATTTCCTATTAAATGCTGGCTTGACGATCTCTGTTTCGAGACCAGGCCATTGCACATAACCGAGCAAACAGAAAGAGAAAGGAAGACAACAAGAGTCCAGTATTAACTACGGTTTTTGTTATTTATTCTCAGACTGGCCCGCTAATACAAGTATTTCATTAATCGTAGTTTGGTTCCACTTTCCGTTCCGCTGTGGCAAAGTGAGATAGTAAATGATCCACCCTGCTGCTGCTTCAAGGTCGTGTCTGAAAGGGTTGTAACAAATTAGACAGCAGCAGTATGCAATGATTCACGGAAAAAACAAAGAGGCTGATACAAAAAGACGACTCTGCTGCTATAAACCTAGTCAGCCTACTAGTAATTACTTACTCCCCGATTCATTGCTGTGAATCAGACCCCACACTTTGCATGTGAAGTTTAAAAAAAGCTGGCATAGGCCTCCTGGGCCTTACTCATGATGTCAGTAAAAAGCAATGCCAGTGTGAGTGACACAGAATGACTCAGACCCCCAGCATGCTTGACGAAGGGGCTGCTTCTACTTACATTCTCTAAGGTGGAGGGCAAATCAACTTCAATTCCCATGCATTGCTCACGAGCTTGTGCAGTGACTGTGGTCTAAAGATAGTCATTCACATTTGGCTGAAAATCAGATTTTAAGACTTTCCCCATTTCCCCCCAATCCCCTTTCACCAAATGTAGTCCATCATCCAAGATATATTTGGTGTCTGTTTGCTTCTTTAGTTTTGCACTGGAGCTACAAGGCTAATGTAGCTAACAAGTAACATCTAGCATATATCTTTTAGGTCTGCATTGTGCAAAAGGAATGCCTAAATCATCACATACACGCCTCAAACCATGTCAGGTTGTCAAGTAATCATCGACAAAAGCTGACTGTGTGATGTGCAGTTTACACAATGCTAACCTGGTGGTGCTTGCTAGCTACATTAGCCGCATAGCTTCTGTGCAAAACTGAGGAAATTGGACACCAAACATGTCCTGAGGTAAAAGAAACATTATAAATTAGATTTATAGGCCAAACCACTGCTTTAAGATTTAAAAAAGCTTGTTTATGGAGAAAGATTCACTGTGTTTACATTATGACGGTAAATTATCAACGGCAAGCCAAATGTTTCATATATTTCAATGAAGCGGTGAGAATTCAGAAACCATCAGTGTCAAAGTGCAGCGTACCACAACAGTCAGTGGAGTGTTCCATCAGGAAATATGACAGAATTAATATTAATTAAGATTGGTTGATTGTTGTTGTTTGATTGTTGGAAGGAAATATTAAAGAATTAATATTAATTAAGATTGTTTGATTGTTGTTGTTTGTTGGAAGGAAATATTAAAGAATTAAAATTAATTAAGATTGGGTGATTGTTGTTGTTTGATTGTTGGAAGGAAATATTAAAGAATTAATGGAATGGAAAAAGTCACCACAAGCTGCCGTCACGTTTCCATGGTAGCACGTTTATAGTTTGGTTCTGAACATTGAACATATTAAATATATTGTCATGCGATGAATACATGACTTAAGGATTTGTGGTGCAACTAAATTCAGTAAAAGGATATTTTAAAACTAACTGGTATTAACTAGGGACTTCACTGTCACCATGGCAACACTTTTACGGCTGCACGCCGCTGTTGGTCACATCCATGACATACTGAATGACTTTTCTCAACTGCAACAGGTAAAAGCAGCATGAGACTAATCCTGAGTTAGGCTTCATCCCCAACTATGGGCCAGACTCATAAAATGCACAGCCAGATTTATTGTGACGTTAAGAGCAAATAGCATCATGGCAACATGCTGCTCATTCACAAATGAGGATAACTGGCATGTTTTGCCGCTTGTGTGATGTGAGGCTCTGCTGCACTTCTCCTGAATTTACAAGTGACTGTAGTGATTAAATTTTAGCTTTCATTCCCTTTTTTCAATTTATGATTGATTTTATAAAGCAATATAAGTTTTTCTAGTCAAAATTTAATATTGTAATATTGTATAGTAATTAGAATTTCAGTAGGTCAATTTAATTTTTAATTCTGTGGAAAAAATAACCCTGTTATGTCATGTGATTCATGTAAAAATGGTTACTGCAATTATATTGAATTTTAAAAAAGGCTTAAATTCTTACTAATGAGAAATGGATTTTTTATATGTCATTTTTTTCTAGTGTCAACAGAAAAAAATAGTTTATGATAAAGAAACTTTGTTTAATGATTACAGGTTAAAACCATATTCACCAAACAACTTACTCTTATCTGCCAGCCCTTCTTCTATTAAAATTCATAGCTCTGTTTCCGAGAATTTTGGTTTTGTTTTGTTACTTTATTTTTGTATCTTTCATCATATCCATTTTGGCAGCCAAGAGGAGCTTAATGGCAGGCCTTATGTGTAATATGTATGACTCATGCCTATTTACATGCTCATTTTAATTGGCTCTTGCCAAAAGTGACTTTATGAATAGGTTCTATTTACTGTGCTGCACATTTTATGGCCCATTACCTTTTAGCAGAGAGACTCCAGTGTAGGACTCTAGGTTTAAACCATGACCAATCTGAACCACAATAAAAGGCCAGATTGCAAACGCTCTCTTTGGGTTGGATTTCTGGTCCCAGCCTGAAAAGGATTACCGATGAAAAATCTGCATTAATCATGCAATTTGGCCCAAGACTAGAGGGTTAACTGGGCGGCCAGAAGACTGACCCCTCCAGTCCGGCCAACCACAGCATGACTGTGTAGGATTCTGAATGGAATCCCACACACTTGAGGCATCCAGAAATGCTTTTGAACTTGTGTTGATATGAACTTCTTCACAAACCAGAGGAGCCAGGCTGGTGGACTTTCTAAGGAATGAATATAAAGATAGATAAAAGAACACCACATACCCCAAAACAGTAGTAGCCTGAAGCCTGGACTTTGTCTGTACTTTTGTCCATTTTTAGAAATAAACAGTAAACCACAGAGTAAAAGCCACTTAAGCCAGTGTAGATGACATTACTAAACAACTCGATGCAGTTTGAAGCAAGTGAGGGGTGACTTAGGCATGCTGTGTACACAATGCTAATTGGTAAGCTTCCGTTACTTGTTAGCTACATTAGCCTCGTGGCTGAAGTGCAAAACTAAACAAGGTAACTCTGATTAACTACATTTAGGTTAAGGTGAAGATTTTTTAGTGAACTGTTCATCAGACGTATCACAGAGAGTCTTTGCCCAATGTGTGGCCTGTAAGGACATTTGACATGGCCTGACAGGAAGTTATACCTCACCCCCTCACCCAATGAGAGATATCTAAGATATTTTCATACTTTATATATAACTTATTAAACTCTTATTTTCTTTTTAAAATTGTGTTTTGAAGCATTTACTAATAAAATATTGTGTAATGTTATAAAACACATTTCCAAAGCTTGTTTTTTTGGCCCTCGGCCCACCACGGACATTACACTTTGGCCCCCAAGGACAAAAAGTTTGGGCTCCCCTGTGACAGATACTGCAGAGAAACAAAGAAATGAGAGGGCAGTGATGGTACAACAGTGTCACAGGTCACTGAAGTCACACTCATGTGTTCACCTGACACACGGCTGCCTGCAGCATGGCATCGAAGCCCCCCTCCGGCGTGTCCATGTTACCGGAGATCTTCTGCTGCTGGATCACCTGCTTAAAATCTGTCATGTTCTCCGTCACAGGAAGGACGTGGATGAAGCCGTGAGCTGGTCGGCAATGAACCTCATAATCACTACAAAGAGAGAGAGAGAAAGAGAGTGAGAGAGAAAAAGGGAAAGAAAGAAAGAAAGAAAGAAGAGAAAAAGAAAAAGATAAAAGAGGGAAGAAAGAGGGGAGAGAAGAAAATGAGAGAGAAAGAAAAACAATAAGAGGCAGAAAACAGAGAGAGAGAGAGAGAGAGAGAGAGAGAGAAAAGAGATGGAGGAGGGAAGAAAGAGGGGGAGAGAAGAAAGTGGTAGAGAGGGGAGAGAAAATGAGGGTTGGAGAGACGCAGAAAAAGAGAAAAAGATGAAAGAAGGAAGAGGGAGAGAGAAAGAGAGAGAGACATGATGGAAGAAATAGAGATGAGGAAAGAGATGAAAGTAGAAAGTGGGAAGAAAGATAGATGAGGAAAAAGATCAAATTAAAAAGAAAGAGGAAAGAAAGGGGAGAGAGAGTTACAGACAGAAAAATAAAGCAAGGAAGAAAGATAGAGTGAGTGAGAGAGAGGGAGATGAAAGAGTAAAGAAAGGATAGGGAGAGAGAAAAGAAAGAGTGATGGAGAAGGGGAGAGAGAAAGAGAAAAAAAGAAAAAAAAAACAGAAGGGAAGAAGGCAGGGAAACAGTAGAGGGGGAGAGAGAGGGAGAGAAAGACAAAGAGAGAGGGGAGAGACAAAGAGAGAAGCAGAGAAAAAGGGAAATAGAGGAGGACAAAAGGACATAAACAAAGAGAGAAACGAAGGCTATAAAGGGAATAGAGATTACATGAGCCTCTCTGGAGCAAATTCCCACATTACAGTGAATGAGATCACCCTGGAATGTGCTGGTGTTCCCCGGCCTACTTCAGCCAGTTCACAGGGTTAGTCAACCGAGCGGTGACATCTTTCTGCATCGCTCCAAAAAACCACTTGGAGCCTTAGCGTATGTGATTATTCAGAAAATGTATAAATAAATAACGAACCATATAAATATCTATTTCATATAAATATTGATTTGTTTTGTCTTTATTTGGAACTTTTCTGTCTGCATTTGCGGTTGTGTGGTTAAAGTGGATTATTCATGTGATAAGATACTCATTAGTCACCCGCTATAACAGTCAGTATTAGACATCACTCTAAAAAATGCTGACAAAAGCTCACTAACAAAAACTGGCTTTTCCAAAATGCCTAAAACACGCCTGGTTCTCAGCCTTGTTTCCTCTTTGTTGCATTTGACAAAGAGGTCATTGTACATGGTTAAAAAGTAAGCTGTTCATTTCTGAAGGATTAGCCTTCGCAAGTCGGCCACCTTACAAAGTCCAGTTCTTATGTAATTTAGTTTCAGTCAGTTAAGATTTATGAGCTAAGATGACTTCTGTATTAGATGTAAGAGGTGCTGGATAGTAATGTATTTTGTTACTGTACTAACTCTGTTTTGAGTATCTGTATCTTTCCGTTTTATGACACTTTTACTTTCTTTAGATTTCAAAGTAAAATACCTCACTTTTTCACCTTTTTTTCACGCAAATGTGTCGCTATATGTTACTCTATATGTATATATGTAGCTATATGTATTTTAATTTTCTATTGATAGTAGCTCGTTTCACAATGCACTGTACTACAGTCCCCAGCATGCACTGCGACATAATGTGCACTCAGACTATCCTACTCCAAAAACAATCTATGGGACAACGGTTACATGTCAGTTCAACACACTTCTACACAATTCCACACCAGTCATATCACCAAACGCACTACAGTTCAGCCAATAAAAGCATTTAACATTAGCTCAGCAGCTCAGAGATTTAGCCCAAGTGTTAATTAACTTGCAGCAAAGAAAAGATGCCAGGTGTCTAGTTCAAGCAAATAGGCAGGTTTAAAAGACCAAGCACCTGGGGACATTTAAATTTTGAATATTTCAAGTATTCATGTAATATTTCAAGGTCTAATACAAGTGCCCATATTTTACTGTTGAAGTTTTTGCGTATTTTGAATAAACAATGTTCAGTTTAAAGCAAAATGTTCATTAAAAATGAAATAAACCATAGTTGTTCTCTGGCCCACAAGTTTATTGAGGTTTTTTAATATGGCGTTTTTATTGGTTGAGTTTGACACCCCTGCTCTAAAATGAGTGAAACTGGATTTTTTTAAATATCCAAAAAATATAATGCACTTTCAAACTGAAGCAAACCAATCATAACACCTTTTACTAAACCTCTCGCCAAAATCGTCTAATCACACATTAGCAACCGTAACTAGGTCTGGGAACCTCAAGATTTAAAGGAGAATTCCATCGATTCTTCCAAATTTCTTCATTTTCAGTGGTTTGATGTGAAATGGTTCAGTAGATAAACTGACCGACACTGATTTCTTTACAGTGGTGGTGATAGAAACCAGAAGTCACAATGTCTACAACACAAACACAGCTGTTTCATTTAATGACCAGTGAATCTACACGCATCTGCTGATTTTGAAGTAATGTTGATGATATAAAAAATAAAATAGTGTTTAATCTGAAAGAAATGCATTTTCTTTGGCTACCATTTTGCCTTACAACACCCCACACACACACAAAAAATGTAAAAACAATATGTTTTAAGCCAAAACCTAATAGCAAAACTATCATTTACACATCAGGCATTGCATTAGTAAACATTTCATTTGATGATAATTTTTTGTGAGGAAACTTTCAGAGGAGGAAGTCTGGATCCCATCACCACCACTGTGAATGATTCTGACTCAAAGTTTCTCTAGAGCAGAGCATTTCACTTCAGAACACTCTGAATGACTTTGTTTGCATCTTAGCAATTTAGTTATTCAGAAATTATGAAAAAATCCTCTTTAACAATATGGCGATGGTGTGTGGGAGGTTTTTAAATGGTGTGCCTGCTGATATTCTAAGAGTTTGGAGGGCCGAGTGAAATATGAACCATTTCCTGAACTGAAGACGCAAGAGGAGAGGTGTAGGATGTGGATTAAACAGTGTGCAAGGCCACGTCACCCCTCAAAAATCACACAACACAGGCACAACCGTTCTAAGGCTAGATTAGCTAACTGCTGTACAATGAGGCTACTCCTTTTCTGACTGATATCTGTGCATTTCATCTTTATCCTTTTAGGCTGCCACAATATTTCAGTGTTTTGTATGCAGTCTTCAAATGCACACTGGACATCTTTTTGTCTACTCCTTTCTGAAAATTTGGATGTATCCAAGGTTAGATCGAAAGAACTAAGAATTCCACAAGCTAAATCGTCATCTATAGGGATTTCATTGCCTTAGTTGCTCAATAGCTGAGAAACAGCGAGAGAATGGTCAGCTGAATGATCTGCTTGACCTGTTGCACCCATACAGAACATAGAAAGCTAGCTATGGCTGTGCTGTGTGGGTGTCTGCTCTTTTCTATGGTGTTGTGCTTCATTTGTGCTGGGAAAGCACTATTTTGTGAACTGACCATTGATCTTTCCCAGGATGCATAAGCAACAAAAGCAGTACTGTTATTTTGAAATATGCAAATGTAATTTGTTTCTGATTAATACCGGTTTTTAATAAACTGGAGCATTCGCCTGTTTCTTTTTTTTTATCTCTGTTTGTTCATCAAAATATTGTATATAAAATAGCCAGAATAACCTACATTTACATTTACTTAAGTACACTTAAAAGCAAACTTTCATGCTTCAACTCATTTAGAGCATTTCTACTTGTACTTAAGTTATATATAACCAATGTGTCTCTAATTCCACTTAATAACAGGAGTACTGGACCTAAACTGTTAACAGGCTTATTCATAATGATCTCACTCCTTAAATGCCTTGGAGTTACTTAATCAGTTTGCATTGTTTTCCATGTAGTTACTGAACAATAAGCCTTGGGGTGTAGAAAAAGTAGGGATTTTAAGAGGTTAAATGGCTCAGAATGTTAATAATTCATGTCACATTAGCAGTATTTATGTATATTTTTTCAAATAAAAGCAATTTGGATGCTTACATAAAGCTTTTATTGTATTATTCTGGATGTCTCTTCACCTTTAAAAAGAACCATATTTAACGGCCAAAGTAAATCTAAAATGTTTTTATCGGGCAAAATATTAAAAACAGAAATTAAAAATATTTGAACAGATGTTAATACTACTTTCTAACAGGCAAAAGTGTAGCAAAAACTATTCGGAATGGTGTTTCACGTTTGAAAGCCATTTGTCTCATATGCACCTCTGTTACACTCAAGCTTGAATGTACGACTGTCAGACACTGCTGGAATTTAGTAAATATTATAAGCCATTCACACCATCAGTTTTGAGGAGTGGGGAGTGCTATAGGTGATGCATACGGAAAGCCGGCTAGTCTCCATGCTAAGATAACAGCTAATAGCTCACCCCAAGAGACTGGCTTTTCCTTCCACTTTCTTTTCCCTGTTAACTCATTAACTCACTATAATCTGATGTGTGCTCCTTTGACCATAAACTGGACTAGCTGCAACTCACTACACAAGAAGTGGGGATCAGCGCATGTTGCACTGTTTGTACTTCACATCATATGCATTTACTTGCATACTGGTATTACCTTAAAAAGAACTGAAACTGGTATACCAGACAAACTGGTTTATCGCCCACTACCTTGTCACAATGGTCAAAATCCAGCACTGAATGCAATTGGCTTGTCTATGCACAGGGACAAATGAAGACAGCAGCAAAAAATGGTATTGACAGAACTAACAGAAGAGTATTACTAATATATCTATCTATAATACCAAGGTTAGACCACACATAATGTGAGGACACACACATGGTTACTGTGAGATCAATGACCACCTCACTCTGCCTCACTTCCATCAGAAGTGAGACAGATTTCTAGCTTAGTACACAAAAAGGCTGTCTTTGTTTAAAGCTAACCAATCACACCCCTGTATACTGAGGGTGGGGGAAAGAACCTTGGCTCACCTTGCATCTGCATCTTAATCCTTTCGTTTTCTCAAGAACTTCTCTTTTATAAGGAAAACAACATATCTATGTCTGCTTTCCAGGTTATTTGGAAAACACAGATGAAGATAAACTCTTTTCATAGGAAAGGTCACTTCACCTTTATAACAACAAAATAAAGAACTGCATGTTGCATTTGTTTCCATTTAACCAATTCTATAGTAGGTTTTAACTGTCTAAGCTTAAAGAACTGTTCATTTTTTAACACAGACATTGCAGCAAATCTTGAGTTCAAAGGCATGAATTAAAACTATGGATGCATTGTTATGGGAAATGGGATGCTGCCATTTGATAGTTTTCATGTACGTATCTGCTGATGCCTATAAAGTAACACTTAAGTAACACTTAAGTACAAGTAACACTTATGACGTAGAATTTGGGTCTTGATTCACCTGATTAGCATTACAGGGCTACTAATGCAGTTACATGAATGAAATGCAGACATTTTAGTGGAGTAGCCCAGTGCTGCACATTCTGCTCTTCCAGAGTGTAATAAATACAGCACAAAACATTAGTTTGAAATATTGGTTAAATCTAAACATCTGTGCTGAAAATTCTGCTTTTTATTTTGCTGATATGAGGATGATTCTAATATCATTGGGCATCCCTAAAAATATGTCAATAATATGTGCTTTTAAATCAACATTTGTTAAATGGGAAAATTACAAATTATGCATTGATAATTACATTAAGCAATTATGAGTGAATTTGATACAATTGCACAAACTATAGTTTCAAAACATACGTTCAAGGTTTTGAATGTATGTTCCACACAGTCCATATATAGAAAATTAAACTGTAAAAACATCCTTTGTTTTGGTGATTTCATACATCTGCCTATTCACCCTACAGCAGTTCACATTGAAGTTATAAGGAGTGTTTCAGCCTAGACTGCTTTTTGGAATGAGGCACAATACAGAGCAGCCAATTAACCCTGCTGTATTTACATATATCAGTCTTAAAGGTACAGTAACAAAAACAGCCTGTTTAATCAGCCCCCTATTAAAGAGAGAGGTTTGAAAATGGTCATGTAAAATGAATTTCGAATTCTTTTTGGAATTCACACAAACATTGTAAGTGAACATCAAGCGAAATCGAAAAATACTAGAAAAATGTGAGATATGCCAGTTTAAAGTGTGATTAATCATGACAAACTACAGAAAATAAAGATTTACTTTATCGTATTTGTTGTTTGATGCCACCATAGCTAACATTCGTGACTGTATGGGTCTGTCTTCAGACACAAGATCAAGTCCTGCCCACAAGGAACGTATGACTGAACATTTTACTCAAGACTTTGTTTAATCTGTGTATTTATACGTACTTTTTAGAGTGAACAATCTTGAAAGGATTTCACATAATGGCATACAATGGCTTACCTGCAAGGGTTAATGATTTTAGAAGGGTGCACATCAATGTAGGGTGAGACCGGCTTGTCCACGAATGACCCGAACCCCACTCGAAAGTCGCTGGAATGCTCCCTCATGCGGTGAGAAAGCGTCACTCCAACAGTCTTCAGGCGGTCCAGGTTGTCCTGCATGGAGGCCGAGACGTCCACCAGGTAGTACAGGTCCACAGGATAGCGCTCCAACTGCTTCACCTCCACAATGAAGCTTGCCTCACTGCCTGAGACAGGAAATGACATCATTACCAGCCACTTATCAAAGGAAACTAAAAAAGTCTAATCTTAGTTTAGGACAGTAACGAAGTAAATGTAATTCGTTACTATACTTAAGTAGTTTTTTTGTGTATCTGTACTTTACTGAACTTTTTCCATTTTGGGTGACTTTTTACTTTCACTCCACTACATTTCAAAGTCACATTTTTACTACACTACACTACATATTATGGAAAATCTGTTGTTCCTTTTGGCTTATGTGTGTATAAAAATGTAGCATGTCAAAACGAAAGAAGCGCAAAGCAAGAACACCAATCAGGGCACAGCGCGCACTTTGTTTTGAGCTTGTTTTGACCTGTTGGACATACCGACCCAGTGCAAGCATACGGTTCAACGTCAGTGCAGCAGCGTAAAATTTTGGAAGTGTCTATTCAACATAAATGATGGAACTAAGCTAACTTTGTGTAAATAGACCACAATATAGAAATATGTACACATATGCAGTTGTGACTGGCGTGTCTTTTTTCTGAATTTATACACTTTCATTATACATAACACATATTTCATATTTATTTATTTATACATTTGTTTTTGCTAGTTCATGTTTATGAACAGAAACCTACAGATGCAGTTTAGTAAAGGAAAACTCATTTGTGAATCTGAATTTAAAGCAAGTTTTTATTAAACTCAAACTTGTAACTAAGTTGCAAATAAATCTTAAACTGAAACTTTGCTTGTTCACAAAAGGTGATTTCAGAGCCTCTTGGTTCTACCTAATGGAAACTGTTTGCCTTCAGTGTTTTCTGTTTATGATAATTTTAATAGACATCAGCATCACTAATTAATGACATTCTATTAAAAGACTGGTTCACCAAGAGTGACACTGGAGTATTCTCACCTAAAATGAGTTAATGAAACAATTGTCTTGTTACTAAAACAGTAATAGGACATTAGTCATAGAGTCATAATTAATCTTTTAGTACTTTTACTTTCAATACTTAAGTACATTTGAAGGCAAATACTTTTGATCTTTTACTCAAGTGGAGGTCTAAAGGGAGGACTTCTGCTTTTACTGGAGTAATATTTTACCTTTGGTATCTCTACTTTAACTCAAGTACATGATTTGTGTACTTCATCCACCACTGTTAATTTTGGACACAGATCAAGAGAAGCCTAATACCATCGGCTGCTCTAGTGACAAAACCTCTGATGACCCAAATTGTAACTTTATAGAAGAAAGAATGATTCCATTCATCAGTGCTGTCTCACTATAATACCCAGCAGGCATTACACAAATACATCATACAACCATTGAGGATCCCTTTGGTGTCAAACAATCCTGACTGCTAACCCCTAATCTGCTGGTTAATAAATACAACCATGCTAATAAGCCTTAGTAACGTAACTCTTACTTGGCTTCTCAAACAAAATCGTAAAGAAAACAGCGACTCCATCTTTATTCTGAACAAAAAGGTCACCAGAGTCAAGTATTTCACACATTCAGCCAGAGAAAAGAAGCAAAACTGAGGTAATGTATCTATGTAGCCAGAGTCCTTGCTAATTTTAGCTTTTAGCTTGTTGTCCTCCTCATCTGGCGAGCCATTTCTGTCAACTGAATAATCCATTTTCTCCATTGTAATGAAAATCTGAAGACAGCTGCTTCAGTTATACAGCATTATGTAGCATTTACCTCAGTCGTTGAACAAAACTGTAAAAAAAACAGTAATTCCAAACAAAAATAACACCAGAGACAAGTATTTTCCACATTAAGCCAAGGAAAAGAAGCAAAACTGAGGTAATGTATCTAGGTAGCCAGAGTCCTTGCTAACTTTAGCATTTAGCTTGTTGTACTCCTTATCTGATGAGTCATTTCTGTCAAATGAATAAGACATTCTCTCCATTATAATGAAAATTTGAAGACGGTTACTACAGTGTGGCATTTACCTCAGTCGTTGAACAAAATTGTTAAGAAAACAGCAATTCTAACTTAATTCCGAACAAAAAGGACACCAGAAACAAGCTTTTTATCCTTTCTGTCAGAGAAAAGAGGCCAAACTGAGGTAAGGTGTCTATATAGCCAGCTAACATGCTAGCTTTAGTTTTTTGCTTGTTGTCCTCCTCATCCGACATGTCATCTGTCAGCTGAGTAATCCATTTTTTTCCATTGTAATGAAGATTTAAAGACAGTTACTTCAGTTATACAGCTGCAAAAAGATAAGTTCCTCCATCTGCACCCAGATTCATCAGAAAGAGGTTTCCCTAGTCTTTAAACATGAAAATCTCACTCTGGAAACTACCACGGCACCACTGTAGGATGTGATTAGGCATGTTTACAACAGATGTAGCCACGGTTATGTTTTTCATGTTGGCCAGACCATCCTTTTAACTTCATTGTACGTCGGTCTCTAATGTTTTCCCAAATTTGACAATTCATCATGAAGTGTTCCCACTATACTCAATGTAAAGGGCAGCTGGAATAAATGCAAGAACTGAAAGATATTTACACTAAAACTGATTATGTTAGAAGTGTTTGCTTTGTTTCCTCTTCCTTACCTGGCCGCAGCTGGATAGAGATGTCTCTGGGGGCCACCTGTGAGCTGCTCAGGGTGGCGTTCACCTCCACTTTCACTCTGGGGTTCTCTATAAACTCCTCCCCACAGCCTTTTAGCAGCAGCTGAGCAGCAGAATCACATCTTTCGCTTACATGTGCTCCATCCAGAAACCTCTGTTAGGACAGGCAAAAAGTCAAGGATTATTAATGAATGTATCTCTACTATCACAAAACCTCATGTATTGTATGTCCAAAAGTTTTCAGACACCCCAGTAATTAGTTTTGAGTTGAATAATGAGGTGCACTCATTGTTGACACAAGCAATAAGTTGTACACAGCTTGTACAGGGAGATTCACTCGAAAGAGTCCCCGAATATTCTGTTGTAACTCACGTTAGGATGAAGAAATCTGAACCAAAAAAATACGTATGTGACGTATGTGTAATTGATTGAATTGATTGCTTGAAATTGATTGATTACATACAACGCTTGAAGTGATATCCGTTTTCTGCCAGACACATGAAGGGGTAAGGGGGTATGCACCCAGAAGTTGCAAACGGAGGTTAAACCTTGCGATGGCTGTCCGGCACCTACCACATCACTATGACGCAACGGCATCCCAGCTTGTTTGAAGCTCCATATACTGAGGAGCACATTGCATGTTGTTTTGTTCAGATTGCTTCATCCTAATGAGAGTAATTATAGAATATTTGGGGCCTCTTTCAAGTGAATCTCCCTGTATAATCTCTATTGAAAGCATTGCCATTAGAATAGGATTCTGTGGTGCAGCTGTAGAAGTTAAAGGTCACAATGAGACCTCCAATGCCAAACATCAGCTAGACGGGTATAAACCTTCCAATATTTGTCTGTAGAGCAGTGGAACTGTGTTTTTTGGAGTGATGGAGCTCCATCCAATACCTTTGGGATGAGCTGAAGCACCGTGTTCCAGAACGAATCAATCAACATCAGCACCTGACCTCACTAATGCTCAATCAAATCCTCACAGCAATGTTCCAACATCTATTGCAAAGCCTTTACAGAAGAGTAGAGGTTGATACTGCAGCAAAAAGGGGTACTGTATTTTTTTTATCTCTCATATTTTGCTCCCACATAGTTGTCCAGTGATGCTCAATCCCATTCCTGGTAATCTACTACCCTGGAAGTTTAGTTCTAGCACATTTGGTTCTAATATTTAGACTCTGCTGAAGGTCTTGAGTAACTGGATCAGGTGTTAGATTGGGTCTGGAAATAAACTCTGTAAGCCGGTAGATCTCCAGGAGCAGAGTTGGGTAGTCATGCTCTTGTCTCTTAGTGTTGTATGTCTCATGTCATGACTTTACCCTTTAATCTGACATAGTCATGGTCAGCTCACGCCCTGTTATATGTATGTGTGTATGTTTATGAATCAAGCAACCCAAAACTTGCCAGACAGGAATGATGAGTGTGCCAGAACACAACTGCGGAACACTCAATTATCACGTGACCAGACCCAGCTGGCACACTGCATAGTGACTTAGAGACAGAACATGCTGTCCTTTCCCAATAAGTTCATGGCCAGTTGTGTCTTCAGAGAAGTGCCATGAATTACCTCAAAATGGCAGACCTCTGTATTGGTAAGCAGTGATTTTCCAGAGTCAGACATTAAACACTTCACCTATGGAAACAATCATCAGACACAAAACCCCGCTGGTGACATTATAATAACTTAAAAATAATAACTTACTAAGGCATATGAAGATAATCTTAATATGTGGCAATGAATAACTAAAACAAGATAGTTAAGTTGTGGACATGACTTTGTTAAGTTGTGGCCCGGACCTAGTAAGATGTGGGAATTAGATAATTAAGCCCTGGCCACAACTTAGTAAGGCATGAGGACGAGATGGGTAAGTTGTGGCCATGACTCGGTTAAGTTGTGGCCCTGACCTAGTAAGATGTGGGAACAAGATAGTTAAGCCCTTGCCACAACTTAGTAAGGCATAAGAATGAGATAGGTAAGTTGTGGCCATGACTCGGTTAAGTTGTGGCCCTGACCTAGTAAGATGTGGGAACAAGATAGTTAAGCTCTTGCCACAACTTAGTAAGGCATAAGAATGAGACAGGTAAGTTGTGGCCATGATTTGGTCAAGTTGTGGCCCTGACCTAGTAAGGTGTGAGAATGAGAAAGTTAAGCCCTGGCCACAACTTAGTAAGGCATAAGAATGAGATAGGTAAGTTGAGGCCATGGCTTTGTCAAGTTGTGGCCCTGACCTAGTAAGGTGTGGGAACGAGATAGTTAAGCCCCGGCCACAGCTTAGTAAGGCATGAAAACAAGATAATTAATTTGTGGCCATGACTTTGTAAGCTTTGAGAATGCGATAGTTATTGCCATTAGTAACTAAGGTTTGGGAACAAGATAGTTGAGTTAAGTAGTTAAGTGGTCACAATTTAACTATTACAACTTAATTATCTTGCTCCCAGGCCTTAGTAAGCTGTGGCTACAACTTTACTGTCTTGCCATACTAAGTTGTGGCCCCAACTTAAAAATCTTGCTGCTAGTCATTATTAAGCTGAGGCCATACATTAGGAACCCGTTCTCTTGCCTTACTAAGTTGTGGCCACACATTATTGTTAATAAGAAGGGATGTAAACAGCGGGGCTCCGTATGCATAGACATTCTTTATCACACCATTTTCTATACATGAATTCAACTATTTTAAGGTGCACCTATCACTGACACACTTTGCGTGTATAATCTCCAAAGAAAAGCATTGCCTATAGAATAGGATGCTTTGGAGCAGCTGCACATGAGCCTAAAGTCACCGTGCTCAATGCCAAGCATCAGCGAAAGTGGTGTCAAGCCCACCAGCACTGGGCTGTGGAGAAGTGGAACTGGGTTCTCTGGAGTGATGGAGCTCCACCTAACATCTCTGGGATGAGTTGGAGTGATATTTGTGATCCTAATCATCCACCATCAGTACCTGACCTAATTACTGTTCACTAGTGCACTAATCAAATCCTCATAGCAATGTTCCAACATCTACTGTAAAGCCTTCACAGCAGTGGAGGACAAACTCCCTATTAATACCCTTAATATCAAAGGAACAATGGATAATCAGGTGTCTACAAACTTTTGGACATACACTTGGTCTATTTACATGAAGAAGTGTATACTGATCACAAAGGACCTGTTCAATGTTGCCATGTAAACAGTGACAATTTGCCATGTAAACACTGAGGATTAACTGGAAATGTGGATAAAAAGGGGGGAAAGCATTGCTTCACAATCATCTGAGTGATGTAATTAATGGGCACAGACTTTAAAGACATATGACCCTCTTTGAAAACACAGACATATAGATGATGGAAAACACTGCCAAAAACTTTCCATTAAAGAAATAACAGCTCTTTTATCGATTCAGTGGATGTGTGTAGGAGTAGAAAGGTTACTAAAAATAAGTGAGAAAACATACCACTTAAACTCCATCTGGCTTTCTGAACTGAGAGAAGTATGTCTTTCGTCATGGGCCTTCTCAAGAGGTCAAAATATCTGTCAAAGCGTGAAGCCCCATCTCCCAGCTTGAGATAAGAGGGCAGTCATGGTCTGTGTGTGGGCTGGGAAAGCACCTGACTTTGCAGCCTCTGTTTGTAGACCTCTCAGCCTGAGGTTTTATAGGTTCCCACAGCCACTCCAGCTCTAAGCAGCTTGTTTAAGAGGGTGCTGGAGCTTAAAGGGGCCCTGTGGATGTAGGAGACCAGGAGACCAGGGGACCAATGGGCGTAACGCTGGAAGGGAGGGGGGCTAGGGGCAGCAAGACTCCTCAGGGTCGTTGCAAATCAGACTAAACACACCCAGCCTGTTTGATAATCAGGAGCTCTGTGCACCAAAACACAATGCAACAACAACTGACGGCAAAGCCTTCACATTACCTTCTGAAAGCACCAGGCGCATTCCGGGCCACGGCTCAGGCATTCTCCGCACGTCGAGACGAAGGGTGACGCACAACGCTTCTCCACTGTGGCGTAAGGAAACATAGAGCGACACAATTTACACATGAATAAGGAGCAAGCGTCACTTTTCTTTTCTGAACCCTTCTCCAGCTGCTGTGGTTTCCAAAAAACATTACGCATGCCCCCCTCCTGAGAAACGGCCTGGCACACTGGGTTTCAGGAGGTCAAAGCACACAGTTCAGTGAGGAGGAATGGAAGCTGTTGTTAACACTTGCACCTGTTATGCTCAGGCTAAAGCATCAGATCATTGTAGCTGTAATGGAAAGCAATAAGCAGGAATGGAGAGTATAGATGGCATATTGAGATTAATGAGATGATTATCAGGCTGACATCAGCAGAAAACGCTGGAAATTGGGGGGTAGAATGAAACTGAGAATGAAACACTCACTCACATCGTGTGATGTCATGTTTTCAGCTATAGTCATCTGCAAAGGTTTGAACACACCTGGTCACATTACGTTTTGTTGAAGTGAAAAAAGTTCGTCTACAGGTTTCTCTACAAGTTTTAGTGCATAATTTAGCACAAAAGTAAAAAAAACAAAAAACAAAGCATGCCATAACTTTTGCACAGGCCACATTTTATGTTTTGTTTTTCCCACTAGGTTACATTCAGCTAATAAAGAGTAATTGTTAATTGTGCATTTGAATGTGCAGAAGTGTATTCTCTGAGGAAGTGTTAACAATGTTCACAGAAAAAATATGTATGTGCACAGAGGTGCCAAAACTTTTGCACACAACCATATGCATTGTACGCGTTTGAGTAACCTACTTTCAGATGTTCATCTTGAAGTGCTTCAATTAAAAATGAGCTCATTTTGAAGCTTAGTAGTTTCATAAGGAAAAAAATATAGGTGGGTATCGGTACCAGCCGATACTCGAGGTTTCAATATCGATATTGGCAGTGATGTAACTAGGATCAATACGGGCCCCAGTGCAAAAAATTTTCAATAAATGAAAGTGATGATTTGACTTACTACTGTAAGGCACAGCACTCCAACAGCTAGCATCTAATGTTAGCCTATCATATTTAGCCATATTGAGTCATATTTAGCTGTCTGAAATGTCGCTGCTTAAATAAGGTGTCATGGATTCCTGAGAACCTTTGCAGTGCAACGTGCTATCCAAGTTCTGATCAAATGCACAGTTGAATATATTATTTGAGTGATTTTAGAGCTATAAATAACAATAATCATATGGCGCTGCAGGTTGTGAAGGATCCCTTTGGAAACGGTAACCATGGATACGTAAAGAATAAGAAGGATGTCAGGGTCGTCTGTGTAGTGTTGATGGAAGCTGGTGTTAATCCACAAGCCATAGGTGTTAGTATCTATCTGATGGGTCCAATAAAGACTTTAGGGCACTTGCTCCACTGCTCCCAGTGGGCAAAATGGCAAAAATATATCATAAGAAAATTTTCTCAATATTTCTTTTTTCTGATAAATTGGGGCCAACAGAAAAAAAAACAAGTAGGGTCACATTTTAAACAAAACATGTTACCAAAAACTATGACTTTATTGAATGTTTCACACACTGCACTGGGCTACATCCAGTTAAACCTGCCTAATTATGCTCTATTTGTAATAAAACATGTAGCTGGTCAGTGTAGTACTGACGACATCTACAGTGTGCTCAGAAAAAGGCATGCTGTGATGTGATATATGACGATAACGATAAATATCGTCCCATTGCCCAGCACTATGCCCTGGTGTGCCCTCTGGCAGTCTGGTTGCATTAATATCAGCAATAGAAAAAGTGGTGCCATCTCTAATGGGGGCACAAGCTATAGCCTCAAATCAATCACACTGTCCAGCAGAAATGCACAGCAGTCCAGCAGTCTGCATTCTGTGAGACAAGTACAGCAACCAATTCAAGCTCATATCTGCCCTTTAATTGATGAGCATCAACATGGACCACCAGGATCAAGCAAGCGTTAGCTTCAGCAGTGCAGTCCCCTCGTCACACTCACCCGAATGATAGGACGCAACGGCTGACGCAGTGAGGATGACCAGCACGCTCCGGAGGGTTATGCTGCACTTCTTACGCAGCCAGGACGTCATAGCAGCATCGAGGTTCACAGAAGAAGAAGACCAGGTAGCTCGTGAACGCCAAGAGTTCGTCACGTCCGCGCTCTCCCGAACAAAAGAGAGCTTAAATCCCGCCGCCTTCACATCACACACATCTCTCACACACACACACGCGCACACAAACCCGACCGAAAAAAAAGAAAAGAAATCAGATTATCACTGCAAACCCCCCCAGCACCGAAATCTCCTTTGCTTGGGCCGGACGAAAGCATGCGCGCTGCGGGGCGCAGGTGGGGCGGCCATGGCCGGGCTTCCTCACGGCCATCAGCAGGCTCCAGTGACCGGAACTGTCGGTAGAGTTCTCCAGTGACGGTCCGGCCTGCGGACGCATCGGTTCGGTTTGTGTGAGCCAGCGCGATGTGGCCGGCCCGCCTTTATTCAGGCTGAAAGGAGGGGGGAGCCGAGGAGGAGAGACTACCGTGCAGAGTGCTGAGCTCAGCGAGTAGGCGGGGGGACACGATATGGGACTTTTCTCTCTCTCTCTCTTTCTCTTTTTTACCTCACATACGTCGTTCCTTCGTCTTTTGTGACTGAAACGGTGTGTAGGTGTGCATAGACTGACTTATTTCCACTTCCATTCGCTAAAAAAAAACTTCCTCGACGGTTAACAACACCGTGGAGTCGCCTGGTTTAGACTCTAATGCAAGCCAGGCTTGTAACAGTCTGCTCCAGAGCCTCATTAGAACAAAGCGCAGCTGCTGGGAACATTTGGGAAACGTAGCATGAAAGAATTCATAAACACAAGTTCAGCGGACCTCATAAAAGGTCCACCTTTGTCCATGTAAGTGAGGGCACATTAAAGGGCAGATACCACAGAAGACTGAAATTTCCTCGTTTCATTTAATGTTGGAATGAAAGAGTGTGGTGTAGTGCGTAAACACCATTAAAGCAAAACGGCCCACTTTTCAATGGCTTTGTTGTGATGTCACAAAACACATCCGCATATCTAGCCTACAGGTGTTTAGCCCCGCCCACTCACACTGAAGTTTAAGGGGAGTTTCTGAGGCGCAACACGGGGCAGCCTATCAGAACAGAGCTCATTTATATTTTGCTGCAGTCGGAACAAAACCTTGTATCTCCAAAATGGTAACTTTACAGGAGGAAGAAAAAACCTACTTTATTTTTAATGTAAGTCAATGGAACCAGACTTTTTTTCTAAGTCATTTGGGGCCCTTTCCTTCAGTCCATGTATCATGTCATTTACACACAACGTAAAAGGCAACAGACATTTTCAAATTAAAAACTGAAAAATGAGATTTTGTTTCCGACAGCAGTCATATATCAGTCTTAAAGGCACAGTAACAAAAAAAACGTTTTAAGTTTAAGGGGTAATAGGAGGTTGGAAATGGTCATGTAAAAACATACACAAACCCACACAAATGTTCTAAGTGGATTTTGGATGACTAGAAAAAATATAAGCTAATATTGGTTTTCAAAAGTTGCTTTATTGTTGTATGGATGCGGCTGTGTAGCATCACAATAGCAACAGAGGTTGTCTACCTGAACTGAGCCTGACATAGAACGTGCCTACATACATTGCACACCCTCTCTTTCAATTATGGAGAGTATACTGTAGTACAGGGGTTGGCAACCCAAACGTTAAGATGAGCCATTTTGTCCTCTCAACAAAAAGCAAACCACCTTGGGAGCCACATTTTATGTCCATTTTATTAATGTTTTACCATTTTGGCTGTAAATATGTCTCAGTGTGTGCTAATGTACTAGTATAGGCTAAAAAATGTAATATAGACAAAAACGCAGACTTACTTTGCTCTGCTTTAAGCTTTAGCTCAGCTATAGTTGCTTTTCTAACATCTCTGGCAGGAAACCTTTCTGCAAAAGTGAAGTAGTTTCTTGTGAAATGTCTCTCAGCGATTTTTTTACAAAGAAGTTGAAGTCTTCTTTGAAGTCGCTTCTCATTCACCAGCTTCTTGTTCAACTTTTCCCATTCCACCTTAAATAGTGCCTGAGTTCGCAGAATGTAACTCCTACACCATTTAAGGTGGAATGGGAAAATTTGAACAAGAAGCTGGGGAATGAGAAGCTGACCTCAGCTTTGTGACTTTTTAGTGTTTGACAGTTTCTCATTGCAGATTAAACATATCAGGAAACCAGCTGGAGTGATTATAAACACAAATAAGTCAGTTCATCTCCAAATTATCGAGGTTCGTCTTAAATCTCTCTTTGCCTTTCGTTAGCTACTTGGTGAGATTGTTTCCTGCGTTGATATGGTGACCAGCTGTCTGCACGTCAGTCTACAGGGTTTAAGGGTGAATTAGCAGTTATACATTAACTCCAACATTTAAGACCATTTATTGTTAAAACTGTGTTGAATGATCAGCAGAGCTTTATTTTACTGCGAAGGAGGATTATTTTATTTTTGCTTAGAAATCTAATTCTGCTGTGGAGCCACAACAGGGCAGTAAAAGGGCCACATTTGGCTCTGGAACCGCATGTTGCCAACCCCTGGTCTAGTATGTACAACTAACTGTTTGCAATGGACAAAATAAAGCAAGAAAGCTGGCTAAAGGGGAAATGTTTCAAATTTGGGTCTTCTTTGCATAAACATTACAATCTTTTTGTTATATCAGATATCAAGCATGCTGGATTACCGTGTAAAAGCTTGCAATAGTATTTTGAGTTGTGATAGCAGGAGGCCGGCATGTCGTCTCTTCAGTAGCATGTTAATTGTGGATGCAGTCGTTCTACAGGAGCTACTACACTCTCAAATAAAAAGGTACTAAACAGTCACTGGGGCAGTGCCCCTGTTGTCACTGGGGTTGGACCCTCAAGGGTACGTCTCAGAACCATTAGTCAGGGATGTTTTCATAATTGTACCATAATCCATTAAAATTATATTTTCTAAGCTGTACTGACTCCACACACCCCGTCTCGTCTCCAGGCTTTTATTTTATTGTTCTGCTTTAAAACATTTGGTTATGAAAAGGTACAAATATGAACTTTTCACCTGGAAAAACTTATTTAAGGTACACAACTGGACCTTAAAACCACTGTTGTACCTTTGAGGGTACATTTACATTGTTTGCACCTTTATGAACAGGAAATGTACCAGCACAGAACCTTTATTACTAACAGTGTAGCTACAATCAAATATCAACGTCTAAGTCCTCCCTCGGACCAGTTCAGTGTCGGCTACAGCAAAAGCTCAATGTTTGAATTAATTTTTTTGTAGATCAACTTAAGTAAGAAAGCGAAGCACTGTAAAACTGTCTGTGATAATTAATCTGTAAGTGAGTGCAAACGGGTTTAGGTCAGACCTGGTCGATTCTCAGAGTCGCAAGTGCAGGTCGGGTTCAGACTTCAATTTCCTGCCTGCGCAGAACTGTAATAACAACACAGTATGAAAATGGAACAGGCGTCTTGCTAGATGGGCCCTGAATTGGGTCAAAATATATTTTAAGAAAAGTCTGCAGAATTCTCAAGGCGACTACATTTTTCAAATGTGAAAAAAGTACTTTTTAATAGCTGCATTTTTAGGGTTACTTTTGATGTTTAGTACTTTTGCTTTAAAATATCACACTTACTTTTATGGATCTTGCGTGTGAAAAGAGAAAAGATGCTGCAATTTACAAAACTAGTACATTTATCATTAAAACCAAGGTTGGGTTTTTTGCGTATATGAATTTATTCTGGTAAACGCAGTTATTTTTAATTGCGCTTAAACTTTTTATTTTTATGTATAGTTAGTTTAGTTGTCAAGTTTAGTATTTGAATAAGGCACATATAGCTTACAAACAAACCACATTTTCCTCTCTGGGAACACAAAGAGAACAGTAGTGTGGCTAGACGGTTTATTTATTTTTTCCTTATGACAAAGTGCTAGTAATACTTTATATAGCTTGAAAGCTCTAACTTGTACAGACATGATTCATTACGTTTGCTCATATAATTATAAACTACTTGGGTCATATATAAACATAAAGTCTAACATGACCCGTGCAATAGTATAACTTTACAGTGTCTTTTGTTTATCTGTCCACCAACAAACCCTCCAGGCTTCAGTGTGAAGCATTTATCCAGTGCCAACAGCCTTTACACCATATAATTTATGTAACACAAACCTTTTTTCACAAAGTGGGAAAATGTCAAGCAAATACGCCCGAATGGAGCTCCAGGGCCAAGATGAGTCCTGCACCACGCAGGGTGGAGACGGAAGACAATAGTCTCTCCTATTCCCCATGGAAACGGGGCTGAATGGTGGAGCTGGGGAGGGATTTAGGAACGAATCCAGCCTCGGACGATGCGTCTGCGTAAGGAGAAGTATGCAGGATGATGTGGAGATGGCCCCTAATGAATAAAAGAGAGCGAGGGGAGGCTGCTGTGCTTTGCCGCCAAAAGCAATGAGGGGGTAATGTAGGTCATTGCCCTGGAGCCCTACATTCATTGTAAAGGCTTTTTTTTAGGCTTTGTTTTTTTGGGACTAGTAATGCTTACGTTGGAACAAACTTGGCATGACGTCATTAGCCAGGTTTGAGCACAGCGATTAAGGCTCCTCTTTTATTTTATTTTATTTTCTAAAGTGTGTTCTTTGTAGTGCTAGACTAGGCTTAATCTGTGTCCAGAAAGCGACCCGAGGGATTTGAGTCACTCCTGAGCTGAGAGGCAAAAGATATTGGGTTTATAAACTCGTAACTTGATATAGATACTTTGGAGAACACTCATCAAAGTGAAAATGAAGGTTCCTAAATGGTTCTTGGTCTTCTGGGGATAAAGAGCAACAAATTGTGATTGGTATAAAACCTCTATATTATATGGTGGTTCTTTAAACTTCGAAAAAGTTCGTCCCACTCAGGTATTTTCAAATAGATCATTTACAAAAATGGTTCTTTGAAGAAAAATTCACTGAACAAACTCTCATTTACAGTTTTCCACTTAGTCGATCAACCAAGGCATGTTTGGTGTCCAAATTTTGCTTCTTTAGTTTAGAACTGGAGCTATGGGGCTAGCATTGCTAACAAACACTAGAAGGCAATAGTCACCCAAATCTTACAAAATCCCCAAAACTTCTTTCAAACTAGCCAAACCACATTCAGGTCTTTATTAAGGTGGTGCAGCCTTGTCAGTGTGATTTAGGACACAGTATGAATTACTGTGGCCTATAAAAAATGAAAAGTGAACATTTTCTATTATTTCTGCTTTTCAATCAATTATCTTTAGTTCCAAACTTCATGATTAAACAGCTGTTTACAAATAGGAAAAACAAAAAAGTGAGAACACGCTCTGCAGCATCCATATGCCTGTGTAATGTGTGGCAGAATTCAGTGCAACACCCCTGTTGTATTAAAAGTTTGCCTCCAAGTTTTGTTCATTTTTATAGTTCATTATATTGTGTCCTGAAACCTGGGTTACAATTTCTATGGTCTGAAAAGCGGTGGTGGGAGTGGGGGGGCTCATGTCCTAAACCATGCCTAAAAAAGAGAGAAGTTTTGGGGATGTATTTACAAAAAAGAATTTGGGTGACTATTGACTTCTAGTGTTTGTTAGCAATATTAAACTCACAGCTCCAGTTTAGAACTAAAGTAGCAAAATTTGGACACCACACACATCTTGGCTGATCGACTAAATCTTAATGTTTTTTCACTGAACCATTCCTTTAAGTGTGGAGGTTTTTTGAACCCATCTCCACCCTGAGTGCCCCCCTCCCCTTCCGTGTCTGTCTCCCTTCACTCTGTTGTTCTTACTGCTCGGCTGGGCTTTGGGCCATTACTGGTCCTCTTTAATCTCCCTGCCACTGTGCATCACATTCCCCTGGTCTGTTTCACCATACATCTCCCCTGCTGGTGGTGCCTGTTGACCTTCAGAGCCTTTCTCCACGATCCAAACACGCCGACCTCGAAATGGATGGCATCTGAGCTGTCTGCTTTGTCTGCTTAGTGCTGTGAGTTTTGTTAAAGCCTTTAAAAGGCCTGTTCAGAGTGGGCGGCGAGTGAGGGCGATAGCTGAACCACAGAGCAGTAGCGCAGACAGAAAAGTGAGTGTACTGACGCGTCCATGTCATTGTTCCATGAGATGACCAATCATGTCGTTGAGGTCAGAGGTCACCTTGAGAATGTCCAGCCATCCCCAGTAGTTTCCAAGCCTCGCATGACGGTGTAACCAGGGGTCAGCGCCAGGGTGACTCCATCGTGACAACTCTGATCCACTCACTGGCTGTTGCTGTCTTTTCTGTACAACAAATTATGAGTTGGCCTGACCTTTGAGCCATATGAAAACAAAGACGTAGCCGTGGTCTACAAACAGGCTTGTTAGCAGAATCAGAGGTGCAAGGTTGGGGCATTTGAATAAAAATAGCCCACCTTCTGAAAGGGCTTATAAAGAGCTGGATCACAAAAACAATCAGAAAAGAAAATCAGACAGCACTAGCGCAATTTGCCTAAACGTTCATTTTACAGTCTCACAACACGACTGTTCTCATGCAGTCCTCATTTCTGCTGTAGGGCCGAACAGTTCCGAACAACTGTTCTAGTGGTATTTCCATGCAGAGATGGTTTGACACGGAATGCTTACAAACCATGCTAATCGCAGTAATCCCAACATGGTCAGCTAATCATGCTCAGGGCCATAGAACCATTCTGTGGGATGACATAGCTGTCCACTGATTTTACGTTTTCAATCCGAAATGGACGGAGGAGCTGGTTAGTATGAACTTAGCTACCTTTTGCCACTGGACAGGGGTTAGCATGGGCACTCTGACTGGTCTGCAGTTATGCCGCAATGTTGTATGTTGTGACATATTCCTCCCATAACCATCATTAACAATTTCTGTGACTTGTGCCACAGTAGGCCCTCTGTTGGTTCGGAGCAGACGGGAGAGCCCAACACCCTGTTGCTGGTTTGCGGTTTGTCCCTCCTCGGACCACTGTCGGTAGGTACTCACCACTGCTGACCAGCAGCATCTCTGAAATGGTAAGGCTGGTGGGGTGCTCCTGGTCAGCAGTGGTAAGTACCTACCAACAGTAGGCTTTCTGTTGGCTCAGACCACATGGGAGAGCCTTCGTTGCCCTTGTGCATTGATAAGTGCCCAACACCCTGTTGCCAGTTTGTGGTTTGTCCCTCCTCATACCCACCACTGCTGACCAGGAGCACCCCACCAGCCTTACCACTTCAAAGATACTCCGACCCCATCGTCTAGCCATAATAATTAGGCCCCTGTCAAAGTTGTTCAGGTCTCATGCCTGCACATTTATCCCACATCCAACACATCAACTACAAGAACTGACTGTTCACTTACCATCTAATATATCCCAGACCTTGACATGCCCTGTTGTTACAAGATAATCAATGTTATTTGCTTTAACTATGAGTGGTCATTATGTTTTGGCAGTATATTGGGGCAACATAATTTAAAAAAACACAAAAATGCATTGAATTTGTTCAGCGCAATAATTGCTGATATATTTTATTTATTCTTGAGAAAATTATGTACATGTTGGAATCAAGTAAACGAAATGCATAAACTTTTTTTAGTGAATTAACATTTTAACATTAACATTTTAGGCCATAAAAGTTGCTCACTTTGACTGCCCACGCTGCAGGTTACTCATGAATATAATGATAAAGCTAGCCAGACAGCAAAGTATAAGGTAATGTTATGTACAAACAACCTTTGGCTGGGTGACTAGCTGACCTACATTCGGCACAAACGTATTCCACTTAGCACTGGATTCACCTCAGATGGAATCCAACCTACACCTCACACATACTCAGCTATGAAAGTAATTTGTTAACAATCCAAATGATTAAAGCTGAGTAATTGTGAGTAGTTAACACGTTTCCTAAAGGGACAATGTGCAGTGGAAACTAGAGTACTGGGCAAACAGTTACTGTACTATGTACTTTGGTTAAAATCTTCAATCATTTTATCCACACAGAGTATGACAACAAAAGCACTGTACTATATTGATGTAGAAATTTATTTAGGTGCTTTTAACTGTTTTCCTAAGATAGAAAACCAGCGTCTCCTGCCTGATTATGCTAAATGACGCTCTCTCAATTACAGCCTGCACTAACGTTTACTCAGACTGTAACTGACTACACAGGGGCAGATGAGTTATTACTGAAAGACGACTGACTGAGCCATTGAGGTAAGGGGATCCCATTAGCGTGTTTTACGCTGTTTGTATCTTGTGTTATCTGGTGTATTTTTGACACTTGTCAACTTACACCACCGACGTGTAGCTAAGTTTCATCTACTGGTGCCCATGTATGCAGAAATTGCTTTGTGTTATTTTTTATAGGTATCTGTATCCCCATTGCATTTCCTACTGCATTTAAGTGCTAATTTCGCTGCCGATACCGATACATACCACCCTATTTGTCTGTATGTTAAGCCTTCAGTTAATGTGTAAGTAGCTGTTACAGTTGTGCCCACTGACCCAGTGAAATCAGTTCTTTCAAAGTACGTCAAAAGACTCAGAATTTAGTTTAATGTTTCACAGTGTAAAACCAACGTAAGATCACTATGTGCAATGCCAAGCATCAGCTGGAGTGGTGTAAAGCACACCACCACTGCACTCTGGAGCAGTGGAAATGTTTCTCTGGAGTGATGATTCACACTTTGCTATCTGGCGATCTGATGGATGAATCTAGGTTTGTTTGATGTCAGGAGAATGATGCCTACCAGAATGCAGCGCCAACAGTAGAGTTTAGTGGAGGAGGGATAATGGTCTGGTGCTGTTTCTCAGGATTTGGGCTCCAGCTCTTAACTCCAATGAAGGTAAATGCTAATGCTATAGCATACAGAGACAGTTTAGGCAGTTATATGCTTTATGGCAACAGTTTGACCTAAACACCATGGAACACCTTCAGGATGAATTGAAACATCGATTGCAAGCCAGGCCTTCCTGTTGAACACCGGTGCCTGACCTCACAAGTGCTCTTTCGACTGAATGGGCACACATTCCTAAAGACAAATTCCAAAATCTTGCAGAAAGCCTTCCCAGAAGATGGTTTTGGAATGGGATATCCAACAAGGTCATATAGGTGTGATCGTCAGGTGTCCCCATACTTGTGGCCATATAGTGTAGCTTTGTTTTGCACCTACGCTTTATGCTACAACAACAATCTGTGACTGGTTATTTTGCATGCCATTCAAACGGCCCATTCCTGTTAAAGTTAGCTGTTTTCAGCAAAGTTAAGGGATAAAATGACTCTCTGATGGTAACTAGAAGTCTGGCTTCCTTGCTAGTTGTTGTGATATCTTAATAAATTATGCTAGTCTGACTTTTTTTGACTTTCACTGCTGTTGTAACAAAACCTCATATCTCCAGAAACATTGTTTGTAACTTAAAGAACACAGATCAAATTTCTTTGTAATTGCAAAGAATTTGATTAGTCATGTTTAAGTGGATTTGGTGCAGAAACATGGAACAAAAGTCTGTTTTCATAGTATAATAAAGTATTACAGCATATAATATATAAAATATAGTATAACAAAGTATTACACTATAATATAGTTTTTATAGGCAGGATTTGATAGTATTTTAAATATGAGCAGTACTGGTTCTGTTTTGTCAGTTCCAACTTACAAAATCTCAGAGAAACTAAATATTGTGAATCTTAATGTTTTATTCTTGTTCCATTCCTATCCCAACTTGATCACAAATTAAATGTAACAAGTCTTGGACCATTTCTATTGGTCCATTTCTCATGAAATGTAAAGCGCAGCTGTTTTCAATTGGTGTAATCAGATAAAAAAAAGACAAATCACTCAAATTATGATATTTTTACATGACAGTGATGACATTTAAAATAACAATTAGAGATCATAGTAAGTTTCGGTTATATAATTCGTCACTGACTGGCAATGGTTACCACAGCTCTTGTTTTTAGTGTCTGAAGTGACTTGTCAAAAAATCCCACACTGTCTCTTGCCACATTCATAAAATTCTTTCTTAGGAAACAAAAGCTAGACTGCAATAATAGATATTATTATTTAATATTATTTCCCAGGTAATTTTGGGCCATTTCTGTTGGTCCATTCCTCAGGAAAGTTCATACAATGTAAAAACACAGCTGGTGTTTTCAGTTGGTGTAAAAAGACAGAAAAGAAACAATAATTTGTGAGATTTAACATTTAATAAGAACAACAATACAGCAGGGCTGCGCCACAAAAAATAAGAATTTAAAAGTCCATATCATGGAAAAAGAGTTTTCACTTTTTTTGAAATAAAGAAAGATTGATGTGGTATGTAAACAGTGTTAAAGTTTCAAAACATACGAGTACATACAGAGGTGGTCGGAAGAAAACCTTGTATCTCCAAAATAGTAACTTTACAGGAGAAGGAAAAAACATACTACACTTTTAATGTAAGTCAATGGAACCAGACTTTTTCCAAGTAATTTTGGGTCATTTCTGTTGGTTCATTCATCATGAAATTTACGCACAATGTAAAGGACAATGGCTACTTGCAAATGATGTTAAAAACTGAAAAATGACAAAAATGGAGATACAAGGTTCAGCAGCGATATGTGGAATATAAGCTGAAATGCAGTCTGCTTATAGTCAACATATAACCACACAAACAAAAAATGTAGGATATTGGGATATTAGCCCTTTATATATATATATATATATATATATATATACATATATATATATATATATATATATATATATATATATATATATATATATATAACCGCTATTATAATACAGTAGAAGGTAGGATTATAGTGGGTGGTCCTGTTAAATTGAAAAGAAGCTGGTCCATTCCTCAGGAAATGTTCACACAATGTAAAAAGCAGTTGTTGCTTATAATTGGCATAAATAAAAACTGAGAGAAAGAGTTTGACGTGACTGCGAAGAAACAAAAAAGCAATTAGAAATCATAATAAGTAAGCTGTGGTCATGTAATTAAAGGCACTGACTGGCAGTTGTTACCACATCTCTCATTTTTTCGTGCCTAAAGTGACTTGTCAAAAGTCCCAGACTGGCCACATTCATAAAATTCTTTCTCAAGAAACAAACCCTAGGCTGCAATAATCACATTTGAGGGGCTTTTACACATTTAAGCCTTTGCTTAAGTTAGCTTAAATGACGGCCACTTTTGGGGGTATGATGTTATAGTCATGCAATATGTGCATTTTCCATGTTTTTAATCTAGTGGAAAAGCCATATGGCAACTGAATTCCCCTGTCACATGTAGATAAGATATCATAGTGTTATATTTTTGTCTAAGAGTATCTGAAATGACCTCATATCGTCAGACTGAAAATGAAAACATGCCCACACAGTTTGAAGGTTAAACAACAATTTATGAGCAGGTAGGCTAGATCGTCTCCAGTACGTCAAAACACACACACAGAACAACAACACCAAAAGTAGCGCGCTGATGACACATTTACGTCTCTGAAGTAGCTCATTTCCTCATTCTCATATAATGTTCCTCTTCCAGACGTGGCAGCGTTTTCATGTTTATTTCCTTCTTCTTTGCTTTGATTCTGCACATATCAGAAGATCAAAGTACAGTAATGTCACATTTACAGTTACATTACCAATATATTTTATTAGTACTATCATAAGTCCACCATTCTTTCATTTAATTTCTCAAAATGACCATTAAGTACAGGAGATACCTCTGAGAATATTTGAGTTTTCAAAACTGAAGATCAGAAAATGATTAAAAGCTACAGAGAAAATGGGACTCCTGAACAAACAACCACCTGGAAGATATGGTAGACACCAAAACTGCCCCCATCAGATAAACATGCCCTCACTGAGAAAAGGAGAAAAAGAAATGGAACAAAGAAACCGCTGGTGTTCTCAGAACAATGGACTGACCACTTCAAAGTCCAGATCTCGACCTCACAGAATGTGTGTGGGATTACTTGCATCACAGGAAACGTCTAAGACTGAACTTTGGAGGTGTGGTAAAATATCTGTGCAGATTTCTTTAAGAAACTGAAAGTGAGTCTCCTGAAAAGAACGGAAGCTGTAAAAAAAGGTAAAGAGTGGACACTAAATATTGAAAAATACACATTATATTTAGATATTAAGGCCTATTCTTTTTTGTCAAATTCATAAAGTTTTCTGATTTAAATTTTTCCCTCATGTACTCAGTGGCTGTTGTGACTGGAAATGAAATAAAAGGTGGTCTCGCACTTTTGCACAGCACAAAAAAGCAGCTGAATGAATCATGATTCTGTTTGATGAGTCTGTTTCTGTATCCCCTCACGTCACTCTGTAATGCAACACCAAACAAACCATCTCATTTCTGTTGCACAACGGCTCAGTACGAAGTCCCAGTGTGGTTTCCTATGATCGCATTTTGCTTCCAGCGTACAAAAGTCCAAGTAAACCACCAGCTTCCTCGTTCTTTAGCCCACTCCAATAGCTCTGCGCTAACAGACCCTGACCATTCTGCATGAACGATGCGGAAAACCACCAAACCCAGCTTTCTTTCAACCACAACCCACTCTTCCCATGGTAAGCACACAGTGCAATGTCATTCACACAGGTCATTAGTGGTAAAGACCACGCTGCACTATCTACAAACGGCCATAATCGCACCATGACACGGCCACAAATTGTGGGACTCCACAGCTATATTATGACAGAGACCCTGCTGCTAGTAGGCCTCATTCTACTCCTACGTACATGTAATCACAACGGACCACAGAGGTGTGACTGTACTGAAGAGCACTGAGGTCCTCAAAGTTTCAGAATGACCACAGGAAATTGCATGTATAGTAAACAGGTAGTGGCTGAACCCACAGCACTGTGAGTTTTGGTGAACATGTGAAGTACATATGAAACAAGATGCTGCAGACACATTATGTGGGAAAAGCCCTGACAGTAAGATTGAAGCACTTTTTTCTGTGAAAAAATAAAGACACTTTTAATGAGAAATATAAAACAGCAGGGTTACAGAACATGAAAATAGGCATTTAAAGGGCCCATATCATGGAAAAACACAACTTTTTAAATAAAAGAGTTAATAAAAAGAATAAGAAAAGAATGTTTAAATCAATAAAAGACTTTGTTGTTAAAGTTTCAAAGCATACTGTCCACAGTCCAGTCCATGCAGTCCACATATGGAAAGTAAGCTGCAAAAAAAATAATTCTATCCATGATGTCACAAAAGCCAACACATTTATGTACCAGTTTAGCTCCGCCCATTCACAGTGACCTTACAAGGAGTTGTTTCAGCCTAGTCTGCCTTTTAAATGGGGCACAATCAGGACAGCCAATCAGAACAGAGCTCATTTACATAAGTAAGTCTTAAAGGGTCCATGTAATAGAAAACTTACTTTTTGTTTGTTTGTTTTTTAATTGAGCTTGTAAACATTTTTAAAGTGTTAAAATGTACCATTCAGTAACCAGTCCATACATGGAAACTAAGCTGCAAAACCAGCCTGCTTTGAATTCACTTTGTTTGTGATGTCACAGAAGCCAACACGTACTTACTTACTTCCACCTATTCAGCCCACACAGGTTTAGCTTCCTCCATTCACGTTGACATTATAAGGAGTGTTTTAGCCTATTCTGCTTTTTGAATGAGCTCACAATTCAGGGCAGCCAATTAGAACAGAGCTCATTTACATAATTAAGTCTTAAAGGGTCCATACCATGGAAAACCAACCTTTCCCAGATTTTTAAAAGATTGATGTTTGAGGTAGTATGTAAACATTGTTAAAGTGTTAAAATATACCATTCAGTAACCAGGAAACTAAACTGCAAAAACAGCCTGTTTTGAATTCATTCTGTTTGTGAAATTTGTGTATTTCCACCTATTCAGCCCATACAGGTTTAGCCCCACCCATTCTCACTGAAGTTATAAGGAGTGTTTCAACCTGAGTGCTTTTTAAATGAGGCCTGAAAGAGAGCAGTCATTAACATACAATCTTAAAGACACAGTGACAAAAAACAGCCTTCGAGCTTCAAGTACAGCTCGGCTGGACCCGCCATCCTTCAAGATACGTGGAAGACAAGCTTTAAGACTTTTCTCTGTCCTGGCAACCAGGTGGTGGAACGAACTCCCACTGGCTGTCCGAACGGCAGAGTCCCTCGCGGCCTTCAAACGCAGACTAAACACACATCTCTTTATACAGCACTTAAATGAGTACTGAGTATTTATTGTAATGTACTGAAATGTATTGCACTGCGCTGTGTTTATTTCTGTTCCTCTTTCTCTGGGTATCAACATGGGCTTTTGCTTCTAGCAGTATCTGAGCTCAGGACTAGTTTTTTCTCTAACCTATTTGTAACTAGCAAAGATACTTTCTCTAGGTAGACAAAGCACTTTTTGTAAGTTGCTCTGGATAAGAGCGTCTGCTAAACGCTGTAAATGTAAATGTTCAATTCCAAGGCATACAGGGAGATAGGATGTAAATAAAAAAATAAAAATAAAAATAATAAAAAATTATGAGTGGAAAATGGAGGATATGGGCCCTTTAATAACAAAGCAAAGTTTTAATAACTACTGTAATACAGGAGGATTGTACTTCTGCAGTGCTTTTAAATTAAAAGAAACTTCTAATAAATAAAAAACTCCCCTGAAACTACGAGCGGATGTGTCACTGCTGTATGTTTTGCAAAGCCTTTTCCGGGAACTAAGGCAGTCCAGTTACCTTATGATACAGTCACCTACCAAACATAATCATTAGTGGTTTGTCCTTCCCTCTAGCGTCATATTTCAGCGGAAGAAACCTGCGGCTTTGAGACAAAAACATGGGAATTCACAGCTGCCACAGTGCGGCTTCTCCCTGGAGAATATGCTGGTGTGGTTAGTCAGCTTTTATGCAGTATTCACAAGAAGCACATCAAGCTGTACATATTTCATGACTAGCATGCTTCAACCATCTCTGCTTTAAAATATATATATATATATATATATATATATATATATATATATATATATATATATGTTTAAAAAAAATTCACAAGCTCTAAGACTTAAAAACATTGCATTAGATTCCAAGCACACACTTCTGTGTGACGAAGACTCCGCCCAGACTTAAAGGGAAATTCCACCAATTCTGCAAAATGTCTGTATAATTAAATGGTCAAGAAGTAAACATAGTCATTCAGAGTGGTGTGACGTTGAATGCTCGGTTCTACAGAAACGTGGCGAGTGAGAACAGTTCAAAGTGGTGGTGATAGGAACCAGACGTCCACCTCTAAAAGCTCCCTCACAGAAAGCTATTACGTGAAATAGTTATGAAAACACCACCTGAGTCACTCTTGTGCGGTAGATTTACAGTAATGATTTAGCCCTATTATCGATGACTATATTTGTGCTGTAGACATTGTGACATTTGGTTCCTATCACCACCATTGTGAAGAAATCAGTTTCTCTACCACAAACAATTTCGTATCAAACCACTCTGAACGACTTTGTTTACATCTCAACAAGACTGAATTATGCAGAGATTGGGGAAAATCATTGGACTTCCCGTTTAACAGAAATACACTTCTGACATTTTAGACTATTTCAGAGTAGCACTACAAACATCTGCAAAATATCTGCATGTGACCCAAGTTTCAACCCATGAGCCAGTAAGAGATTATATCATTGCTTATTTAGCATCTGTTTATTTTTTTTATTTTTTTTTTTCTTTGTTATATTGCTGCGTGAATCATCTGCTTATATTACACAATTTCTTTCCTGGGAGGCACATATTAGTTTATTTTACTGAAAACAGTCCTGATCTTGCCCCCACGCTCGCGAGGCTCATAAGGAGCCGGATTAAAAGCAACAAAGGCTGGAAGTAAAGAGAAGAAAGGCTCAGTTAACAACTTCGATCTCCTTTCCACTACGCCTGCTTGGGAGGGCCCTGACCTAGACCTAATTTCTGGGACAAATAAATGCCTGTTTTGTCTGAGTGGCTGGAGTTTGGGGGACTTTCCTTGGAAGTCGATACGCGGTCGGTAAAGACAGAATTACAAATCTCAAGGACGACGATGCCACAGAGGGTACATACACACACACAGACCACCAGCCCTGTGAGTGATGAAAACACTGCGCTCAGTAGCGCAACACGGTTAACCCATACCTCGCTGAAGCCTTGCTCCGAACTGCGCATGCGCGTTACGTGTCTACTGCGCCAGTGTGTGAGTTAAACTGAAACCTTCGCCCTCGTTTACAACCGAGTGACCACTAGATGTCTCAACTCATTCATTGAAGAACCTTTTTTTTCCACACAGCACATTCAAACCGAGAGCTGAAAACAGCTCCAGGACGAGATGAAGCTGATACTGGCTTCATAAAAATGCAGGAAGGCGGGAAGAGGGGCTGCTGAGGGGGCTGCAGTGGTGCCAGATTTCAGGACTGTTCGACTGCAGCTGCTAAAGATTATTAAAAAGAATCAATCTTTAGAAAAATAAAAAATTATATACTTTATATACTGTACTTTCTAAATCTGCATTAGTGTAAATTATTATGTTAAAATGTTTGTATGATATTAAACTTGAGTGTTATATTAATCATCCAGCAAAGATTGAATGAAAAATTAAAGATAAATATGATAAAACATAACTTTAAAATCACTAATCAGACCTCAGAACTGTGTGGGCGTGGCTAGCTATCAGCTTGATTGACAACTGGGGGGCGTGGTCGCTTTGGGGCACACGTCTAAGTATGCAGTGAAAATGTAACTTAAAAAATTCAACAAATGTAATACTGTCCCTACGGAAGTCCAGAGAGGCCATAAAGGTAGTCATAATTTTCCGGATTGTTATCTTGAGATAACGAGTTAATTATCTTGTTATCTCTAGATGACAAAGATGTTATCTTGAAATAATGGGTTAGTTATCTTGTTATCTTGAGATAACTAAGTTGTTATCTTGAAATAATGAGTTAGTTATCTTATTATCTTGAGACAAAAAGTTATCTTGAGATAATGAGTTAATTATCTTGTGATCTCAAGATAACAAAGTTGTTATCGAAATATAATGAGTTAATTACCTTGTGATCTCAAGACAATAAAGTTGTTATCTCAAGATAACGAGTTAATTATCTTGTGATCTTAAGACAACTAAGTTGTTATCACAAGATAATTATGTCGTTATCTCAAGGGAGCAATCCAAAAAATTATAGCAACAGCTCATGGCCTCTCCGGACTTCCTTAGTCCCACATTTTTAACACATGTATAAATAAAATTAAAGACTCAGGGAAGCTACATCTGTTTTCTTCCTAATTAGGTTAATCTTGTTCTTGCAGGCAAACAGGAAACATGTACTAAGTTTACTTTTTGTTCCAATAGCTAATAAATGATCAATATCTTTCATCATATTTCTCTCCTCTTGTGTAAACTGGGTGGTCCTAATCCTGGGTAACGCTTCCATAAGCCTTCCCTTGACCAATCACACGCCTGACGTCTCCTGCCCCACCCACACAAAACAGTTTCAGAGTCAGAGAAACTTAGCAAGCAAAAGCTATCCTGACATAGCCAAAAGCTAGCAAGCTAGACCACCCATCTGTAGCTGCCTGTCGCCATCACATAACCGCTGGATAATGATTTGTATGAGTAGCAGGCTTGCAGTGATGGACAGAGAGCTGTCAATCAAGCTGCTCATTAGCCACAGCCACACAGTTCTCAGATAGCTCTGATCAGCGTTTTAAGTGTTTTATCATATTTCTATCTTATATTTTTATTCGCGGTTGCTAGATGTTTAATATAACACTCAAGTTTAAAACCACACAAATGTTTTAAATATTTTACTCGCTGGGACTTCAAACCATTATGTCTTCTACTCTGTGTGCGTTCGACTGCCCATTTCAATACCAGTTTTCTTGAGGGCCGTTCCATTACTGTACAAGCTCAAGTGAAGTCTGTTAGGTCAGCCCTCGGAAGGTCGAGGGATCGAGAGAACAAAGTGCTAACTTGCCCAGAAGTCACTGTGATCTGATGCGTTTCCCTTTTCAAACCCCAAAGAATAGCAGACAAAGTTAGTCAAAAGCCAAAGCAGTAAACGACTTTAAACTGCATAATAATTCATAACCACTACACTTCGCTGGGCTTTAGGCTGCAAACCGTTAATACAGTATTACCACTTTTCAGTGCTAGCTTGCTAGTTAGCATGCTAAAGGCTACACGGCTAAGGCTGGCTTTGCCAAACCAGACAGTCATGCTAAAGCACAAAGTAGGGGAGTGTGGGGAACCTAAAGCAGGGCACACATTAACACTGACTTTTTATATTGTTACAGAAGGTCAAGCAGCGTGTGCTTCTGGCCACATTACCACATTTCCTAACCACGGTCTCCCACCAAAATTCAGAGACATTCGTCAGTGTTTTAAAGAGATCTGTGCCAAAGAATGTTTTCAGGGAGGGTTAGTAATTTTTTTGGTTACTGAGCTGTTTGTGTAGTTTCAGATGTTTTTATTTTGGTTTTAAATAAGTATATTAATGAAATTGACATTAACTGTTGGTAAAGCTGTAGTTGTTCAGAAATAATGTTCCATATTTTACTGATGTGTGATGTCTTTTATTTGCTGTCCTTCACTGTACAAAAAATTAATTTGTCATAGTTTGATGTGTTAATGCATGTTCAGTCTGAATTGAGCTGTCTGTTGTATAGATGGATGAAATAAAATGCAGTATGGTTGGAAAATATCTTTATTTCTTACAAAATACAATTATATTGAATTAACTTTGTTTGCACTAATTCATCAGACTTTTCTAGCAAGTGTTACAACAAACTTCTGTTTGTTACCGTGAAACCCACCCTTTGTTAAACCCACCCATTGGCTAAACTGTAACACTGCACTTCCTGTCATTTTCAGTGGAACTGCATATGAACGGTAGGTGGTAGAAACAGGGTTCAAGTGTTTATTTCCAGCAGATGTGTATCTGTTGCTTGTACAAAAACATGATTATTCCAACTTAAATATTTTTAAAGTTACTCAACAAAAAACATTTTGTGTTAGGTTGTGCCCCACTCTCCCCTACTTTCAACAAGGGACTTGTATGCTAGATCCACATTACCAAACCCAAGGTAATTATCTAAAGCTTATTTTTTTAATCCATTCATGGTGGAGAGGCACATGCAGAACATTGTACGGCAAAATTCACCACTAAAGATTTATTAAAATAAAATGGCTATATTTGAGCTGTAAACATGGCGACCCCTGGTTCCTATCACCAACACTGTAAAGACTTTAGAGTAAGTACTTGCAAGGTACAGCAGTGGTTTTAAGGTCCAATTGTGAGCCTTAAATAGGTTTTTCCAGGTGAAAAGTTCGTATTTGTACCTTTTTATAACCGAATGTTTTAAAACAGAACAGTAAAATAAAAGCCTGGAGACGAGACGGGGTGTGTGGAGTCAGTACAGCTTAGACAATATCTTTTCAATGGATTATGGTGCAGTTATGTTCCCTGACTAAAGGTACTGAGATGTACCCTTGAGGGTCCCACCCCAGTGACAAGAGGGGTCCTGCCCCAGTGATAGTTTACTGCCTTTTTATCTGAGAGTGTACAATGAAGCATTTAATGTCAAACTACTTTACTCACATATCAGTGATTAAATTATGCTGATATTTTTAAATCAGTCAGTAGGTTGTCAGTATGGCATCTCTAGTGACTTTTATATGCAGCACATCCAGTTGTTTTTCTTTAAAAGACCAAAGTCTTATAGTTTAATTCATTTTCCGGATTGTTACTGCAATTTGTCTCTGAGCATTTAATAGAAATGTAAAAGCACACTAATACTGACAGCCATGGGACTGTCAGCAAACACAGCCAAGAACCAGCACCATCTAGTGGCTGACTGCAGAAGTGCCACCAGTCTTTCTAGACTGAGCAGTTGGCCTGCACTACTTTTCTCCTCTCATTGGATCCATGTGTTACTCTATGAGTCAGTGTGTTTTTCTGCTCCTCAAAACTTCATGACACACGTGTCTCCTCAAAAACGCAGGAGTGATTTCGCTGTCAGGAAAGTTTCTCATGACACGACAGCAACATGTTCAGCCATCTGCAAATATTTCAGCTTGAGTCACTATGATGAAGTGCCGGTCAGGTCAGATTTGCAGCTGGATTTAGAGCAATAAGCTGTGACTGGAATACTCATCTGGAGTAAAATCAACAGTATGTTTGCCTACAGTTGTTCAGCTTTAAGGATTTATTACTGCAGAGGTTCTCAGTGCTGGGGACTCCGAGCACCGCACTTCAATAAATCAGACTCATGAAGGACCAGATAACTACCTGATGAGTCAAAGCCTGTGAAGAAAACACCAAAATCTGAAGTGCCTGGGGGTCTCACAACTAGAATTATCTCATAAGTTGAATTATTTTAATTCATCATTCATTACGTTCATCATTAACATGGTGCATAAAAATGTATTGCAAGAGAAAACTGATATTTTTATCTACAACTTTCTTAAGAATACAGGCATTTTTACATCAACGATTACTGTTCATTTACTGAATTTAACATAGCAAGGAACAAAAAAACAAAATGCGGCCTGTGAAAAAGTTACGGCACATTTTATTTTAAATTTTAAGCTCAGCAAACAAACAGAAGTTGTGCACTAAAATTAGGATATGGTAACTTATTTTCACTTTGAAATGTGTACATATATATATATATATATATATATATATATATATATATATATATATATATATATTTCTGTCATTTTTCAGTTATTGACATAATTTATGTTGTCCTTTACATTGTGTGTAAATTTCATGGTGAATGGACCAAAAGAAGTGGCTCAAAATTACTTGGAAAAAAGTCTGGTTCCATTGACTTACATAGGTTTTTTCCTTCTCCTGTAAAGTTATCTAGCTATCCGTTCATCTATATATATATATATATATGCGCACAACATTTAATCAACATCTATCATTTGATGTTTAACAGAGCACATCAAGCATAACTTCACTCTCAGTTTTTCAAAAAAATAATTTTCTCAGAAAACTTACATAATTTACTGCTAAAATGACACTATAAGGTCTAATCTTGGTAACAATGTTTTCACCTATTCCAACACATTCCCCTGTCTCACAACTTCTTAATGTTTTGTGGTACTGAAAGGGGGGGAAATGTTTACTATGAAGGACAAAAAGGTGATTTATTGATATATGTATATATATATATATGTATATATATATATCTGCACTGTGTTTCTTACAGTCTATTATGCCATATAATTATCATTTACAACTCGATTTAACATTTATTCCATTCATCAGACGTTCTTCTTCTTATGATCCATGTGAAATAAGAGTAACAATGAAAAGGCCTTTGTATTTATACCCAAACGATATTCCTCAAAACCCAATAAGGAAGACATTTGGCTAGCCCTCCAAACCCATATCTGTCCATACATACATACATACATACATACATCATCTAAACCGCTTATCCTTCTGGGTCGTGGTGGGGTGCTGGAGCCTATCCCAGCTGTCATTGGGCGGAAGGCAGGATACACCCTGGACATGTCGCCAGTCCATCGCAGGGCACCATATCTGTCCAATTTATCCTAATTTTGGAAATTGCTGTTGGGATGCCACCAGCTGAAGGGGAGAATGCGTTCCCATCCATTCAGAACTAATGTGAATGCACTGCTAATTAATATCACGTTGTTCTGTGTGAGATGAACTGCTTTCACATGTGTTGTGCATTTCGCTGTTTTATGTTTACTGAGGGTGGAAAGTGAGTGGAGTCAATGGAGTCAAAGACAGTTAAAGGGGAATTCCACTAATTTTGAAAGTTTACCGCATGATTAAAAGTTAAGACGTGAAGTCATTCAAAGTGGTTTTACGTGAAATGCTTAGTTCCTGAGAAACGTACTGAGTCAGAATTATTCACAGTGGTGGTGATAGGAACCAGTCGTCTGAAGAGCTTAATGCTTCTGATAGCTCCTTCACAGAAAGTCATTACGTGAAATTATACACTGCCTGATTCCTGGGATAATGTTATATTTTTATTTTTTAGAAGGTTTTGGCCTAAAACTTATTTCTTAACTGCACTCATGGTAGAGAGGCATGCAGAAGACCCCTGGTTACCATCACTACAATTGTAAAGAAATCTGAGTTGCTGCTTTTCTCTACAACATGCGCAACATTCAAATATAGGTGCATATAAAGTTTAGGGCTCTAGAATATATGCTTTATAATGCTAGCTGACATTTCTTGGCTCTAGAGTTCTCTCTGACTGAAATTAAAAAGCTTCCAGCCCTTTTCATCATCTTCTTAGCAAATGAAGCGGCTAAACGAGGAGCTCCATTCATCTTTACTAATAGCTGTCACTGAAGTGAAAAGGCTAATGGCTGTGTGTGTAGTGCAGGGCCATTGTGTCAGCATATGGTTATTTGTCTTTGTTATTAATGAGAATGGAGATAGGATTCTTTCCGATATGCTGACTTATAGATTAATAGAGTAAATCTATGGCTGCGTATACTGTATATATTGCGGTAGTTGTATGCAATGGTTTGAACTCTCCTGGTCAGATTACATGTTTTGTCAGTTCTCTAAGTGAGTTAGAACATCCTCTACAGAGAAGAACCCCAAATATGGAATTGTTCCTCTACTTTTAGTGAGCACTGTCTATTTCTTTGCTATGGAGCCCTGCTGGTGACATCCCATATAAATAAAAATCATGCATGGCCTTGCCTTACTAAGGCATTTGAACAAGATAATTAAGTCATGGCCACGACTTAGTAAGGCATGATCTCAATTCCACGCCTTAATAAGTCATGGCCATGCACTGGAATCGTGTTTTAATATCTCGACTTAGTAAGGCATGGGAAGGAGATAATTTAGTCATGGCCATGACTTGGTAAGGCATGGGAATGAGCTCATGCCTTACTAAGTTGTGGCTATGACTTAATTATCTTGTTCCCAAGTCACGGCCACGTTATTTTTATTTATACAGGATGTCACCAGCAAGGCTCCATACTGCGCTTTAACATATTGGAAAAATGAAACATAAAATATAAAATGTGCCTTAACTTTTGCACCGGGCACATTTTAAGTTTTTTTTTCTTCTCACAGTCAAAGAAATCCCAAACTCATTCATTTTGACACTGACTGAAATTTAATAAATGAAGGATCATCTCAGACTCAGCACAGTGCTGTACATCACCTACATATTAGCTCTATTGTGGTACACAATATACAACAGAATAATAACAATAATAAGCCGATAATTCATTGAATAATAATAAAAAAGTTACATATTAGCTCTATAGTAGTTAGTGAATAATAAAATAATAAGAATAATGAGCCTACAGTTTATGGAATAATAATAAAAAGCTACTTATTAGCTCTATAGTAGTTAGTAAATAATAATAATAATAATAATAATAACAATAATAATAATAATAATAATAATAATAATAATAATAATAATAATTATTATTATAATAGGCCTACAGTTTATGGAATAATAATAAAAAGTAACATATTAGCTCTATAGTAGTTAGTAAATAATATAATAATAAGAATAGGCCTACAGTTTAGCTCTATAGTAGTTAGTAAATAATAAAATAATAAGAAAAATAAATCTACAGTTTATGAAATAATAAAAAAGTAACATATTAGCTCTATAGTAGTTAGTAAATAATAAAATAATAAGAAAAATAAATCTACAGTTTATGAAATAATAAAAAAGTAACATATTAGCTCTATAGTAGTTAGTAAATAATAAAATAATAATAATAATGAGCCTACGGTTTATGGAATAATAATTAAAAGCTACTTATTAGCTCTATAGTAGTTAGTAAATAATAAAATAATAATAATAATAATGAGCCTGCAGTTTATTGAATAATAATAAAAAAGTAACATATTAGCTCTATAGTATGGTTTATGGAATAATAGTTAAAACCTACTTATTAGCTCTATAGTAGTTCATAAATATCCTGCCATTAAAGTTTACAGAAACCACTGTTGTAATATCTCAAACTTGGTTTATCAGGATCCCTGCAGATTCCACACCAGACTGCTGCAGTATTTTCCGTTCACTGCCCTCCTTTTCCCTCCGTTTCTGTCAGCACTTTCAGTGTGTGTGTTTTCCACTTCAACGCTATGTAGGGCGCAGGTCTTACTCTCACCCTGATCACGAGAATGTATTTAAATTTCGCTGAGCACCGAAACGTAGCCCGCCATCCCTGAAGAATACCCAGTCCTTCAGTGCTGGTCATAAACTGCCTTAGTGGACAGTTCCCTCACACCTCTGAAAGTGTGTGCTTCACCCTTTTTCTTGTCAAAGGCAATTAATACTTTATAAGGGCACTTGTTTACTTGGCAGAGGAGGTGGACTGACACAGCAGATGTCACTTAAGATACTCGGAGGTAAAGACTGAAGGCACTCAGGCACATGCAGAGTAGCTGAAGACACAGATGTGAGCTAAAGATATCATTTAAGAACTGCAGCAGAAGAAGAATTACAGTAAAAATTACAGTACGTTACTGGCTACTAGTTGCACTACTTTCACAATAGTTTACTGCACCATATTAACAGAAAATAACAGAAAAATAGCAACTGTACTGTGACTCCTTAATCATCTGCACCACAATATTACTGTGATGTAGCTGTATTCTCTGTAAAAGTAAAGCAGTTTTAAACGGTGAATCATCTGCCCTCGCAAAAGTAAAGTATGGTGTTCCACAAGGCTCTGTTTTAGGACCTGTATTATTCACATTATATACGCTACCACTGGGCACCATTATCAGTAAACACGGCATAAATTTCCACTGCTATGCCGATGACACTCAGTTATATTTAGCAAGCAAACCGGATGATAAAATTAAACTTGGCAAGATTGAGGACTTTATAAAAGACGTAAAAGACTGGATGTCGACTAATTTTCTCCTTCTTAACTCGGATAAAACAGAGGTTCTACTTCTTGGTCCAAAAGCGGCTAGAAACAGACTGTCTAATTTAACACTTACACTTAACAATTTCTCAGTTGCATCAAGCTCACCTGTAAAAAATCTTGGTGTCATGATAGACCCTGATCTGTCCTTCGACGCACATATAACTAATATTACTAGAACAGCCTTCCTGCATCATTGAGAAACGAATTGTCTCTACAGGATGCAGAAAAGCTAGTTCATGCATTTATTACGTCAAGGCTAGATTACTGTAATGCCCTGCTGGCTGGATGTCCCAGCAAAAGCCTTAACAAGCTTCAGCTAGTCCAGAACGCTGCAGCCAGAGTTCTTACTAGAACCAGAAAATCTGACCATATCAGCCCAGTTTTATCAACCTTACACTGGTTACCAGTTAAATTTCGCATTGATAATAAAATTCTCTTACTGACTTACAAAGCACTAAACGGACTCGCCCCTCAGTACCTGAGTGAACTTCTCTCTCACTATGAACCAGCACACCTACTTAGATCACAAGGTGCTGCTCACTATTAGTACCATCACGCCTACTTAGATCACAAGGTGCTGCTCACTATTAGTACCTAGAATTAATAAGCTTACGTTAGGGGGGATAGCCTTCTCATACAAAGCCCCCCAGCTTTGGAATAGTCTTCCTGTTAATGTTCGGGACTCAGACACAGCCTCAGTCTTTAAGTCTAGGCTAAAAACTTACTTGTATCGTCCAGCCTTTGGTAATTAGTTTTCCCTGTCAGTTCTGTACCTGCCAGGGTCTCTGCTGCTCTGCTAACACTGTAATCTGTGATCAGTCACCCATTGCAGAACTGACTTTTTCCTTTCTTTCTTTTCTTTGCCGAGTTGAACAGCTGCCCATCCTGTGCGTCTGATGCTGCTGCCTCTTCTGCCTTGACCGGGTGCCACTGCTGCCGGCCCTCTGGACCGGCTTGACCACCATTGAGTTTCATGCTGTACAACGCCGTGCAAACCTCACCCTCACATCCTGACCCCACTGATGCTGCTGCTGCTGCCGCTGCTGCTGCATGAACTAAACTAATCAAATTAATCATTGCTCCACCTGTTTTCCCCGTTTTTGTACTAACAATGTTTACTATCTGGTGTCGACCAGAGGAGGATGGGTTCCCCTTCTGAGTCTTGGTTCCTCTCAAGGTTTCCTCCTGTTTCTCTTAGGGAGTTTTTCCTTGCCACTGTCGCCACTGGCGACGCTCATGGGGGCTCGGACCCGGATTTCTTTCTGTAATGCTGATTTCCTTGTAAAGCTGTTTTGTGACAACACCTGTTGTAAAAGCGCTATATAAATAAACTTTGCTTGCTTGCTTGCAGTTGAACAACTCTCCATCCTGTGCGTCTGATGCTGTTGCTTCTTCTGCCTTGATCAGGTGCCCACTGCTCGCCAGACTTCTGGACCGTTTTGACCACCATTGAGCTTCATGCTGTACAATGCTGTGCAAACCTCACCTGCATGACGTGACCCTCCCGATGATGCTACTGCTGCTGCATAAACTAAAACTATCTGATTAACCATTGCCCCGCCTGTTTTTCCCCGTTTGTATTCTAATATTTTATACTAATGCTGTTTGCTGTCCAGTGTGGACCAGAGGAGGATGGGTTCCCCTTTTGAGCCTTGGTTCCTCTCAAGGTTTCTTCCTCTTACTCTTACGGAGTTTTTCCTTGCCACTGTCGTCATTGTCTTGCTCATGGGGGCTCAGACCCGGATTTTTCTGCAAAGCTGCTTTGTGACAACACCTGTTGTAAAAAGCGCTATATAAATAAACTTTGACTTGACTTGGCTTCACTTGCAACTCTGCCAAATTTACTGTATATTTATATGTAAAAAGAGCCTTTTTACCATTTGAAAAAAAAAAAGAAATAAAATTAAAATAGAACAATATTTGCATTATACAGTTGTTTGGGCACCCCTGGTCAAATTTTGTTGATGTTCTAAGTGTAAGTGAGTTACACATCCTCTACAGAGAACACACGTCTGCACATTTTAATACGCAATTATTGTTTATTTGCTGAGTTTAACATATTGGGGAAAAAAACATGGAATGTGGCACAAGGAAACATTATGGCACATTTTATACTGTATGTTTTCAACTCAAACCTTTTTCAAAGTATGTATTAAAAATATAGGTCATACACTAAAATGAGTGACTTGTAATTTTGTTACTTGAGCCACTTTGTTATTTATACACAGAATAACTCATGTAAGCATTTGCAAATGTATTTTGCTGCGTTATTACAGAAAATATCTGAAAAGGAGTTGATTTTATGATAAATTCATGAATACAGTTTATTTACAGTGAACATTGTGCATTAAATACTGTTATATTTTGGCACAAAGTTTGGATGCATTGGACAGTATATGAAATTACTATATTATTGATGTAAACATCATGACCCCTGGTTCCAAGCAACCTAACTATAAAGAGTTTTCACCCATTAAGGTTCTCTTCACTGAACTATTACATCACATTAGACCACTCTGAATGACTGTTTACATCTCAATAAATGAACTTTTTGAAAAGAGAGAATTTTTTTAAAAATCTGTGGAATTCTTTTTTAAAAGAGAAGAGTGGCTAAAAGAAATGTATTTTTGCTCAGGCATTAAAGAGTTAAAGAGGTTATTTAAGGGAATTCCTGTTTATTTAAGGGAAGTGACTTTGTCACAAAGCAATGCAACATGTGCAGCAGCAAACTTCAGTAAACAGCCATAACAAGCACAGTGTACACACCCAGGGACACACACATAACAACACAGTAAACACAGATTATAAAACACATCATTCTGGTTCTAAGATCTGATTGGCTGAGCCACTTGCCAAGCCATTGCAAAATGTTTTTCATTAAACAATGCAATACTGTGATACATTCATTACTATAAGACAAAAAGTTAAAATGTTAATGAAATGACTGTACAGGACTGGACAGCTGAACGTTCTTGTCCACTTTTAACAGTCCATGGTTGCTTGGCAACAACACTTCTTAGCAGAATAATTGGTTGTTGTGGATATTATTAATAATAATTTTAATTATTTTTTGAAAAATGTCATATTTTATCATAATTTTTTGGCCTTCCCCCATTTTATAAAAGCAATAAGCTACTTGAAGCTGCAGCTTTATCATAAGGTGGTTTTACTCTGCTTCACATCAGGCTTAGCAGCCTTACCTGTGGTAAAATGAAGTGGCCTATTAGTTTAGTAACTCTTATGCATCACCAGGCCACAGTCACTGTTATCATAATTATATAGTTATGTTATGTATATAATATGGGTTTATGAAGTAGGGACTTACTAAACTAAAGGGTCAGTGATAATTGTTGAGCTCGCACTGGTGGGGAAATATATTGGCTCTGTTGATAATGAGGATAATGAAACTCCCTCACCTCTGCCCACATTTCCTCATATTGATTGTAGATTCAATTGTGAGCATGCCAGCTGAAAGTTTGTGGCTTTCAGCATCTAAACTTTATGACCGTGGAGTCTGAGTGTGTGTATGTGTGTGTGTTTTTAGCTTGTCTCGGCCAATTCATTGTTTATATCACACAGCACAAACTCACTGTTGCAGCCCTTTCATCTCTTTTAAAGGTAGAATTATATTTTTTTTTTAGATTTTAGTCCTTCTAAATTGACTGAGGTTACTATCTGACCTGTCCATGCTTTGCCCACAAATGCTCTCTTTTACTATTGCTATAAAAGAACCCATTTTTGGGGGGCACAAGGACCACTAGAACAGTTTTAGTCGAATCCATTCCTCTATCTACCCATGCAGTGTTCCTGAGCCACTGGCTGCCATTGAACCGCAAGGCATAACAGATCCACCCCCATGCTTAACAGTTGGCAAGGTGCTCTTTTCATCAGATGCTGCTTCTATGTCAATAACTGTACATTATCAGGCTGATTTATCTGTAGTTTTTCTTATTCGTTCTTCATTATCATCACATTTCCTAATCGTTTAGCTTGTTTAGGCTTTCAGTTCAAATTCATACTGAATTTGTAGAAATGTTGCTCCCTTAATATATCCTCATTTTTAAAGATAAATAAAAAAAATAATAGAGAAAAGCTATATTTATGCTGTCTATCATGGTCTTGAAGACCATTCTAATTGCAACAACTGAGAATGTATCAATCTGTAGTTTGTGATTTTGTATAACATACTTTAGCATCAGCGTAGACTAAGACACAAGGAAGGCCAGGGTTCTGGTGCACCATTACTCTTTATTAAACCACCAGCAAAAAAGCACATACAAAACACTGGAAAAGCGGGGAGGTCACTCCCAGCTATGGTAGACACTCAGTCCACTAAACCAACCCCACACCCTGACACATAAAAGCACAAACAACATGCGCACATGACTTGAACTAACAAACGATAAGAACAATAACAAGTCCCTTTGTCAGAGAGTGTGCACCTACCACGAGCCTTTGCATGTATCTTTCTGCATAGCCTCGCCTCCAGAGTCTCTCGGAGGCAGCGCCAGTCAGGAGTGGGTCGCTTCAATACTTTAGGATCTGAAGAGGGAGTATACACTGAATTGTCTGAAAAGTTTGGTCACTCCTGGTCAAAGGACATATTTGGTTGATTTTTGAGGGAAAAGAGGTTAACACAACCTCTGCAGCAAGCAATTGAAATAAATAAATAAATAAATAAATAAATAAATAAATAAATAAATATTTTATTCTGCAAATGCTAACTTACAGTTACTTCATATTTGACAAAAAAAGTAAAACAGTCATTGTGGCATGTGCAAAAGTTTGGGCACCCCCTCACTTGCAGAACTCATTAGGCCTTAAATGAATCATTAAGACTAGTTAGGCAGGTCCAGAATTATTGCCATTAAAAATGACCTGCGGATGACAGCTCCAGAGCGAAATAAATTCTCTGGCTTTTCAAACCTTCTGCTAACACTCAACAACCGTGGGCTCCTCTGAGCAACTGGCTGAGGATCTGAAAGTGAAGCTAACTGATGCATACAAAGCAGGGGAAGGCTATAAAAAGATATCAAAGCACTTCCAGGTCATAATTTCCACTGTCTGAAATGTCATTAAGAGATCAGAAGGAAACCTCAACTGTGACCTTATCACAAAAGTCAACGTGTAAAATATACAAAATAACATCTAGATAAGTCAGAAACATTATGGAAACAAGTGCTGTGGACTGATGACGTAAAAGTGCACTCGTTGGCCATAATCACCAAAGATATATTTTGAGAGAAGGAAAAAAAGAGCAGTATTTGATGAAAAGAACACCTTGCCAACAATCCTGGGGTGGATCTATTATGCCGTGGGGTTGTGTGGCAGTCAGTGGCAGATGAAACACTGCACGAGTAAATGGAAGAATGGATTCCACTAAATGTCAGCAAATTATTAAAGTAAGTGTGATACAGTTAGTCTAGAAACCTAAGCTGTAAAGAGGCTAGCTTCTACAACAGGACAAACCCTGTGACCCTGTGACCCAAACACAGCACAGTCCACAATGAGGTGCTTCAAGAAATGCAAGCTGAATCTTCTGAAATGTGTGGGTTGATCCTAAACATGCTGTGCCCAAGAATATTGCAGAACTGGAAGCAGTCTGCAAGGAACCGTGGGTGAAAATTCCTAAACAGGAACAGAAAGACTTCCAGCTGGCTATGAAAAGCATCTGCAAGCTGTGATATCCACCAAAGGGGATGTTACCATGTACTGACTCAATAGGGGGTCCAAACTTTTGCACGTCACAATTAATATTTTATTTATTTATGTAAAGTCAATTAAATATGAAGTAACTGTCTATCAACATTTGCAAACTCAAAACCAAAACGGCAAATAGTTTGATGCAGAGACTGTATGTACTTTAAAAATCAATCAGGAATGCCCAAATGTTTGTATTCACCATCTGAATCTCTCTTAGTATTATGATTTATCCATTTTACATAAAATAATCATATGACATTAATGCTTGATGGAAAGAGAGCCTGTGATTAAGCAGGGAACGTGTAAACTATGCCATTATATGCAAAAGGAAATCCACCTCACTGAGGCTTTAAGCCTTTAAACCATTCATTAGCTTTTAATGCCAATCCTTCAGGGATTGTCGTCAGTCAAAGTACCTGGTTCCATTATTAATTAGGGTTATAATTGGGCCATTTGAACTGCTACAGATTCCTGTAGGTGTGTTAGCAATTCAAAGAAAGCCCGGCAATGTCCTGCAGGGCGGCCCACCAGGAGGATGCATTGGACAGGCTTAATTTTAGCTCTGCAATTAGAGTTCATTAACAACATCGTCTCAACACTGGACCACAAACAGAGAGCTCTAACAGAGGCGGACACACAAACGCAGGCTTGTTTTTATACTGGATGTGGGGTATTTAAGAACTTACTTGTAATAATAATCCATCCCAGATGTGTTATATATATAGTACCTACAGTACTGTGCAAAAGTCAGAGACCACCCTTTGCTAATTTCATTTACAGTCAAAACGGCTATAAAGTACAAGTATTTTAGTTTTCAGTGTCAGAAAAAAGCTGAAAACATATTTACACAAAAGTCTCAACATCTAACTACAATATAAAATCTATCAACATTTAGTTTGTTCACCCTTTTCTTTGCACTGTGCTGCCACTTTAACCCGTCCATCCTTCCACCAGTTAAAACCAATCAGTTACCGGTTACTTCATCTGTTTTCAGAATACAGGGCACTCAAAAAACCAACTGAATGCTTATATTACAGCAGCAAGCGCCTACATATAAAAATATAAGTATAAATAGAAGCACACAGTGGCAATAGCAGAGGGAGGTATTGCAAATACAAGAAGAATATTACACACACTAGACCAGCACACCAGACAACAAGTGACAACAAATAAAGAAGTGAGGAATGAGGTAGATGGCAGTAATAACACTGCACTATGAGTAAGCAGTGTAGAAGGTGTAGTTCTACTGACCTAAAAATGATGGTTCTTCAAGGGTTCTCATGCAAAGGGTTCTTTGAGTGCTCATGGTTTTATATAGAACCATTTTCTTTACTAAAGAACCCTTGAAGAACCATAATTTTTAAAGGGTGTATGTGCATAAATAATAAAATGTAAGTGACCAATAATAGGGGGTAATCAGGTATACAGTATTGATTAAAACAGTGTAATACAAATTTCAAGGAAAAAATCGAGCTCCAATCTTGCTTCAGATCTGAAAAAATCCACATGTGGCCTGGCTCTAGTTCTAGTTCATCCCAAAGGTGTTTGATGGAGTTGAGGTCAGGACTCTGTGCGGGCCAGTTAGGTTCTTCCACACCAAACTCACCCAGGCATGCCTTTATGGACCTTGCTTTGTGCACTGGGGCTCAGTCATGCTGGAACAGAAAAGGGCCCCAAACTGTTCTCACAAAGTTGGAAGCATTAAGATTTCCCTTCACTGGAACTAAGGGTTCTAGACCAACTCCTGAGAAACAGCCCCATATCATTATCCCTCCTCCACCAAACTTTACAGCTGGCACAGTGCAGTCAGGCAGGTAATGTTCTCCTGGGACTCGCCAAACCCAGACTCGTCCATCAGACTGACAGATAGAGAAGATCGATTCATCACTCCACAAAATACAATTCCACTGCTCCAGAGTCCAATGGTGGCATGCTTTACATAAATATATATGTGCTTAAAAAATGTATATACTTACTTTTTACATGTAGGTAAGATTATCCTCAGACATCAGTTTAAAAAATGAAACATGGAGCTTTTGTAAAAACACTCTACAGAGTTGGGAGTGTTTTGTTGTTCCTGGCGGTTAACCCTAATTTTCTTTAGATTTCCTACAAATATATGAAAACAAGTGCTCACACACTATAGTTTCAGAGGCAAGAGTTGTTCATCAGCGGTTTATGTGAGTGTCAAAGAGAAAATGCGAAGCTTGCATTAAAAAATCCAGCCATGGACGGCAGAATAGATTCGCTGAGTTCTGGCAGCAGCAGCAGCGGCAGAAGCAGCAGCCATAACATTTACTGAAGAATGTCAGCAGGGCTATAAAGCCAGAGAGACCAGTCACAGATCTTTTATACCTGTCACCAGCAGCAATTCCCCAAGTCTTCCCCACTCAGCAGACTGTGCTCCAGCAGCAGGGCCGAGGGGGCTCCCAGTTCACTCATTACTAGCTGATGCTGCAGGGCATTTTCAAGGCGATCTCAAGCACAACTGCAAATTGCGCCTCGGTCGACAACCCCAGTTCTCCCCAAATCAGGATTTCATGCTGAGGAAAATGAAATATCAAGGTGAACCCAAAGCTGAAAGGAGATGAAATATGAATATGTAGTTGGACAGATCTTTATTTTTCATTTCTTTACATTTTTGCTGTCGTTAAGGGTTCATTCCAGTTTTGCCAGCCACCCCAAATCTCTGCAAAAAAAAGTCCTTGACTAAGTGGGATTCTTCAGCAGGGAGCTGTTCTTCCAAACTTCATGAGCTCCCTTTTGGTTCCCTCGTTTCCTGCCTGCAGTAGCTTCCATCTTCCTCCTCCAGTACAGTCCTGCTCTTCCTTTCCCACTCCTTCTACTTTTTTTCAAGTTCAGATGTGATACTAATGGAAGTTGAGTTTGTTTGCAAACTTAGAAGTGTCATTGTGTTCAACTGTGCTCCAAAGTTCATCTTTACAGAATGACATCAAGCTCTGAAAAGGCCTTAAGATTAATATTTCAGCTCATAGTTTCCATTGTGGTCATTGATTATATGTGTAGTTATGTAATTTGTAGACACCTGTCCAACCAGCATTTCTTCTGCGATCAAGAGTTTTAATAGAGAGTTTGTCTCCCTTTGCTGCAGTAACAGCTTCTACTCTTCTGGGAAGGCTTCACACTAGATGTTGGAACATTGCTGTGAGGATTTGATTGAGCATTAGTGAGGTCAGGTGCTGATGTTGGATGATCAGCTCTGGATCACTCCAGCTCAACACAAAGATACAGGATGGTGCTCCATCACTCCAGAGAACACAGTTCCACTGCTCCACAGCCCAATGTTGAGTGTCTTTATACCCCTCTAGCCCATGTTCAGCACTGGGCCTGGTGACCTTAGGCTCATGTGCAACTGCTTCAGAGTCCTTTCTATTGGTCAGTCCTTTTCTAAGACGACTGTACAAACTATATGTGCACGATGGATGCATCTGAAAGGGGAATTGCTCACTTTTTCAACAGTTCTGCATAATTAAATTGTACAATTGTGACGTAAACAAAGTCATTCAGGGTCGTTTGATATGAAATTCATTCATTTTAGACAACCTTACCAACTCAGTTTTCTTTAGAGTGGTGTTTTTTTTATCATATCTCAGTTTTTGACATAATTTGAAAATGCATGTTGCCCTTTATTTTGTGTGTAAATTTCATGATGAATGGACCAAACGAAATGGGCCAGAATGACTTGCATTAAAACCAAAACTGATTTGCATTAAAACTAAAGTATATATTTCCTTTTGGTAACAAGTAACAAGGTTTTGTCCCAACAACAGCAATATGTTTTAGGCCAAAACCATCTTAAAAGTATTGTAAAAAATGTGTCAGGCATCATGAAGCATATTTGTAACAATTTTCTGTGCTAACTTTCTATGAGGGACATTTTGTAGGTATTTAGGGCTTCAAACTTCTGGTTCCTATCACCACTGTGAACAATTTTGAATGAGTTTCTCTATATTAGAGCATTTAATATCAAACTGACTGACTATTTACACCTTAACAATTTAATTATACAGATAATTTTAGAAATTGGTGGAAATCTTCTTTAAAGTTAAAGGGCTATCTGGATGCATTTCAGCACATAGCATTTTACATTTAAACCTAGCAACATCACAAATAAAGCTAGCTATGCATACTTCATATCTGATTGAGTGCAGACTGGTTTATAGCTCTGGGAAACTGCATTTCAATTACTCACATGAACAGAATTGACTGCTTTAAAATCCATTGTGTTATTGCTGTCATGATCAATTCAGTTTCAGTGAATATAGATGCTTTGTTTGCCTATAGAGTCAAACCTCTGACACAAAACACTTTACAGACCCCTGAGACCCAATCAAGTCTGGGTCAATCTCGGACACCGGGCCTTCCACTGTATCCCTCCAGGCTCAACTGAACGTCCAGTACCCACAAGGCCCAATCAACTTCGACACGCACACAAGCTCACATGATCTGAGCCTCCTTAGGATGGATAAATGATGTCACTCCCATTTCCGCACACTCCCTTTGAGCAAATTAATGTGTCATATTCTCCCACTTGTCACGGATATTCAACAGGAATCATTGGCAAGTTTTCCAAAACCAGATGTTATTGATTTGCCCTTTCGAGACCCTTTCAAGTTGCTTTTAGCCAAGCTTTGATCAAAGCTGCAGCAGCACAATCTTATTGCAATCTCACTTTGTACTGTTTTAGTCATTGAAGCATTATTAATGTGATATTTTTCTTTATGTGTTATTGATGAAGTGGTGCCCCACCTTTTTGCTGGAGATAGATTTGGGATTAAACTATGTAAGGCTGTAGATTGTAATTTAGCATATTGTAGTGGATTGTTTCCTACCCCTAATTTAGTCAAGCCAAGTTTAATGTTTACGTCTTTAGTTTGCTACTGTTTTTAGCAATGCTAATGTACCGTACTGTTGCAAAAGTCATAGAGCACCCCTTCATTTAATTAATTTCCAGTCAAAACGGGCATGAAGTTGTTCATTTTCAACTTCAGGAAAAACAAAAAACATAACAGAAAATGAGCTTTAGAAGCTAAATATTATATTTATAGGCATTTTTCAGTATTTTCTTTTATTACAGCTTCTGTTCTTTTCAGTTTTCTCACCTTCAGCTTTTCAAACAAGTCTGCAGGGATATTGTAACACGCCTCCAAAGTTCAGTCTTAGAAATTGGTTGCATTTCCTGCTTCTCATAATCCAAACACAGATTTAGTCTCATCACTCCATAAAATCTAACTCTACATCATAGATGACCAGTTTTGGTGTTCTAGTGTAAAAAAAGGTGAAAGCATTAAGTGCTGTTTATTTGATGGGGACGGTTTTGGTGTCAACAGGTCTTGCATGGTTGTTAGGAGTCCCAGTTTTTTTTTTACTTATTTTCTTTTGACTATTCATTTCCTTATGCAAGTGGATTATCTTATATCCAATCTCTTGAGAAATATCTTCTGAAAAAAAAATAATTTATACTAATACTTTTGCACAGTACTGTACTTTTGTCCATTTTTATAAATACAGTATGGCATACAGTGCCAGAAACATATTTGAAATTGCAAGAAGTAATATTAGTTTCCATTACTTGTTAGCTGTTGTGATGGCTTTGAAAGAGTCAGACACTTGCAGAGCAGGCTGTGGTTAAAATGTTTAGTAAGGGATAATCCAGAATAGCATTACAAAAACAGGCAACGGTCCATACACAGCAAACGGAGCAATGCAGGCCAAGCTCAATCAGAATGAGTGAACAGAGCTAGAGGTCACTACATGAAAGAGAAAACAGAGTCAAAAAGGGGTCAGGCTAGAATCGAGAACGAGAAAATGAGCAAGAAAACAAAACCAGGAAGTCAAACACAGAAATAAAGGCTCAGTAATGCACAGTAGACTAAAGCAATACTTCACAATGAGGCCACAGACACTGATAGGATATATAGGACGGTTTAGAGTCCGTGGTTATGTGATCCTCCAGTGGATTCCATGACTTAGTCACTTGTACAGAGTGGTCCACTAAACACTGCTGCCCTAGATAAATATTATCTCGTTCTGCTGTTTACTTCAATGTACTCTTGACTTGATCTCTTGGATCTGGGTTGGACAGTCAGTCCACAGTCTGCACGGTCAGCATCTCGTTTCCTCCGTAATCTCACAGCTCTTTTGATGCCACATCATCATACTTATCCTTCAGACATAGTGTATCCACATGTTTGACATCTGTAGACAGGTTGCTGACTGAAGAGTCTTACGTCTTCTTTTAACCTAATCTGTTGCTCACTCTTCCTCCAGTGGCCAGAGGGCAACATTCAGCTGACCTAAATGAACCATGCACTGCATTCTTTAATGCAGCAGCTGTCTGTGGAAGGCCGTTCAAGTATAAACATCCATCTAAATGCTTCTGCATGCTTCTGTCCAAGCCCAGAGTCACCGACTCTACTGTCACTGTACTACACATTGATTTAAAGATCTCTGATTAGAAAAGCATACTGCCTATTTACTATTCAAACAACCAGTAAACCTATGCATGACACCTGAGTGTTATATATGATGTTGATGATGGTGAAATAGTTGTAAATCTGAATTTTGGGGATTATTTTATATCCTATACCCTATATTTTAAATCCTATATCCTATGCCTAAAACTTTTCAAAACTGGTAAACCATTGTCTCTGACATCAGGCAGTATCTTTTAATGTAATATTTTTCTGTGAGGGAGCTTTTAGAGGTGGGTGTCTGGTTCCTATCACTATACTGTGAAACATTCTGATTCAGTAAGTTTCTCTAGAATGGAGCGTTTCACACCAAACCACTCTGAATGACTTTGTATCATCATGATTTTAAAAAAATTAAACATTTTGAAAAATGGGCAGAATTCCCGTTTATGTCATATTTTTTTATTTGCCAACCTTTTTTTTCATTTTGTTGTACATTAGTTATTCAGATGTAATTACGTAATTGCAAAATAAATTACATTATGAATTAAAATGACACAAAAAAATTGTATTGCAGATTTTTTTCACATTAATGCTTAAAAATGACAAAAACATGGATTTTCTTTTCATAAAACTTTGCTATACACTTTACTTGACTTACTTCAAATAATCAACATGCAGTTTCTTATGTGCAAGGTTGCATAATGAATTACCATCAAAACGAATTCTGTATCAAGTTTGTTGCTGCATTTCTGATATTTTTCAGATAGTTTGTTTTGATGTCAGAAATAACAAAAACTTGGCGTAAATATTACAATGTTTTTAATATATGGCTCTGTGCATAACAAAAACTTTTCATAATAAATTAAAATCATAATAAAATATTCTCTCTATTACTTCAAACTTTGTTTGAAAGTTTAGAATCTACACAGTCATCAGAATTTCTCCATTTGTTTCAGTGCAAATTAGAATTAGAAATTCAGTTCTTTGAATTTCTCTGATTTTTATATAAAAATACAATTTAGAAGAGGCATTTCAAGATGAATTACTAGAACAATCTGTACTGCTTGCTAAAATATCACTCAGAGCAGAGTGGCTTTGTGCAGTGCCATTATGAGCAGCAGTGGCAGTAGTTTGGTGGAAGGGGGGTCTCAGTGGGGGGATTAGTTGCTCCAGGGCTGCGCGCCAAACCCTGCACCTCAGTGGCCTCCACCAGCACTTCTGCCTTCATACAAATAAAGCATCTCTCAGCAAAAACGCTGATCTAGAATCATCTCCCACCTGTCCTGCACTCCTTTGGGCTGGAGATGTAAAACCTGATCCAGGATCAGCACTCTTTCATGGAGACGTTTGACCCCGTGGTGTGATCAGCAGGTAGAATGGCTCTGCTCTTCTCTGCTCAGCAGGGCCAGGCAGAAGACGAGCGATTCAGCAGGGGATTGTCCTTCAGCCGGCTTTTCACCTTCACTGGGCTTATATGGGTTTCCTAGACTGCTGTTCGGAATGACATCAGCTCTAGTGCACATACAGAAACACATTCTTTCCCTTGTAATAGTGTACTACTTAAATGCAATAACATAATTATTACATGTAATTAGTTACATAGTGAACCACACTCTGTCTGCATGTAATTTTGCATTTCTGACTTTTTTACTTTTTTGTGTTAAACAATAACAAAGATGGTGGTTCATTCCATGTGCACAACAATAATTCATGAAAATCAAATAATATAAATACACCATATGTCCAAAAGAAGTCTAAAAAAGTAACCTAGCCAGCTAACTAGCTAGAATCTAGGACAAGAGGTGCTAGACGTATTAAGTTGCTAGTTAGCTAGTTTACATTCATCTATGACAGCAGTAACCCAGCTAGCTATCTAGCTAGAACTAGGATGAGGGCTGTTAGGTGCATTATTTGATAGCCAGCTAGTTTATGCCCATCAATGAAAGCAGCAACCAGAGACATTATAAAGGAGGAGGGAGGTCACTTGTTGAAATATGAATGGAAAAGCTCCTATCATTCTACATATCTTTACAGAGAAAGTCCCACACTTTGATAGAATGAGCCAGTCGGCTTGCTGTTGAAGCCACAAGCAGGAAAAGCCCCCTCCCCGCTGCCCCCCCTTCATTGTGAAGTTCTGCACAAGCACAGTAGCCAGAACAAACTGAAAAATTACACGTGTTGTGTGTTTTTTTGAGCCCAAACCGTTTTTGCTGTTTCTGTTAGAGTTTATCATTAATTTTAAACATGTATTTGAAATATTAATATGGCTTTTGGTTTCAGTTTTATGGGTCTCTCCATATTCAAAGAGATAGGAGTCCGGTCTTTTATGACTGGAAATAACTGCCCGGCAGTGTTGCCAAGATGGCCGTCAAGTGGACCAGCTAATTATCTATCTAGAAGAGCTGTCAGGTATATTAATTGCTTGTTAGCTAGTTTATGTCCATCTATAAAAGCAGTAACCCTGATATCTGAGATCTAGAGGTGTACTTGAATTAAGCTGCTAGATAGCTATTTTATACTCATTTATGAAAGCAGCAACCTAGTGACTGATTGTGTCATAGACTACATAACGGAACAGCTCTTCTTTTTAATCTGTTTTTTAAAAGTGCTCCTTGGATATGGGTCATATTTTATTGTGGCCTAAAATTTATCTAACTTTTTTCCAGATCTAAATTAATTGAGTATAATTTTCATTTAATTCTTTCTTACAAACTAATATGATTGGGGCTGGTGGGTGACCCAAAGAAGAAAATGTTCAGAAATGGCCTTGTGCATAAGCTCGGTTGTAGAACATGTTGTGACATCCACTGAGAAATATCTGACACACAGCTGGTAAGCCTGTCAACAGAGTCTTGATTTTCAGAAGGAATAAAAATTTATAATTGCGTGTCATCAGCATAGATATGAAAATTGTTATCATGTTTCCTGATGATATCACATAAATGTAATATATGCAAACAGAAAAGCAAAGGTCCTAAAACTGAACCTTGTGGGACGCCACAAGAAATGTTAAATCCCTTTAATGAATGATTTCCCAGTGAAACCATGAACTGTTTATTCATTACAAATTATTTAAACCAATCTAAAACTGTGTCTAAAAGGGCTAGCCAGCATTCAAGATGGTGGATTAAAATCTTGTGATCAATGTTATCAAAAGCTGCACTGAGATCCAACAAGACCAAAATAGAACAACCAAAGACCAGCCTGAGGTCATTGACAACACATTACACCCATAAGAGAACTCTGAACAAAGTTCTTTTATTGCAGGGAAAACAACTTGCTCATCAGAACTGCTACCACTACAACTACACTCACAATATCCTGTTATTAAAATATCCTGAGGCATATTTGTCACTATATATTTCCAACATCATTCCAAGAGAGAAACATTTTGCACTGTATGATGTTTATGCCCAATCATCTCAACACTGCAAGCAGTTTAGTTTAGTCCAAGAAATGTCCAGAGGGCATCAGGAGAAGAGTCAGCTACACTGTGTAAAAACACTACCCAAAGTGCAGATGGAAGGTTTTTGTTCCAACATTAGCCATATTTTATTTACGGCCCCCTCCAGTGTCACCAGTGCTGCTGTGAAGCCACGTCCTGTTGGCTGGAGAAAGAGGGCGGACACTGACTGAAGGATACACTTTCCTGCTGTCATTCTGTGTGTATGTTCATGTATGTGCCTGAAGCTCAGCACTTCTGCCACTGTGTCCATACTGTCCTCTTTTTCTTTACTCAACAATACAGTCCAGCTGTCTGCATGAATGCTTTCATCTTCTTAGCATGGTCCATACAGGCTGGATGGCCTGAGGAAAGCAATAGAGTGCTCAGTATTTGAGTAATATTTGAATAATGCTAACCCTTAATCTGCAAGTAATTAACTAGTGTTAATTGTGTAATGTCATCAAGGTAATAATAATAATAATAATAATAATAATAATATCTTCATTCAAAGAGCACTTTTCATACTGGTGGTAGCTCAAAGTGCTTTACAGACAGTAATAGCAGAAACTAGGAGTATTAATTAAAAAAAAAGCAACAGAATTTGAATTAAATGCTAAGAGATACGTATTCAAATGTTTCTTAAAAGTGAGCACTGAGCTTGACTGTCTAATAAAAGGTTGAATCGAGTTCCACAGTTTAGAACCAGAATAACTGAAAGAGTCTCTCCATGTTTTCTGTATTTTATGGAAGGTGTTTGCAGAGGGTCACTATCTGCAGATCTAAGATCACAAGCTGGAACGTAAACAGACAGACACTCTGTGATGTAAGCAGGTGTTTTAAGGTCATTTAGCGCGTATTTACCAAGTATCAGTATGTAGAAAATGTGACATCCACTGAGAAATATCTGACACACAGCTGGTAAGCCTGTCAACAGAGTCTTGATTATCAAATGTATAATTGCGTGTCATCAGGATAGTTATGAAAATTGATATGTTTGCTAATGACATCACCTTGAGGTAGTGTAATGTACAAAGAAAAAGAATAGAAAAGCAAAGGCCCTAAAACTGAACCCTGTGGGACTCCACAAGAAATGTTAAATGTTTTGATAAAATATTTTCCAGTGAAATCAGGAACTGTCTATTCATTAAATACAATTTAAACTATCTAAAACTGTGCCTCAGAGGCCGACCCAGCATTCAAGACGGTGGATTAGAATCTAGTGATCAATAAGACCTGAAGAGAACAACCAAAACTGTGCATCAGCGCTGAGCCTGAGGTCATTGAAAACACAAACCAGTGCTGTCTTTGTGCTATGATTGGAATGAAAACCCAGTTGAAACTTCTCAAATAACTTATTTGATATTAAATATGCTTTTATTTGTTTAAAAACAACTTTTTCTAAGACTTTACTTAAAAAAGGAGATTTAGAAATTGGTCTAAATTTTTTTTTAGTAGAGGCCTCATCAGGGCAGTTTTGCCCTGTAAAAAAAAACATCTGGAAAAGTTCCTATTTACAGAGAACAGTTTGCAATAGTTAAGACATCATTTTGAACACAATCAAAAAATCTTTATTTATAACATTAAGTGTCTGTATTCAGTCCACCTTGCAATTTGAAAAGGCGGTATTCAGAGAAGAGTTACTTTTCATATTTTCAGAGCATGCTTTTATAACAATTACCCACTAAATGAAAAATAAATATATATAAATGAATTATATAATATGTAAAAAAAAATATATATATATATATTTGGTCACTTCTAGAATAAGATATGCTGAAGCGTGCTGTTTAAGAGTTTAAGATCAATATTAGAGTAATGTTAATGTCTGAAAGCAGATTTGTTAATCTATCTTCATGGCTCCGGTCTTAAAGCCTGCATATCCTGCCACTAATTCATTACTGCAGGTCTTTGACTGCAGGAAATCTGCAGAGTCAGATTGTTGTGTCTCCTCAGTTGTTGGCAGCTGACATCGTATTACAGAGGCGAGTCTCTAGAAAGCCTGTCAGAATGTTTTACTCATAGCGCCATTTAACTGCCATTATATTTAACCTATAACTAGAACAAAGGTCAAAAAAATAGAAATTCCCTGGTTACTAGAAGAACATTACGTCTCTCTTACCTGCTTCATGTCACCAATCAGCACTACACTAATCACAATTGGCTGTTTGCAAAATAACGACTCAGACAAAAAAACCTACAGAACAACCCTGCAGTGAAATTGGCGGTGGCAGTAAAGCAGTGAAAGAAATGGTGAAAAAGTGTTTTGTGTAATTCAGGCACATGCTATCCTGGTCATTTGGAGGGTGGAGCTGCTTTTCTTTCATTCCTCAAGCTGTAAAAGTTTGGGATTATATTCTGTGGAAGACCATAATCACAGCTCATTGGCAAAACTAGTGAAAGCTTTAATTTGATGATGTTTACATCCAAATCAGGTGAACAACATAGGAATTGCAACCATTTTTATACAACTTCAGTTGCTTTCACAGTAAACTTTGGGTCATTGTCCACATGCACTCTGAAGGGCCGACCAATGACTTTTGAAGCATTTGCCTGAATCTGAGCAGATAATAAAGCCATGTACACTTCAGAATTCATCCTGCTGCTTTTAACAATTACACCATCAATAAATAAAAGGCATGCAATAAATAAAAGGCATGCATACCCATGCTGTAACACTACCTCCACCATGCTTGACAGATGAGGTCGTGTGCTATGGATACTCTCTTCCCATCCTTCCTGTACAAGATGATCTTTATTTCATTGGTCCATAAGATGATGTTCCAGAACTGTACAGCACTCCTTACATTTTTTGGCAAACTGCAATCTTGTCTTACTTGTGGTATAGCCTCTGTATGTACTCTGGTTTTTACTTCTTTTGTTGTCTTTAACACAAGTACATCTACCTCCTGGAAGGTGTTCTTGATCTGGCCAACTGCTATGAAGCATCCACCAAAGTTGTTTTCTGTGATCCTCTGGGCCTTTTGAAGTTTCTGAGGTCACTGGTGCATTCTTTTAATTTTTAAGAAGGTTCAAACAGTTTGGCCACACCTAATGTTTTTTATAATCTCTCTGAAGGGCTTGTTTCAATGTTTCAGCCTAATGATGGCTTGCTTAACTGACCATTAAGCTCTTGGGACTTCATATTGAGAAGTCACAGCAGCAGATTCCAAATGCAAAAGCCACACTTGAAATCAACTATGTTAAAAATGAGGGAATAACACACAGCCAACCATGGAACAGCTAAGTAGCCACTTGTCACATGACTAATTATGAAATTGCAGGCAGCTAATTATAATTTGACAATGTCCACATTCTTATAGACCTCACTGTACATTAGCATGCAGATATGCTCTGTCCTCGTGTTTAAGACTGCTGCACACCAGTGCCACTATCTCATTATGTACTACTCTGCCTGATGTATTATTAAGCCTGCAGTTTTAGGGGTTAAATAAATGGGGAGTTCTTGGAAAAAAAGATCCCATTTTCCCTGACATGGGAATGTTTTGAGGCAGAAATGGGCCCATTAAGCCGCGCTAAGTGACAGCTTTATTTCTGCGCAGCCACACGCTGCTCAGTCAGAGACTCTCTCTCCTGTGTGGACGTTTTAATTTGAGCTGCTGGGCGAGCTGGAGGTTATGGATGTGTTCGGTCTGTGAGCTGATTGATTTCCAGCCTGCTCATCTTCATCTCCCCACAGAGAACCAGCAGAGGACCCAGTTCATCGATCTCTCTCTCTCTCTCTCTCTCTCACTCTCTCTCTCTATCTCTTTCTTTATGTCTTTCCTCCCCCTCTCTTTCACAGGCTCTCTCTCTCTCTCTTTCTCTCTATTGCTCTTTCTTTCTTCCCTCCCCCTCTCTTTCACAGACTCTCTCTCTCTTTCTCTCTCTCACTCTCACTCTCTCTCACTCTTTCTTTCTTTCCTTCCCCTCTCTTTCACTGCCCCCCCCACACTTTCTCTCATTCTCACCCTGTCTCTCACTTTCTCCCTCTCTCCCTCTCTCTATGCTTTTCTCTCTCTCCCTCCTCAATCTTTCTTGCTGTCCCTCTTTTTCATCTCTCTCTCACTCTCTCTATCTCTCTTTTTCTCTTTCTTTCTCCCTCTCTCTATGCTTCACTCTCTTGCCTTCATCTTTCTTTCTTGTTATCCCACTTTTCCCTCTCCCTCTCCCTCTCTCTCTCTCTCTCTCTCCACCTTTCTTTCTTTCTTTCTTTCTTTCTTTCTTTCTTTCTTTCTTTCTTTCTTTCTTTCCCCTCTCTCCCACTGTCTCTTTCTCTATTTTCCCCTCTATATTTGCCTTTCTCTCTCCCCCCTCTCTCTCATTCCCTCACTCTCTGTCCATCTCTCTTTGTATCTTGTTTTCCTTTTCTTTCTGTCCCCCTCACTCTCTTTTTTCTCTTTCTCTATTGTTCTGTTTCCTCTTCTCATTACTTCTCTCTCTCTCTCTCTCTCTCTCTCTCTCTCTCTCTCACTCTCTCTCTCTCTCTCTCTCTCTCTCTCTCTCCCCTTTCTTTCTTTCTTTCTTCTCTATATTGTAAATACATAAAAAGACATGGATATAGATAGGTTGACAGATGTACCCTCAAAAATGATTTATGGCCCTCATAAACATAAGCAAACATTTTATATGAAACTTATTTTAATTTTAAAAATATAAAAAGCATACTGTATTTATTCAAACTCATTAGAAACAAACCCAGCTGGATACATCTAAAACTGATTTGATCCAATTGCATTCAATCTATTTGATTTTTACACTAAATCCCATCAGAAGACAAGAGGGAGAGGGAGAGGGAGGGAGAGAGAGAGAGACAGACAGAGACATGCTCACTTAATGTCTCTCTCTCTCACTTTGTCTCTCTCTCTCTCTCTGTTCCCATGTTGCTCAGTTTGAGTGACTTTCAGCAAGTCATCAAGAGCACAGGCCAGGGTAACAGAACACCTCTCCACCTCCATCTCTCTCTCCCTCTCTCTCCTCCACTCCTCTCCTCTGTCTGTCCGGCTTACTGAAAGCCGTCAGAGAGTTTGTTTATGCTGCAGATGTTCAAAGCAGGAAATGGCCGATCAATGGAGTTACATCATAGAGAGAGAAGAGCGTCCTGCAGGTCTGTGAGTCTGTGTGAAGGTGCTCTGGCCCTGAGCTCCAACACTAACATGGTCAGATTGGAAACATCCCTCCTGGGTGATTCATTATCAGAATCTGTTCAGTCCAGAGGAAATCCCTTTTGGCGTGGGCTGTAATTAAGACCAGCTGGAATAACCGTATAAATGAGTGAAACACAAGCAGAAATCATGTCTGAAGCACATTTACAAAAAAAAAAACAAGTGAAAAAGTTTTCAATGTACCACTCTTGTATCTTTCTTTGTTTCTTTGTTTCTTTTTTTCTTTCTTTCTTTCTTTCATCTTCCCATCTATGCCTTTCTCTCTTCATCTCCTTTTTCTTTCTTGTATCACGCTTTTCTCTCTTACTGTACCCTCCTTGTATTTAAAGGGCACATAGAGAAAAGTACAATACTGTGTCTGAGTCAGAAACCACCTTTCTTTCATTTAATTTCCAGTCAAAATGGCCATTTAGTACAAGTTCTTCATTTTCAAGTCCCAGGAAAACATATAATTAACAGTTAATAGTAAATAACAGTATTACAGAATCAGTATTCAGAATAACAGTATTCAGATCTGAAGCAGCTTGATTTTCTCCTCTCTCTCAAAGATGAAAGCTTTAAGTGCTGTTAATCTGATGGGGGCAGTTTTGGTGTCTACCAGGTCTTGCAGGTGGGTGTTAGGAGTCCCATTTTCTCTGAAACTCTTTTTTACTTATTTTCATTTCCTCTTCCTTATGCAAGTGGATTATCTTATCAACCTTCTCAGAAATATCTCCTGAAAAAATGAATAACATATATTTAATGAAAGATAAATAAATTAGGGCTGGTCTATGTCTTTTGTACAGTACTGTAAATTTCATTTGATGTACATTGTATACATTTTACTGCTCAGCCCACAGTCCATATGTGTATATGTGGAAAACCAGCCTGTTTTCAATTCATATTGCTTGTGATGTCAAATTATGCATTTATGTCACATTTATATATTATGACTCCCCACTCTCATAGAAGTTGTACAGAATGTTATCTGTAAAGTAGTCTGTAAAGGAGTAATTTTGTGAGAAAATAGTTAGACGTTGTGCTTTTCATGGCTGTGGGGAACAAAATGGATACTGAAGCTTCCCAAAGGATCCCCACATCTGAAATGGATGGCTGAAAATGACTTTTTCAGAAGTCCCAGAGGATTTAAGTCCGAACAGTTTCTTCCATGCATCTTCTTTCATGTGCCTGAATGCATTGTAAAGTGGTCATCCAGTCAGAAAATGGGTCATTTAAAAAAAAAACAAAACAAAAAAAAAACACACAAAACAAATTTATTTAATTCTAAGGGATAAAGGAAGGCTGCAAAATGGTGATGCAAAAATGAAAGTAGGACTACTTTCTGTACATAAATAGTTTGGGCACCCCTGGTCAAAATAAATGCTTTGTTGATTTTCTAGTCAACACATCCTCCACAGAGAAAAGTTAAAACAGTAAAAGCTATTTGAATGCTAATATTGCCCCCTTGTGGAGAATCGTCTTCCTGCTGAACATGAGTGAGTGAGTAAGTGAGTGAGTGAGTACAAAAACCAGGTCCATGAACTGTTTTATAATCGAAACTGTAAAATATGGGCCCTTTAAAATAGTAACGTCTTAGCCACGGCTAATATGCTGAGTCCATATATGAAATATATAATATGCCCTACAGTAAAAGTGCTGATCTTGAAGCTATTGTCCTCTGCTGAGTTGTATGCCTTAAGATATGAAAGACAAACGTTCATCCTAGATCATCACTCTTACTATGACAAGGTCGATACATATGACCTGTGAGCTGAGATGACAGACAGTGTTTCTGTCTCACTGCTGGTGATACAGAGCTTCTCTGATGATAATGCTGATGTACTGACATCCAATATGTGACATTCTCACATTCTATTCTGACTCACTATGCAAACCAAATAGTGTGGCAAGTGTGTGGTCACTGTGCTCCACGGCATACGGATCTGGTATCATGTCTTTGTGGTGTTTCTCAGGCCTCAAGACTACAATCATGTCCTTAAATGACCTTGGAACTTGTGCGTGTATGTGTGTGTCATGTTTATGATTATGCAGCTTGTTATGGCTATGGGGTATTAAAACAACAGTCTGCTCAAAAATCAAGTTTACTCAGTTTTCCCCCCAAAATGTAGTCAATCAGCCAAGACATGTTTGGTGTCTAAGGTTTGCTTCTTTAGTTTTGAACTGGAACAACAAGTCTAATGTAGCTAACAAGTAATAAAATCTACCAGTTAATCTCAAACACACTTCCTTATATAGTTTTTTGACACTGTATGACATAATAATGCCATAAAAAATTGGCAAAAGTAAGGTGCATAGCTTTATAGATAACACTATGTCACACAGTGACAGAAACCCAGTGGAGATCACTTTATCTGTAGGCCTTCAAAGGCCTAATGGTTTCTATAAAACATTAGTTCCTTTTAGTTCATTAGTTTATTTAATCATATGAGTTGTACTTAAACTGGGCAAGTTTTGTAGCATTAGTCGTATTTCAATGTTACATTTCTGTTGGAAACAAAATGGTTAAAATCTGAAAATGCCCAAAATTGTCCCACTGTGGTTTATAGGTAGATACTGCCAAGTAGCTCTCCCATTGGTTAGGACTTCAGGAGCTGAACTGAAGGCCTAATATGTCAGATGAACAATTAACATCATTAGGAAACATGAACCAGCCAATCACATTTGGATTTACCAATTTTGTGAGAAAAAACATCACTTGAGGCCTTCTGGAAGTTCTAGATACATTACTGACTATGAATACAAGCCTAACGAGGTTTCAGTCAGTTGTTCAGTCAGAAATTGAAAACAATGGCAAACAATTTATACCAGAACACTTTACTAAACTGCTACAGTGTAAATTACATGTTACACTACTGTCTTTTACAAGCTTCAAATGCCCAGGTTTAATCTAGAACGGCTAACATTTTTTCATGTGAATTGCTGTTAGCTTAGCGCTAACACATTAGTAGAATCCTATAGAGGCGATAGCAAAAATTAGCATTGTTGTCGAGGTGCTTTGACTGAGTTTTGATATTTATGGCCTGAACTGAAGGCCTAGAACTAATAGTCTCTGTTTGCCTGTGCAGAATCTCATAAGCCAGTCTGTTTGGAATTACTTAACTATTTGACACAGTTTAAAGCAAGTGTGATGATTTATACACACAGTTTGCTCAATGCTTATTGGTGTACATAAGCTTCCATTACTTGTTAGCTACAGTAGCCTTGTTGCTGCATTGCACAACTTCAGAAGCAACCTGCAGACACCAAACACATCTTGGCTGGTTGACTACATTTAGGTTAAGAAGGAAACTGTGTAAATTTGACCACCACTTTAAAAGACATTATATAACCACACCCTTGTGTTTAGGGGACATCTGCAACTGAGCCACTTCAGAAGAATCCTGGTTAGGTGACCTTAAACAGCCAACGTCTACAGTATATTGATATCTCCCATTGGTTCTTAGCTGATCAATGCTAAAACATAGCTGTCAATGCATTTATGTGCTCCCAAGGGATCAAAAGCTAACCAGTCTGCCTTCTTCAGTCCTTTATTCACTCGCTAAAGCAGTCAGTCAGTGCAGGGTGAGGGGGGGTGCAGTTCCCCTGTTTACTAATAAGCATTAATGCTCTGTCCACTGGCTCAGACAAGCCCATTAAAATCCACTCCAAGCTGGCCCTGTGACCCATGGGGTGTATCTTTGAAATGTTTCCCCATTCAGCCATGTGACCCTATCTCCTTAGCTACTGGCACGGACAAAGGCCAGGACAAGCCTGATGGGGCACGGTGAATACCCTTCAGTGTGACTTTGCAAAGGGCCGGTGAGAAGGTCACTCTTTCTTTGCAGAGGCATGGACCCCATTTCATTGGATAGGCCTAACCCAGTAATGGCACTGTGTCTCCAGGCTTAGATTTGCCTACTATGGAAAAATGTTTTCCATAGTAGGCCTGAGGGAACTGGTATTATAAATGATGTCCTTACAAATGATGATGACCTCACAACCAGGCCATGAACCATTTAGAAGCATACATTTTTAGAGTGTAGGATGGTGGTCCTATATATAGAGTTAGATCTTCAGTTCAAAAATACCAAAACTTAGTCAAAATAAACCCTCTACGTTTGTGCTAATTCCTACTAACGCTCCTCTAGGATTTCAGTACAGTGCCAAGCTAACAACAACTTTTTATTTTAGAGATCATTAGACCTTCAGAGAATAAGCTCTGAGGCTCCACTCTGCTATTTATCTGACCTTTTGACTTTGGGCCTTCATATCTGTTTCTTTAGGGTTTTCTGTGTGGTCCATCTGTGCTAATTTTAAATGTCTGACACACAGAGGCTTTGCATTGAGAAAATACTGTCAAATTGACTTACAAGAATGGATCAAAATGAATGTGCAATGGCTTGTAATGAGATTGACCCCTATTCACAAATTTTTACCACATAGATTCACAAGTGAACACTCTGAAATAACATATCTAATTTTCCTGTATATTCTACTCTACTGGTTGGTGAAAAATTTGCTGAACTACATGATATAAGGAGCTCAAATAGCATTAAGTAATAGGGAAAACTGCAGTTGTGAATGCAGCACAGGCTTGCACACTGGTGCTTCATTGGAGACCACTGTGCATTGTTCAGCAGTTTACTTCCCTGTTTTTACCTGATTAATGAGCCTCCATTTGTTGTGCACAATAAAGAGGGTTCCACAGACCTATGGCTCTGCTCTCTCCTCATTTATCTGCCCGCTGACTGAGCTCCACTAGAGGTTTAACAATGCATCAAAGCACTTTAACGATGCAAGGTTTTGGGCGAACATTAAGATATACGTAATTCCTATGTAGGCTCTCAAATAGCATATATACCGAAAAAAATATACTGTCAGATCATGGTAGATATCGGTTTATTTGTCTGATAAGCCTGGCTGTGTGACATTATAACTTGACCCTACACATGGCACTCAAAGGCAAAGACTTTCTTGACCGAAGCACATTGGAAGACTCTCAGGATCACTCTGGAGACCAACCAGTCCCTCGTGGTCCATTAAACAAAGCTCCGGGGCTGGGCCAGCAACAGCTGCTCACACTGGACTAAGGCCCAGCCTGCAAAGTTGCCTCATGGCTGGAAATGCGAGATGCGGCACCCTCAAATAATGACGGCTCTGCGGCATTAAAGGATTTGTCCAGCCAAAACCAAATTTGCACATCAACGTATCAGTGGTGAAATTGAATAGTCCCAAATCGGCACCGTGTGAACTACATCATGACAGATGGTGGCTATAAGCTGCATTTTATATGACGTTTTGCCACTGATTTAACTGAGAACAGTATAAATGCAAACTTATCTTTGTGAAAACTGCAGTAAATTATAATGTACTATGTGGGCAGTGTATGTTGGCAAGTATTAACTCCTTAAAATCTAAGGATTTAAAGCTGTCCACACATCAATTCCTCACTTTCATACACCACATAGTAAGTGTCATAGTACCACCAAAATATGTGGACATTGCTTTTAATTACTGGGTTTGGCTATTTTAGCTACACCTATTGCTAATGAGTTAAAGTTAAGCATACAGCCATGCAATCTCCATGGACAGAAGACTGGCAATAAAATGGGTCATTCTGAACAGGTTGGTGACTTTTAGCGTATTGCTATCACCTTTCCAAGAAGCTGGGCTTGCTAGAGCTGCCCTAGTCAAATGGAAGTCAAAGATTAACAAGTTTGAAAATCATGGAGTGTCTTTTGCAAACTTCAGTTGTGCATGTTTAATCTACAGTGGCCAAAAAATGTTAATGTGAATCTGTAAAAATTGGCAAGTCACTTCAACCTAAAAAAATACAACCCCATTTCCAAAAAAGTTGGGACGCTGTACAAAATGTAAATAAAAACAGAATGCAATGATATGTAAATCATATAAACCATATTTTTAAAGGAAAATACTACAAAGACAACGTATCAAATGTTGAAACTGAGAAATTTGATTGTTTTTTTAAATATTTATGCCCATTTTGAATTTGATGCCAACAACACATTCCAAAAAAGTTGGGACGGGGGCATGTTTACCACTGTGTTTCATCACCTGTTCTTTTAACAACACTCTGTAAGTGTTTGGGAACTGAGGGGAGCAATTGCTTTAGTTCTAAAAGTGAAAAGTTTTCCTGTTCTTGTTTGATATAGGATTTCAGCTGCTCAACAGTTCGAGGGCTCCTTTGTCATATTTTTCATTTCATAACCCTCCAAATGTTTTCAGAGGGTGACAGGTTTGGACTGCAGGCAGGCCAGTTTAGCACCCGGACTCTTTAAATACAGAGCCATGCTGTTGTAATACATGCAGAAAGTGGTTTGACATTGTCTTGCTGAAATAAGCAAGGCCTTCCCTGAAAAAGACGTCATCTGGATGGCAGCATATGTTGCCAAAACATGTATATAACGTTCAGCATTAATGGTGCCTTCACAGATGTGCAAGTCACCCATGCCATGAATAGTGGCTTTTGAAATGTGCGCTGATAACAAGCTGAGTGGTCTTTTGCCCAGAGGCCACAGTGTCCATGATTTCTAGAAAGAATTTCAAATGTTGATTCGTTGGACCACAGGACACTTCTCCACTTCATCTCAGTCGATTTTAAATGAGCTTGCGCCCAGAGAAGGTGGCAGCATTTCTGGATCCTGTTTATATATGGTTTCTTCTTTGCATTTTAGAGTTTTAACTTGTATTTGTGGATGCAGTAATGAACTGTGTTCACAGACAGTGGTTTTCAGAAGTGTTCCTGAGCTCATGCAGTGATTTTAACTACAGAATCATGTCTGTTTTTAATGCAGTGCTGCCTGAGGGCCCAAAGATCATGGCTAGCCAATATTGACTTATCGCCAATCAACCACCAGGAGTTTTTTTTAGCATTACACAATTTTACCAGCCTTTTGTTGCCCCGTCCCAACTTTTTTGTAACCTGTTGTTGGCATCAAATTCAAAATGGGCATATATTTTTAAATAAACAATTAAATTTCTCAGTTTCAACATTTGATATGTTGTCTTTATACAATTTTCAAAGAAATATAGGGTTTAAATGATCTGCATATCATTGCATTTTGATTTTTGTTTACATTTTGCACAGCGTCCCAACTTTTTTGGAAATGAGGTTGTACTTCATATGGTAACAAGCAATTGAACTAGTTTTATTCAACTCAAAAAAATACTTTGATTGAAAGAATTGTTCATTCAAAGTATTTATTTAGGTTGAATAAAACTAGTCAATTTACTTTTTACCATATGAAGTAATTTTTTTCGGTTGGACTGACAAGGAATTTTTACAGTGTACTACAGGAACACTTTAGGGGTTCTAGCAGAAATTTACATTATCATGCACATTTTTTTTTTATGTTTTGACATTTATGGCCTACATCCAGTAGTTAAGGTTCACTACTGGTTTTAACATATCACTGTTGTTGAAAACAAAATCTTGTATCAGTTTTTGACATCATTTGAAAAAATCTGTTGCCCTTTAAAACTGTGTAAATTTCAGGATAAATGGACCAAAAGAAAAAAAACAAAAATTACTTGGAAATAAAGTCTGGTTCCATTCCATTCCTTTTTTCCTTCTCCTATAAAATTATCATTTTGGAGATACAAGTTTTTGCTCTGACAGCAGCCATATCCTTAATGTTAATGTTTAGCATAAATCAACAATCATGGGATTAGTTGGGTGGTATGAACAACGTGTTTCCACCAAATTTGAGAGGAAACTTTCACTAAAATAAATAACAAGCGCAGAGTGGACATGGCCATGGACCATCCTTAACTTCAGGCTGTGTTTACTGTGAGACAGTCATTGTGTGTGAATCAGTCTTAACATTACTGGTCCCTCATCTCCAGTAGACAAAGAAGGTAAGGAGAGGAAAAAACAAGCTGTGCTAGATGTGTGTCTAAATCTGTCTCCGAGAGGGTAAAGATGGAGAAATTGCTCCAGTGCTGTGATGTTAATAGAAGGTAATATGACACACAGACTTGACTTGATAGTGGAAGAACAGTACAGCAGGACAGAAATGCCAGCAGAGATAAATTACACACACACACACACACACACACACACACACACACACACACACACACACACACTAACCGTGCTTTCAGCAAGTCAGAGAGGAATTATTCAATAATAATAATAACAATAACAATAATAATAATAATAATAATAATAATAATAATAATAACAAAAACAACAATAATAATAATAATAATTATTATTATTATTATTATTACACACTCCCATGGACACTTCCTAAAACATCACAGCTATATAGAAGAAAAATATATGTACATATATTTTCTCACATAAAAAATATATGTACAATATATGTGCAATTTGTGTGACATTTGAATATTTAAACATATTCTAATAAATACACATATACATCAAAAGATGAAATATATGTAATAGTATGCATTTTTTATGTTTAAACTTGACATATTTTGGGAAATAGATGAAAATATGGTAATAAAATAAAAATATTGATATTAATAATAATAATAATAATAATAATAATAATAATAATAATAATTATTATTATTATTATTATTATCATTATTATTATCATTATTATTATTATTATTATTATTATTATTATTATTATTGTTATTATTATTATTATTATTAATGTTATTGTTATTATTAGTATAGCACTTTAATTTTGGTTTCAAATTTGCAAAGTGCCTTACACAAACAAGTAACAAAGGAAAATAAAAGCCCTGTGGTCAATTTAAACAATTTTTTAAAAATACACACAATATGTGAAAATGGAAAATGACCCACATTACTTCTCATATCGCTGTTGTCGGAACAAAACCTTGTATCTAAATGGTAACTTTACAGGAGAAGGAAAAACATACTTTACTTTTAATGTAAGTCAGTGGAACCAGACTTTTTTCCAAGTCATTTTGGGTCGTTTCTTTTAGTCCATTCATCATGAAACTTACACCTCAAAACTCAAAAACTGAAAAAAGTCAAAAATTGAGATATGAGGTTTTGTTCCGACAACAACTATATGCTACCCTAAACAAATATATGGACTTAAATCCCAGCTTTTATTTCGAATAGTCTCTGGAAAGCTGTTTAGGAGTTTAGGAGCTATGAAAATGATCTTCCACCAACTGAGATGTCAGAGATGTCAGAGAAAGTTTCCAGTGAGCCTGCCTCAGCTCAGAAGTGGTCTGAATGGGCTGTAATGCTCCAACAGATCAGTAAAACATGCTGGAGGTGGGCCATTAAACGCTTTAAATGTCAAAAGCAAGACTTTGAAGTCGATACAAAAACAGGAAGTGAGTAATAAGCTCAAACTTTCTTTTCCTGGTGAGCACATAGGCTGCTGCATTCTGAGCTAGTTGGAGGCTATTTAGAGAGACAGCAGGGGAACCACTTAGTAACATGTTACAGTAAGTGATCTAGTAGTAACATGAACTAATTTCTCAGCATCATGTAGTTAGAATGCATCTTATTTTAACTATGTTTTTCATTGAAGAGGGCACTCAAATGATAAAGTAGCATCCAGTGTTACACCAGTGTTTTAGGTCTTTAACTGTAGCTTTAAGTTGCACTGGATAAAATCTGCTACCTTATTTATACCTTGTTAGAACCCAACAGCAGTAGCATTAGAAGAAAACAACACCTTTCTTGAGAACTGAGGATGTTTTCAGAAGAGTTCGCTCAATAAAAAGGAGAAAAGCTCCTCTATGTGTTCCAGTATGAACTGCTTGGACAAACAGCTCCACCCGCTTTCTTTCATTGCCCACACTGAGTGGCAGTGAACTCTATAAATAGCCGTTTCCCCTTCAGCTCCGCGCTATTTCCGGATCCGCTCACCACCAGCTCCTCTTCAGGCTGACAATAACATCAGCTCTTTTTATTTTTACCAGCCAGTTCACAGAGGAGGAGAGAAGGAGGAAAACATGCAGGATGGAAAAGCACCAAAAAAGATAACGCACATTAAGACGTTCGATGAGTCAGCAGAAAGTTGGCAACCCCTCCTTAAAGGGATCAATAGTGAGACTGACGCCAGATGAGGTTCCCATGGATTCTAGAAGTCAGTGGCAACATGGAACATCACGACAACACAAGCACATAGGGGTGCAACTTCATCTCTGGTCATTGGGTTACTGGTGTCACATATCATACGACATCAAGAGGCCAATTTTTGAATGGACACCAATGAAATGTTTAAAGTGAAACATTATCCTCCAGCGTTATAGTAGTTGTAAACCTGAAAGCTCATGGAAAGCGAGAGAGCTATTTTTATACCATTCACAGCCTGATAATAAAAGAATAAGGCTAGGGAATAGACGTCACAACGCCACCACCTCTTTATTTCATTGATTTTCTCCTCACTGGTGTGGAGCTTAAGTGTCTATTCTTTTGATTAATTTTCAGTTTCTCAAAGCCCATGTATTGTTTATCACTTGCAAATTTGACAGTTTATCAACATATTCTGCACAGTTACTGACAGATTTCATTCAGTTACTGGGATTTTTAACTCGGCTACTGACATATTTCACTCAGTTATTGACATATTTCACTCAGCCACTGGCATATTTCACTAAGTTACTGGCATATTTCACTTAGTTATTTGCATATTTTACTCAGTTATTCGCATATTTTACTCAGCCACAGGCATATTTCACTCGGTTATTGGCATATTTCACTCAGCCACTGCATATTTCACTCAGCCACTACATATTTCACTCAGCTATTCGCATATTTCACTCAGCCACTGCACATTTCACTCAGCCGCTACATATTTTACTCAGTTATTTGCATATTTTACTCAGCCACTGGCATATTTCACTCGGTTATTGGCATATTTCACTCGGTTATTGGCATATTTCACTCAGCCACTACATATTTCACTCAGTTATTCGCATATTTTAGGCATATTTCATTCAGCTACTGGCATATTTTATTTGGTTACTGGCATATTTTACTCTGTTATTGGCATGTATCACTTAGCTATTGGCACATTTCACTAAGTTATCGGCATATTCCACTCAGCCACAGCCATATTTCACTCGGTTATTGTCATATTTCACTCAGTTATTCGCATATTTCACTCAGGCAATGGCAAATTTTATTTGAATGTATCACTTAGCTATTGGCATATTTCACTTAATTATTGGCATATTTCATTCAGTTGCTGACACATTTCACTCAGTTATTGGCGTATTTCGTTATATTTCATGGTAGGTAGCATTTTAGTAAATGCTGCTTGTCAAGCTAGTTAGCCAATTAATGAGACTATCACTGTACTATACTGTAAATCTCCACAAAAATCTGTAGATCAGGTAAAATAGCAATATAACATGAATTTGAGACTACAGCCATTCGACTCAGAGCTATACAGATGAGACAATGTCTCAACAAAGCTGTTCTTATGACGTTTTATCCAGCTTTCAAACACTGGAGCAACACTGTAAAAAGCAGTCCTGGTTGCTTTCGCTTTAACTAAAGTTTCTTTTTTTTTGTTATCCATGGTGATTAGGCTGGGCCTGTGATAAAATATTACCACAGATTCATCTCTCTGACATCCCTAGCCCTGTTTCTGAAATAATAATAGACTTAACAGTTTTTCAATGCGAATTTCACCAAAGGTCAATAACGTCTATTGTAAGTATATTTCAAGTCAACTTGTTTTCTGTTATTTTCTAAGTACAGAGAATCACATTAAAATGATTGTGGAAATCGACTGTAAACTACCGATGCATCAAATACAGACTATGTTGAAAAATGCTGCTGCATTCCCTTACAAACAGACACAGAGGCCATGATGATTGGAAATCTTCCATGTGTCAATAATGTATGGCTGTTAACTTGACCCCTTTGTATTAGTTTGACCACTGAATTCTTTCCTATAAAACATTGTGTAAAGGCAGCCTACTCATGAACCCTGTTGAAATAGCCCACAGGAAATGCTTACTTAAGCACTCAAACAATACAATGGCGTATATTTCCAGCACATATCAACCTTTGGACAGCCAGCAACCTCTGGAACCTGTTATTTGGGTGGTGGCTGAATGAAGGGCTTTGGTATGAACTTCACAACACTTCATCACAGAGATGCTCTACCTATTGTTGTGACTGCTGTCAGCATGTAATTAAGCTCAAATGGGTATGATTAGATATTACATAACACTATAGTGTGTCTAACTGAATATGACGATGACCCATTGTTTACATCGGCCAGTTAAATCTCATCTCTTTGCATAGTGTTTCCAATAATATTGTGACATTATGACCCTCACAAGGAGATGATATGACTGGTGGAAACCATTTCTACATAGCCATTTAGCTACACAAAGCTTGGTAATAAAGGTGACATGAAAAGAGCCTTGTTACATGTTTGGTTGGATGAATAAGCATTTGTGTTTATCTGGCAAGTCAGTAATATCTGGAAATGTCTTCTAGTGTCTCCAAAGAAAACCACTTACCAGCACTGTTATCAAACAACTGGTTTAAGCAAGAATTGCCAAAAAGTCTATGATTAAAAAGGACAAATGGACTCACAATGCAGCCTTCATAAACAATCTAGTGCTCTAACTCTGTTTGTCTCCAATCACCAGAGGTCTCATTGCTGGGACCTGCTGACCAGACACACGCTTGACCAGGCAAACGCTTCCAGCTGTTGCAAGCAGCCACTTATTGCACCTCATTGATTTTTTCTCTGTGCTCATGTATAGAGTGCTGAAGTCAGTTTGATCACCACTCCAATCAATCTAAATAGAACTACACTATTAGAAATAAGCATCATTTAATTGCTTGTACTTATAGAAAGAATGTCTTAAATTAGTGGAGAACCTTTACATCGCACTCTACACTGTACAGAGCTAATGTAAAGTTACAGACACTGCAGTATGGCTTTTAATTTGTGCAGGCTTGTCTTTTAATGTTGTAGTGAGGGGGTGGAATTTTCCCCCTCCCAGAATTTCTTGCAATTTTTTGAAGTTTGGTTTAATAATTTTTATTATCAGGAGCTACTCCCATCTTTAACGCCTTAAATACTGGGATATATGCATGCAACAGTTATAATATACAATGTATATTAGAAGGTACTTGTTTTGCTAAACAATTTAACAATGTAATTAATAGCATGATCATACTGTTAGCACAAAAAACTGTAAATAGCTGAAATTCAACCATGTGTTTTTTTATAACTTTTGTTATCAGTAACATTGTTACAAGTTGCATGACTGTAAATAGATATCTACAGTAGGCTCCTGTATTATCTAATCACAGTACTATTCTGTAGTTACAGTGGTGAATTAACAGCAAATTTATTGGAATTTACAGAATTTGCATGTATTTTACTACAGCATTGAGAAACATTCATTCAGAATACAGTATAGACACAGAATAAATGTCAAGGTTCTTCACACTCACACATATCATTGACAAATATGGTTCTTATACAGGGTTATTTACCATTGAGAGGTTCTATAGGGAACCAAAAGTTCCATGTTATCATTTCAAGACTTTTTAGGCACCTTTAGACCCAACTTCATAAGGATGATTATGCAAAAGCTCGACCTCTAATTAAAAAAACTAACATAGAAGTGCAAAGCTGGACGACATCCTGTGTAACAATGTTGGGCAGCATGATGTCTTTTCTTCTTATGCAATTGAGAGACTGAAAATTTACTCGGTTCAGCGTTTTTGCACTCCATTGTGCATCAGACAGCAGCAAAAAAAGTCTGTGCTCTCCTCTCCTTTGTTTTTTTTTTCCCTTGAGTGACCAAGCCCAGTGCAAAGACACTGGAGATACTGGTCTATGTTTAGCATCAATCACAACAAAATTCACATCTGAGCTCCACTTTTCCAGCACCTTCACTCTGGACACTCCACTGTCTGCCTGTTTACATATGTAGTGAAGTGACCATTTTTGCAGGAATTTGCTGCTGGATGCAGTGGTGTTGGGTAAGAGGAGATGGACCTCTTATAAAAACTGTAACATCTAGCAAAAGTTCTAAACACACTTAAAAAATAAAGGAGGCTCCTGGTTCTTAGCTGGGATATAGAGTTCTAGGGAAAGCTTTAAACTGATATAGAAGCTTTACATTGCATGAAGGTTTTATACTAGTTAAATGGGTCGAAATGTAGACCATTAAAGAAATGTAATATCCAGCAAGAATTCTATAAACTCTCAAAATTATAAAGATTTAGAAATTGTTTAGGCTTGGAAGTATGGTTGTAGGAAAACTTAATTGGTGTAGGAGTCCATATCCTGGTCCTGGATCTCTACCACCCTGCAGAGTTAAGCTCCAACACTTATTTAACAAACCTGATCCAGGTACTGAAGGTCTTCAGAGGCATCTGAATATTAGAGCCAGATGTGTCGAATCCGAACTCTTCAGAGTGGTGGATCTCCAGGACCAGGACTGAGCACTACTTGTGTGGAACCTTTACATCTAGCAAAGGTTCTGTACACTCTTAAAGAAATAAAGGTCTCTGAATGGTTCTGTGCCTGGATGTAAGGATGTAGGAAAAGCTTTTAATTGGTATAGAACCTTTACCCTGCATGAAGGTTCTATACTGATGAAATGGGTTTAAGTGTGGACCATTAAAAATAATGTAACATCTAGCAATGGTTCTATACATTATTAAACATAAAGGCTCAGAAATGATTCCTGGTTTGATTCTAGGAAAAGCTTTTTTTTGGTATAGAACCTTTACATTGTGTGAAGGTTCTGTACCAGTTAAATGGGTCTAAGAACAGACTCTTAAAAATAACATCTAGCATCTGGCTCTTGGATTGGACATAGAGTTCTAGGAAAAGGTTTTAATTGATTTAGAACCTTTAAATTGCATGAAAGTTCTTCATAACATCCAGCAAGCGTTCTTAAAAATAAAGTTTCCTAAAGGGTTCTTTGCTTGGATTTGCTTAGATTACATTGCATGAAGGTTCTATATCAGTTAAATGGGTTTAAGTGTAGACTCTGAAAAATAACATAGAATCCAGCAAAGGTTCTTAAAAACAAAGGTTCCTAAATGGTTCTTGCTTGGACAGACAGTTAAAGCCTTTAACTGGTAGAAAACCTTCTGCGAAGGTTCTATACACTTTATTAAAAGTAAATGCTCCTAAATGGTTCTTGGCTGGGATGTACAGTTCTATGAAAATCTTCTGGAACCTTTACATTGCATGAAAGATCTATACCAACTAAACTAGTTTAAGCAGAAATTCTTTAAAATTTGCAATATCTAGCAAAGGTTCTACACACTCTTAAAGAAATAAAGGTTCCTGAATGGTTCTTTGCTTGGATATATGGATGTAGGAAAAGCTTTTAATTGGTATAGAACCTTTACCTTGCATGAAGGTTCTGTACTAATGAAATGAGTCTAAGTGTGGACTAAATGATGAAGGTACAATTCTATGAAAAGCTTTTATTTGGCATAGAATATTTACATTGTCTGGAGGTTCTGTACCAGATAAATGGGTCTAGAACAGACACTTAAAAATAACATGTCATCTAACAAAAGTTCTGTTAAAAGTAAAGGCTCCTGGTTCTTGGCTTGAATGTAGAGTTCTAGGAAAAGCTTTTAATTGATATAGAACCTTTACATTGCATGAAAGTTCTGTATGAGTTAAATCCCTCTAAATGTAGACACTGAAAAATATCATAACTTCTAGCAAATGTTCTGAAAAATAAAGCTTCCTAAATGGTTCTTTGCATGGACAGACAGTTATAAGAGCTTTTACTTGGTGTAGAACATCCTGCAAAGGTTCTATACACTCTTAAAAATAAAGGTTCCTAAATGGTTCTTTGCATGGACAGACAGTTATAAGAGCTTTTACTTGGTATGGAACATCCTGCAAAGGTTCTACACACTCTTAAAAATAAAGGTTCCTAAATGGTTCTTTGCATGGACAGACAGTTATAAGAGCTTTTACTTGGTGTAGAACATCCTGCAAAGGTTCTATACACTCTTAAAAATAAAGGTTCCTAAATGGTTCTTTGCATGGACAGACAGTTATAACAGCTTTTACTTGGTGTAGAACATCCTGCAAAGGTTCTACACACTCTTAAAAATAAAGGTTTCTAAATGGTTCTCTGCTTGGACAGACAGTTATAAACGTTTTTAATTGGTGTAGAACCTCCTGCAACGGATGTCTTGGATGCACAGATCTATGAAAACTTTTTGGAACCTTTATGCTGCATGAAGGTTCTGCACCAATTAAACTGGTCTAAGCATAGACTCTAATAATAATGCAACATCCAGCAAAAGTTCTATAAACTCTTCAGAAATAAAGGTTACTAAATAGTTCTGGGCTTTAACCTGGTTCTTCTGTAAGTTCTCACCAAAGAACCCTTTATTTGTCAGAGTGCAGATGACTGTACGCTGCACAGAGTGGAGAATATCAGTGCTGGTGAAGGGAATGAAGGGGGTGGAGACGCAAAACTGCACAAACTGCAGCTCACGCGCTCTTCTCTGGCGCTTTACTACAAGCACGTGAGCCTAAATGCCCCGGGAGGAGGGACTGAGCGCGTGCTCGAGGGCGTGGAGTGGGGGTGTTGACCCAGAGGAGTTTCAGTACCGTGGACAGCGCCGCCGCTCCGTCATCATCTCCTCGTTCGCGCCAATGGAAAAGCGTCCGCGTGGAGAAAGCAGCTCGCGCTTCTACAGCCATGCGTCCAGGACCTAAGTGAGCGCAGTTTCTCGCGAGGGGACAGTGGATTAAACGCGGAGTTTGGCAGGAAGGATGCCCGAGCGAGGATGTGTACCAGCCGCAAGATCATCTGGAGCCTGCTGGTGCTCTCGGTGCTGGAGATGGGGCTCGGCGTGTCCAGCATCGCGCTCGGCGCGGTGGGCATCAGCAGGGTGCACGCGGGCCACAAGACACAGCAGGGCGACGCGTCCCCGGTGTGGAGCGGGGTGTGTGTACGTTTCACTTTTCATTGTTGTCTTTCTCTATGCGAATGTTACCACCTTCAGCAGTTCCGTTTGACTTAACAGGCTCGTCTGAAAGGAGACTTTGTGGTTTTACTATGATTTTAACAGGTTTGTGCCAGAAAAACAGCGAATCACACGGATCTCTGACAGTCTGTGTGATTAGAGCGCATCGCTGTGCTCAGAAATCTGGACGCGCTGCCTGTTTAAAGCAACAATCTGACTTTGTGCTGCTTTGAACACAAACGTATTGAAGGGGAATTCCACCCATCTTCCAAATTTCCAAAACTGTTCAGCAATTAAGTCCAAATAGTGTCAAAAACACATGGTTCAATGGATTCCTTAATGGGTTCCTTAAAGAACAACGTTTTTCCTAGAAATGTATGTCCAAACCATGCAGTGCCCTTTATTTTTAAAAGGGTACTACAAACATATTGAAGGGAAAATTCCACTGATTTTTCAAAATTTCCAAAATTGTTCAGTAACAAAGTCCAAAAAGCATCGAAAAGGCATGGTTGAGTGGATGATCCTTTGAAGAGCCATTACTGAAAAAACATGTTTTTCCTAGAAACGTATGTCCAAACCATTGAGCACCCTTTAGTTTTAAAGTGGAAATTTCATCGATTTTCCAAAATTTCCGAAATTGTTAAGCAACATAGTGCAAAAAGTGTCGAAAAGGCATGGCTGAGTTGATTCTTCAAAAAACCATTACTGAAAAACCACGTTTTTCCTAGAAATGTGTGTCCAAGCCATGTAGTATGCTTTATTTTTAAAGGCAAACATTCTACCAATTTTCCAAATTTCCAGAACTGTTCAGCAACAAAGTCCAAAAAGTGTAAAAATGCATGATTCAGTGGATGGTTCCTTAAAGAACCATTACTGTAAAACAAAGTTTTTCCTAGAAGTTTATGTCCAAGCTATGTAGAATGCTTTATTTTTAAAGGGAGAAAATTCCATCGATTTTTTCAAAATTCCAAAATTGTTCAGCAATGACATCCAAAAAGTGTCAAAAGGCAAGGTTTATTGGATGGTTCTTTAAAAAACCATTACTTTAAAACCAATTAAAGTTTTTTTTTTTCTAGAAATGTATGCCAAAGCCATGTAGTACACTTTATTTTTCAAGGTAAAAATTCTACCTATTTTCCAAATTTCCAAAATTGTTCAGCAACAAATTTTACAGTAAGTCCAAAAAGTGTCAAAAAGGCATGGTTCAGTGGATGGTTCTATAAAGAACCATTACTGTAAAACCAATTAAAGGTTTTTCCTAGAAATGTATGTCCAAGCCATGAAGTACCCTTCATTTCCAAAGGGAAAAATTCCAATGTTTATATTTTCCAAGATTGTTCAGCAACAAATTGTTCAGCAAGTCCAAAAGTGTCAGAAAGGCATGGTTCAGTTTCTTAAATAACCATTACTGTAAAACCAAGTTTTTCCTGGAAATATGTCTAACCCATGCACAACCCTTTATTTTTAAAGCAGAAAAAAAAAGTTTTTTTCAAAATTTCTGCATAGTTAAATTGCTGAAATGTAAACACAGTCATTAAAAATGGTTGGATTTAAAATGATTAATTGTAGAGAAATCTACTGACTCAGATTTCTCCACAGTGGTCACCATAGGAACCAGGGGTCACACTGTCTACAACAGCAGTTCTCAAACTGAGGGGCTGTGACCCCCAGAGGGGTGCTAAGGGGTGCTGCAGAAAAAACTTGGAAATGGAATCTCTTAGTGTGTTAGATAGTCAGTGTATTAAATTTGCTTCGGCCATATCTAAAGAAGTATTAATCGTTTAAAAATGGTTGATGCTATTAAACACCATTAAAATAAAATGTGCCGACCAAACACAACTTGTGGCCGTACCTCGCCCACTAAACAAGTTATCCATAATGTCATATGACAGGACCATGTGCTGGTCAGAGATAGGTAGCACAAAATACAGGGTTCTGGTACGAAAGTAATGTCCAGGGGGCAGGAGGGTGGGCACAGTGTAACTTAATATCCACAAAGGACCTTAGACTGAAAAAGTTTGAGAACTGCTGATCTACAATACAAATACAGCAGTTTTATTTACTATCCAAAATGACGAGTGAATCTTCATGTCTTCTTGTTAAAGAGTCTTTCCAACTTTTACAGTATCTGGAGGTTCTTTAAAGAACCCTTTTTAGGAACTTCATTTTAAGGGTCTAATGTTAACTGGGTTATACCAGGAGATTTAAAGAGTGTAGTAGGTAACTGTAATTATGTAAAAGGGCTGTCACTATTCATTACATCAGTACTTGAATAATCTTACAACTATTTTGGCAATTAATAGAGTGACCAAAGCTTTAAAAAGGCCCTACATTAAAAGTGGATTTAAATAACCAATAACAAACCATATATTTCCATCAAAACATTCCAAAATGCTTAAATGGGGAAAGATAAACTAAGGGGCCTTTAAAAAGACTTAACAGATATAAGCACTATGAAAAATGCATATGAATGCATTCTTCAGAAGTAGAACTGAATGATTAAAATATGCACTGCTGATCCATCAAGATAATCAACTGTTATTTAAAACCATTTAAACAGTCATTTAAGAGTTTAATCAATTAATCAATTTATTCCACTGATTTTTTAAAATATTTTACATAATTCGATCATTGAGATGTAATCAAAGTCATTCAGAGTGGTCTGATGATGAAATGCTGGATGGTAGAAAAACTTACTAACTCAGATTTCTTTATAGTGGTGTTGACAGGAACCAGAGGACACAATGTGTACACAAATATAACCACTTTGTTTACTATCCAAAACTACCAGTGAACCTACAGGTGCCTTCTGAGTTTTTGTTTGTTGATGATGGTAAAAGTGTTAAATCTGGAAAAAAAAGTTTTCTTTGCAGCCTAGTTTGCTTTACAACACACCGCATGTACCTCTCTTAATGAATTAAAAAAAACATGCTTTAGTCCAAAACATTCTCTCAAAGCTATCATAAAACAATGTTTCAAGCAGTGTATCTATAACCATTTCATATAATAACTTCCTGTGATGGAGCTTTAAGAGGCTTTAAACTCTTTTTTCTAGAATAGAGCATTTCACATCAAACCACTCTGAATGACTTAGTTTACATGGTAATAATTGAATTATGCAGCAAATTAAAAAAATCGATGAAATTCCCCTTTAAGTAAATAGTGTAAAATCTTTTCAGGGACATGTTCAAGTGGAGAGTTAAAAAAAAAAAAAAGATTTTATTGTAAATTAAATTTTAGACTTCAAGTTTAAATTTCAGAAATTAAGTTTTTGACAGTTCTACAGTTATAAATTTGGTTGTAATTTAAGATAAATACTTAAGATGTTTTATTGCAGGTGGCCACTGAACTGTCATATATACTGTATGTGTGACACCTTCATTACTGACACAGTGTGTGATTGACAGGGTTGGGATGTAATAGAATACAAGTGTTAGGAATACGCATTGAGACTATAGTTACTTTTACATTTTTAGGAGAATATTTTTAAAATACTTACTGGATAAATTTGAAAGAAACACTATCAATGCTAGTTTATTAATATTTTAAAATCAGCACACAGCATGTAACGATTGACTCTAAAAGGAACTCAAAAAATGCTTCTGTACAAACATTGAAGTTCCTGCTAAAGACTGAGTAGACTGATAAATCAATGTGGTGATCAGTTATTAATCTCAGTTTTACTGAGCTCTACTAAAGCCTGAGTAGACTGATAAATCAATGTGGTGATCAGTTATTAATATCAGTGTTACTGAGCTCTGCTAAAGCCTGAGTAGACTGATAAATCAATGTGATCAGTTATTAATCTCAGTGTTACTGAGCTCTGCTAAAGCCTGAGTAGACTGATAAATCAATGTGATGATCAGTTATTAATCTCACTGTTACTGAGCTCTGCTAAAGCCTGAGTAGACTGATAAATCAATGTGGTGATCAGTTATTAATCTGTGTTACTGAGCTCTGCTAAAGCCTGAGTAGACTGATAAATCAATGTGACGATCAGTTATTAATCTCAGCGTTACTAAACTTCGTTGAAGGGTGGTGGAACTGCGCTGTGATAAGCTTAGTGTTGGTGTTGTACTGGACTCATACATGCATTTTGTGGCAAGTCAAATAAAGGCCATTAATTGAAAACCAAATAGATACCCACTTTGTCATAACTACCCACAAGTTTGCTTAGTTCTTGAGATGGCAGTGGAATTGTGGGAGCGGTAGTGGACTAAAGTAGGCGATGGGAGCCAAAATAATGTTGACAATTTTTCCAACTGCAAAAAAAGGGAATTTTTCATGAAACTATCAATAGAAGAATCACACAAAGAACAGTGCCAACCAGTAACAGTAAGGAATAGTGTGAAGTAAATTAAAATAAATGGAATCTTTTTCCATTTTTTGGAAGCTTTATTAATATGTGTTCTAAATATCTACTGAATATGTTACTTTTTATGTATTGTAATAGAACATGGTGTATACAGCATTTAGCCGTCATTATTAAGTGGTCTGCCCAGTGTTAATGATTGATAACTGTCTGTCAATAGCTCTGCCAGGTTCTTTTATCATTAAATTGCTGTCAATATCAGCAACAAGAACATTTTCATTTCAGTAATGTGTCTCTGCTGTTGTTTCCTCTCATAGTTCCTCGTCTGTGGACTCTGTGGGATGCTGTGTGCGAAAAAGAGGACTGGCCTGGTTGTGAGTACACACGCTGTTCTAGCTATGCTCTTAAAACACCTGCCTCTGTTTCCGCTTGTCATATGTGTGCCAAAAATATAGGCCACAAGTTTCTAAAACTTGCAGTAGATGCAGCATATCTGAACCTAAGCTATAGCTGATGGCATTGGATGCCGGGGACCTTGGCAGTCTTGTGTAAATCTCTAAATGCATGACTTAAATTCAGAGGAGCATGTGGCCTTTCATAAATTGAGAGTGGGTGATGTTGCAGAAATGAAATATTATGATAACTGAAGGCATTTTCATGCTACACGAATAATATAATGGTGTATAGTTTTTTCTGATGTTTGTGAACCAGTTGGAATGGATAAAATGCACCACAGCAGTGCCACGTTTAAAAAAAAAGTATGAAAGCTATAAGTATAATTATGTTTTTAATTCAGTGACTGCACTATTTAAGAAGGAACATGAGAAATAGATATAAATGAAAATGAAAAAGTGAATAAAATAATATGACATATAGCTAAATGAGACCTGACTACCCATCGGGGGCATGGCTATTGAAAATGTTACAAAATGTTATTCATTTGGTCTCCTAAATAGAATAAACCCAAAAGTTATTGAATCCTCATGCCTTTCTTTCCAGCTTAAGCAAATGAGTGACCTGCAAAGCTCTCCTTTCATATACCCACCAGTTTTCGGCAGCAGCTATCACCATGGCAACACTTACACAGCTGCATGCTGCCATCGTTTGTGTAAAGATAAGGTTTTGTACAAACTCTGCAAACAGGCACAGAAAGATGCTTAAACACAGCATCACACTGTTTGACCGTATCAGACTGAGGGAACTTCACTGTGATTTAGCTTTAGTTTTAGCCTAATGCTTACCCAGCTAAGGGGGGCTAAGTAAGCAGTAAAGTTGACCATAGTAAAGATAACAAAAAGCAGAAAAATGACAACATGGCAATCGTGTTTAAAATTATTAATAAATGTAAATATAAATATACAAATAAAATATGTGTGTATTATCTTGTGATGAAACCTATAAATGAAGTACACTCGTTGGTGGTTGTCAGCTTCACTGAAATGTAGGGGGCAGATTTACCAGTGTTCTGCCCTGTTTTATACCTTGTTTTAGTGTTAAAAAGTTGCTGTTAGGATTTACTAAAAAAGGGCAAAAGGGTCTTTAGTGCCTGTAATAAGATGAAAGGGGTGGAGCTGATTGTTTGCACTTTTGCCTTATTGCATCTCAAAGCTCAGAACACTGTGAGGAGAATATTAGACATGAGGATTTGTTCTGATTTACTGAGGCTGACAGTAAATACTGACTGTGACAGTGCACTGTTTAACACCTGATAACAGCATGTCTTATTTTTGGTGATAACGTGGCTGACACTGTCGTTACTGAGAGGTATTTTTTGTGATCACCTGCCTAGTGAAGTTATTCTTAATTTGATGAAGACAAAACAGTGATTTTAGCTGGTATTTCCTAAAAGTGGGTTGGTAACACTTTATTTTGAGTGGTTCTTTTAGATGAAACACTCAACAGATATTTAGTAACATGTCAGAAACACCTTGCTGTTGTCGGAAGAAAACCTTGTATCTCCATTTCTGTTGTTTTTCAGTTTTTGACATCATTTGAAAATGCCTGTTGTCCTTTACATTGTTCGTAAATTTCATGCTGAATGGACCAAAAGAAACAGCACAGAATGACTTGTGAAAATGTCTGGTTCCATTGACTTACATTAAAAGTAAAGTATGTTTTTTCATTCTCCTGTAAAGTTACCATTTTGGAGCAATATGAGGGTTAGGATTAGGTTTTGGGTTGATGTTAAGTTTAGGGTAAGGATTAGGCCCAGGGTTGGGTTTAGGTTTTGGTAAGGTTGGGTAAGGTTAGGTTTTGCGTAATGGAAGTAACATATTAACAACACATCTACTTAATGTATCAACAGAACGTCTACAAGATATTTACTTCAGTGTATTCAGATGCTTCACTACTGCTACTTCACTGATATGTTGTTGATGTTTTACTGATAATCTGTTAAGAGTTTATTAATCATCCACAAAGCACCACTCCAAAAAAAGTTTTACCTCTTGGTTTATTTTACTCTCATTAAAGAGTTTGAAGAGCAGCTTCTGTCCAAATAATGAATTGACTGTTTTCTTTGCCAAACTATTGTGAAACTCTTTGGCTCTGCAGTCACTGAATTATAATGCTTTAATGGTCAGTTGTGTGGGCTATGAGTTGCAAAAGGTTGAGAACTCCTGGTCTAAGACATACTGCTTCTTAGCTGCCCCCTCAGATTGTGAGCAGGCCCTCTAAAATTAAATTCCGGCTACACCACTGCAACCAATGAGCTGCTTGTTAGGAGAGAGTGGGGCAAAACTTGACATGGGGTATAAAGTAACATGGATATTTTCATGCAGTTAAACATCATCATGTGTTCCCATAGCAACAGCGTCAGTAAATGTTCATAGCAGTTGGGCAGATATTTCTTGAGATTAATCCTCTTGTACTTTTACGCTTTTATGGTAGAACACAGCAAAAAAAATGAGAAGTCTGCTCAACTTAAAATGATACAGTAACTGATTAAATGGCTTTTTTCTTGAGTTCACTCAACTTGAGGACACGAGAGTTCACCCAACTCAAACTTCTTAGTTGAGTCAAAAATACTCTCAGCTACTGTTTCTAGGGCTGCATCTCAGTTAGATAAACAAAACCAGTTTCTCCACTAGCTGGCGCTCCTTCTATTACACAGTCACATCTGGCATATTTTCCTTTTGGGCTTCCGGATATGGACAGCCGTGGCATTGCTGGGATTCAAATCCTCACATCCTCCTGATGTTGGGATGAACTATTAGACAATGCCATGCTTTGCAGTTAAAACAACAAATTAGTTTAAACGTATTGTATTAAACATTTGTAGACACACAATCTGAGTTGCTTCAGGTGTTCCTGAGTGGTGCAGTTGACTAAGCTGTCACCCCAACAGGAGGTTGTGAGTTTGAGCCCCAACGATGCCATAGCCATCCATAAGTGTTTACCCAGGAGGAAAAATGTCTAGCAGGATTGTTTGATGGAAAGAGTTATGGCTAGTGGGGAAGCTGATTACTTCTATTTACCTCACTGAGATGCAGAATTAAAAAATCAAGAGAACTTCTGACTCAACTAAGAAGTTTGAGTTGTGTGAACTCTGGTGTCCTCAAGTTGAGTCAGCTCAAGAAAAGCCATGCAATCAGTTACTATATCATTTTGAGTTGAGCCGACCCCTCATTCATAACAGTGAAAAACAAGACCGTAAAAGTAACGTTTTCTTTATATGTTCTGTTAATTACTGAGTTAAATCATATAATTCACTCATATATTATATAAAATATTTTCTTGGTGAGGTCTGAAGAGCTAACCAGGCCAGAGTATGGCCTCCAAATGATGAGGTTAGTTTAACAGTGTTATAGCTAAGCCACCAAAAGTAATTGGAGAGAGAACTTCAGATTCCTGCACATATATTCAAAACAGATGTTTCGGAAGTCTTTATGCACAGATTAATCACAGTTCTACAACAGATGCTGTGTAAATGTTGATGATATTTATCTTGATGCACATAATTTTATACATTTATATTGAAATGCTTGCATGGTTCAAAAACATAGAATTCTATTAAATGACTTATTTCCCATTAACAGACTTTTTAGTGGCTGTTATAAATAGACCCTCAATCTGTTACAGTTAACCTCACCTATGGAGTAAATTCTAATCTTTTTACTCACTCCACTTTCACTTTGGACTTGAATGGTCTTATTATGGGTCTTTTTTGTGATCAGTGCAGTTCAGTGTTGTAGATGTACTGATCAAGCACACCATGATACAATTTTTCACGATAATGAATAAACATCATTATATTTCCCACCTCATCATAAAAGCAGCTGTGGGAAGACATATACTTCTTAGCTCAGTGAGAAATGAAGACGGGCATCTGTTTGGACAATTCTGCACAGACATTATTCCAGGCTGACTGACCCAAACCCCTCAGCAGGACAACGCTGGTGGATGAAGCACGCAAATCCTCTACTTGAGTGAAAGTACAGAGACCCTTCATGAAATATGAATACTGCTCCAATAAAAAAAGTCCTCCATTTAATTTTTTACTCGAGTTCAAGTACAAGAGTACTTGTGTTTAAATGCGCTTAGAAAAATACTGTGGTTTATGATGGTTATAATATTGCTAGTACGTAAGTATAAAAAGTTACATTTTGTGATGTATTATGGTTACAATATTAGTGTATTTTGTATTATTAGGCTTATTTCTTTAATGTAAGAGTTCATTAATGCTGCCTGACATCCAAACATGTATTTGAAAAAGTTTGTTTAGGAAGATATGAGTGAAGATTTCAGAGCACTCATTTGAAAATTGATCATTCTTTGTGATTTCTAATATGTTCTAACTGATTTTTTAGCCTCTCTGCATGAAAAAGTAAAATCTAATGGAAAACAAACCCATCAAGAGTCACAGATCACCAGTCATCTATTTAATTTCCAGTCAAAACAGCCATTAAATACAAGTTATTCATTTTTCTGAAAAGTGATTAGATACAAGATAATCCATTTGCATAATCAAAGGAAAATAAGTGAAACAACAGAAGTTCAAAAATGATAAAAGGTACATAAAAATGTTATTAATAATAATACATTAGACTCATAGAGCACTTTTCAAGAACCCGAAGTCACTTATAATTGCACTCAAACACAAAACACCAGAAGACAAACAAGAAAATCAAATCCATGGGACTCCTATGGGAAAATGGGACTCCTAACAACCACCTGGAAGACCTGGTAGACACCAAAACTGTCCCTATCAGACAAACAGCACTTAAAAGCTTTCATCTTTGAGAGAGAGGAGAAAATCAAGCTGCTTCAGATCTGAAAACATCCACATCCATCCTTCCACTGTGAGAAGACGACTCAGCGCTATGGGTCTGAAAGGATGTGTAGCTGTCAAGAAGAACCTCACTGAGAAAAGGAAACAGACACATCAAACAAAGAAGCTGAACAATGGACTGACCACCCCAGAGTCCAGACCTCAATGTCACTGAATGTGTTTTGGATTACTTTGATAGTGAAGAGCAGAAAATGCAACCAACTTCTAAGACTGGAGGTGTGGAAAAATATCCTTGCAGATTTCTTCGAAAAGACTGTGAAAGTCTCCTGGACAGAAGGAAGGGTGTAATAGAGGTAGAGAGTGGACACAGACAATATTGAACAATATATTATGAATAAAACAATAAATGTATTAAAATACATTTAGTTATTAAGGCTGTTATAGTTCTCTGGTAAATATATCGCTGTTGTCAGAAGAAAACCTTGTATCTCCAAAATGGTAACTTTATAGGAGCAGGAAAAACTACTTTAATTTAATGTAAGTCAATGGAACCAGAATTTTCAAAGTCATTTTGGGCTGTTTCTTTTGGTCCATTTTTCATGAAATTTAGACACAATGTAAAGGGCAACAGGCATTTTTAAATTATGTTAAAAACTGAAAAACGACAAAAGTGAAGATACAATGTTTTTGAAGATACAAGCGATATGTTTTCTGCATTTTTCCTGAAATAATGTGTATTCAATGTCCATTTTGACTGGAAATGAAACAAATGAAGGGCAATCTCTAACACAGCATTGAATAAGGCTACCATTTCTGAGATCTGACATTTTCTTATGGCAGCGATGGTATTTCACTTTTAAATGTGACGGAACGAAAGTAAGATGTCAGCAGGATTAGAAGTGCAGTGAAATATGCAAGATTGGATGTACTTGGTGCTTGGACCCCTAAAAAGCAAGCTATGCATTCCAGTGCAGTCGCTTAAACAACAATCCATAATACTGTAACAACCAACTGTAACACTTTAGTACCTCGAGCTAACTGGGGTCATTTGTTTAGGATGCCACATTACTGCAGTGCTTCCAGGCCCACGCGTTTCTGCACACCGATCTGCCTGCACGTGTGCAGAGGCATGCCGCCATACAGCTACTGCAGATTCAATTAGGCACCTTGAGAAGTGCAGTGGAGGAGTCACAGGGGAGAGTGTTAATGACAAATCAATAGCAAAGTGAAACCTAGTCTGGAAGGACTTAACGTCTCTCCCGCTGCCTGACTGCCTGTCTTTTTCTCTCTCTCCATCTGTCTTTTACATGTCTCTCCCGCTCTCGCTCACTTCCTCCCACATATCCCTGTCCCATGCCTTTAAAACCTCCATGCTTTTCTTATTGTTCCGTCACTTCTGCTCCATTTTTGCACCATTTTCTAGATTCATTTCCCAATCTTCTCTTCCTCTGCCTCTCCCTCGCTGATTGGATTTATTTGATGCGCTTCGCACACGACTCAACTGTTTCCACACAATGGAAAAATGACTGAATTGATACTCCCTCTCGCTCCGTAATGGCTCTTTGTGAAGGCATTTAGGGCACTCTAGCATGTTAGAGTCTGCTGTGAATCACTCTCACTGTTTCCACTGTCTCATCGGTATCCACTTGCTCCAGTTAAGCAGTAGAGGATCTGGGTTTGGTGTGGAAAGTGCTTATCTAAAATTATTTGTATGGCTTAAAAACACTGAAGCACCAGAGCCCATCTGGGTGAGGTGAGAGGATAATGGCAATGGGCTTGTAGCCAAAATCACCATATGGCCACTTTAGGGCGTACTGCAGGTATCGAACCCAGCGCCTTTCTACCTTCTGACTTCACTGCACAGATTCCAGACATCACTGCATAATTCAGTATGGCTGGAATTGAGCTACACCCTCATCAGTCCAGAGACTGGACACTGTAAAAACAATGTTATGAAATGTTCTCTGCTGCATACTAAATAACATCATATTTTTATTTTATTTATTTATTTTTTTTGACACTGGGAAACATAATATCTAGCGTCCACTATACAGGACATTTGGACTTGCATGAAATGTGAGAGTGTTTGAAAAATGAACACATTTATTATCAAAAGCAAGAGCATTGATTTTTTTTTTTTTTTCTGTGTTTACTAAATGCACAGTTGCATGAAAAAGTTTCTAAACTCTTTGAACCACCTGGGCGTCTGCATGACTCCTAAAATATGAAACATTTTTCATAATAATTGTTATATCATGACAATAAACAAAGAGCTTTTTATGTCAAACATACTTTGATATATATTACTACATCTAAAATGAAAATGAAACATGAGGTTATGGATGAAACAAAGTCAAAAAACATTACATAAGCTATATTACATTTTACAAAGAATTCTGTAATATTACACATAATACATTCATTTTATACTCTAGCCCAGTGTTGTAGACAGAAATGATGTTTCTGTGTTTAGAAATAACGCAGGAAATGAATTATAGAGACATTTGGAAAAAGGATTGAGTTTGAAAAGCTATTGAGCTTCACTATGTTGTTGTAGCTAATTGAAACTAGGCAGGTTTCAAACAACAATATATTTGCCACCATGCTAATGCCAGCTGCATTATGCAACAAAAACTCTGATTTATCCTAACAGTGTGACCTTACACACACACGCACACACACACACACACACACAAAATATCATTTTACATTAATAATGCATTTCACTTTCAGCTTTTTTGACAGTTGTGTACAACCCTATTTCCAAATAAGTTCAGATGCTGTGCAAAATGTAAATAAAAGCAAAATTCAATGATCTGCAAATCATTTAAACCCTATATTTCATTGAAAATAGTACAAAGACAACAATGTAAATGTTGAAACTGAGAAATGTTCTTGTTTTTTAAAATATTTATGCCCACTTTGAATTTGATGCCAACAACACATTCCAAAAAAGCTGGGATGGGGGGCATGTTTACCACTGTGTTTCATCACAGTTCAGAGGCTCCTTTGTTGTATTTTTAATTTTATAATGTGGCAAATATTATCAGTGCTGACAGGTCTGGACTGCAGGCAGCCCAGTTTAGCACCCGTAATCTTTTAATACAGAGCGATGCTGTTGTAATACATGCAGAATGTGGTTTGACCTTGTCTTGCTAAAATAATCAAGGCCTGAAAAAGACGTCTGGATGGCAGCATATGTTGCCAAAAACATGTATATATCGTTCAGCATTAATGGTGCCTTCACAGATGTGCACATCACCCATACCATGTGCACTAAGGCACTCCCATACCATCATAAATACTGGCTTTTGAACTGTGCACTGATAACAAGCTGAGTGGTCTTTATCCCAGAGGCCACAGTGTCCATGATTTCCAAAAAGAAATTCAATTGTTGATTTGTTGGACCACAGGACACTTCTCCACGTCCCCTCAGTCCATTTTAAGTAAGCTCTGGCCCAGAGAAGGTGACAGCATTCCTGGATCCTGTTTATATATGGTTTCATCTTTGCATTTTAGAGTTTTAATTAGCATTTTGTGGATGCAGCGACGAACTGTTTTCACAGACAGTGGTTTTCAGAAGGGTTTTTGAGCTCATACAGTGATTTCCACTACAGAATCATGCCTATTTTTAATGCAGTGCTGCCTGAGGGCCCAAAGATCACAGCCAGCAAATATTGTTTTTGGCCTTGTCCCTTGCATACAGAGATTTCTCCAGATTCTCTGAATCTTTTAATGTTATTATGTATTAAGTACGTTAATCTTGAATTGCTGCACTATTTGATTGTGCAGTCTTTCACAGAGTGGTGAACCCATCCCCATCTTTACTTCTGAAAGTCTCAGCCTCTCTGAGATGCTTTTTTATACACAATCATGTTACTGACCTGTTGCCAATTAACCACCAGGTGTGTGTTTTTTTTTTTTTTAGCATTACATAACTTTAAATAGTCTTTTGTTGCCCCCATCCCAACTTTTTTGGAACGTGTTGCTGGCATCAAATTCAAAATGGGCATATATTTTTCAAAAAACAATAAAATTTCTCAGTTTCAACATTTGATATGTTGGCTTTGAAGCATTTTCAGTGAAATATAGGGTTTAAATGATCACAGTGTCCCGGCTTTTTTAGAAATGGGGTTGTACTACAATGTCTCATTTGGTTGAATGGAATTATTGCTGAAAGGAATGTTTTGCTGCTAATGCAACTTTGCAAAAATAGCTTTGAAAGAATATATTTGCTGCATATTTTGTTGTTTTTGTCAAAATATGTAAATGATTCACATTGAACATGTTAGAGTTGCTATATAGCTTTGCATTTTCAGTTTCAACTAGAAAAACAAAAAGAACAGCTTAGCCACCATGCTAACATTAGCAAGAGTACATGTACAATGAATAGCATTTGAAATTAATAATATATACTACATGTAATAAAATAATATAAATAAAACAGATTTGTGTGCTGTGTTTTCTCATAATTTTTAAATGGGGATTTTTACCAACATGTTGTAAAGGTTGTCCCACCTGGTGACAGTTTCTACAAAAAACAAAAAACAAACAAAAAAACATACTGTATTCATGTCCAGAACATTGATAGGTCAACTGGAGCAAGTACAGCTATTAACCCTTTAAAATCCCAGGCTTATTACACACTAAAGCTTATTATCCAGCAACTACAGGGACTTCAATGAAAACTGGTTGAGCTACTCCACTAATAAAACTTTGGGCCTGCTGGTGGGCCCTGGATTTTTGGGGTCTCTGAGGTCTAAGGGCATTTTCCTTTTTGCAAATCTTCTTAAATTCACCTTTAAACGCTCTTGCATATAACATGAAACTCATATGTTTCATATCTAAATGCTCTGTTATCTTCGTCACTGCTTTCCAAAGCTGCTGCAGCAACTTCAGCGGCTCTAAACTCTCTGCACGCCATTTCACATGAGTCTCTGATGTGGACTGAATGAAGAATGAAGGGTTTCAGCCGTGATGGTCAGTCTTAGTGATTTCTTGAACGTCCATTGGTCAGTTTCACACAAAATGTAGATGGATGCACAAATCCACCAGTTACACATGGTCAGAAGCAGATGTTGTGTATCTCAGCCCCTCTCCATAGCCTCATAACTCCAGATGTGAGTCTCGTATGATCTCATGATAAGACGGAATGAAAAGGGCGACACTGCAGATTCAGGAAATGTTTGAACCGTATTTCTGTGCTGTATCATCACAAAGATAGAGAAACATATATGGGTCATTTTCCATTTGGAGTGGGAATTCAGGTGGATACAATAAAAATATTAATTTCTTTCATCCCAAAACTAAATAATCTTAATATGTCCATCTCCTATTATCATAAATGCAGAAAGAAGAGCTTCATTCCAAAGATATTTTACAGTCACTGGTGTTGTATGAATATGGTGTAACACCAGTGATTGTAACTCCAGTGACATTCTGGTTAAAACTGAGGATTTTGTAAATTGGCTGACCCGTTGGTGGTCAGGTGACCTTGTGCAACTATTTAAAATCAGTAATAAAAATGATATTTGGCATTATTTTGACAACATTTTAATTACCCAGCCATTAAAGCACATAACTCCAGTGATACATAGAAGTTATGAGCTGCCTGATAAACAAAACTATTAATAAATTAATGAAATATAGTGTGCAAGTGTGACCCTCTCATGCCTTGAGATGCTTCCTCTCTGATGAGCCTCAACCCAAAGAAGCGGTTTAATAGAGCTGAAAATACTGTGTTAAAATGTAACATAAGTCCTGATAACACCGGTGACCAAAATCTCTGTGACAAATGAAAATTTTAAATAAAATACATATGTGTTAAATGCAGTATAACATTAATGATATAAAAAGTAAACATGAATCTGTTTTATACAAATTCCTGAATAAAACCTCTTAAAAATATTGTTTTATATTAAAAATAGTTTCTCAAATGTTGAAAATTGGTTATGTGACGAGCTGTTTTACAGATGCAGAGCGACTGTAAAACAGGATAAAAAAAGAAAAATCAGAGAAATCATAAGGGAAAAGTGTTATTTAATCTTAGGTTAACCATGTAAATGTATATACCAACTTTTGGAGCAGTGCATCATATTTAAAGCATTTTTTTTAGCCCTGCAAACTTTGTGACATGGTTTTGCACAAGTGGAGAATGACCCATATAGAAACATTGAATTTGACACACAGGCAAGTTCGTGGACTCCAGAGGGTTAATGAGGAGCAGGGGACGGATCTTCTTACAGTGCATACCCAGTCCATTTACAGCTATGAGTGCTAGTGTGTGTCACTAATGAAGGGTGCAGTGATAAAGAGAGTCGTGACCGTGGCTAAAGAACACGAGGGAGTGTCTACTCTCACTGTAATCTGAGGTAAAAGTTACTGGAAAGTGATGAGCTGGCGTTTTGTTGACATTAGATAACAGCTCTGTCTGCAGCCTGTCTGAACAATTAAAAACAAGAGGCCAGCACAATCTGTAATGGCCACAAAAATGCTCTCCCTTTCTCCCTCCGTGTCTCATTCATTCAGTTTTACTTTGCTGACTATGCTTTGACCTTCAAGATGCATACATAAAAAATGTGAAAACTATAAAAAAACACTAAAAGCTGGAAGATTGTCTGGAGTGTGCTGGTTCTCCTGTTTGACAGCTTCTAACAGCTTATTACTTCTGATACAGTAATACTATACAAACATACCTGGAAGTTTGCTGGAGGTTTGCTGTTGCTCCTGTATGGCAGCTTAATAAGGCAGCAACTAATGATTATTTCAATAATTGGTCAATCAATCACTTTTTATTATTATTATTATTATTATTATTATTATTATTATTATTATTGTTAACTGCCTAAACAAACCATTATGTCTTCTTTGCCCTGTCACACCACCACCATCATGTTCCATCTGTATGACAAATGATTTCTTCTTTTATGGTGCAATGAAACAACAGAAGCTATATCGCCCCCCCACTCTTCCTGTTGTGTATTGCAATCTGTCAGAATTATCATGTGAATCATATGAACTCTATAGAGCATTACAGAGCGCTTTTTCCTAAAACAACAGAAGCTATATCGCCCCCTACTTTTCCTGTTGTGTATTGCAATCTATAGAATTATTATGTGGATCATATGAACATTATAGAGCATTATAGAGTGCTTTTTCCTAAAACAAGAGAAACTATATTGCCCCTTACGCTTCCTGCAGTGTATTACAATAGGTCAGAATGACTGTGTTGATCATATGAATGTTATAGAGCATTATAGAGCACATTTTAGATGAAACATTTTAAACATGAGTCTGTGCTCAGCCTGCTGCGTTTGCTTTTTAAACAATATAATCTATGTCGCCCCCCAGCACTTCCTGTAGTTTATTGCAGTCTCTCAGATTGATCGTGTGGATCACATGAACATTCCCAGATAGTAAAAGAGTGGTGGCCCAGTTCTGACCCACGTTTTCTTCACACCGCCATGGAACACGTATACTGCCACTGAATAATGAAAAAACATGTTCCAGGACACTGACTTATTATTCAGTGTTCAATAAAAAACAAAATTTCCTGTCAGCCATGAATAATTTTAAACCAAATTTGAATTAAATTGCAAACTAGGATTTGCTATCCGTGCTGATGTTTTGCTATTGTGTCAAACTACCTTTTTTTCATTTAACAAAAAGTGTTACAGAGGCCATTATACTGCCATAACTCTTCCAAAAGTGGACCAGATATGTTTGAGGACACGAAGGCCTGATAAGCATTCTTAAAATAGACCACTTTTAACTCACATGCAGTTTGCCAGTGCTAACAGTGGGCCAGCAGTGCTATATGTTTGCCAGAAATGGCGCACATCTGCATGCTACCTGAGTTACAGTAGAAGTTATATAGCATAAGTTATATAGTATAAGAGTATAAGGCTTATGACATACTAAGGCTTAATATTCAGTAACTACATGGACTACAATGCAAACTAGCCGAGCTATTCTTAGGTTATAGAAGTGTATAGTAAAACTTTGGGCCTGGCGGTGGCCCCTGGCCATTTAGGGCATTAAATAAATGATGCAACAACACATTAACTTTTTTTTCTATAATCAATGTCATTGCTGTTTCATTGACTTCTTAAGCTTGCTTTCTTTTTTCATGGTGCAATAAAACAAAAGAAATCATATCGCCCCACTCCCCACACTTTACAGTCTGTCACAACGACCGTATGGATCATATGAACATTACAGGGCATAACAGAGTGCATTTGTTTATAAGTAGATGACCCATGAGCACAATGACCTTTTCCCATAATCAGGGTTGTTGATGATTATTCAACTTTGCTGACCAATCACTGCAGCACTTATAACTTAGCCAACTTAAATGATAACAGAGAGTAAAAATGTGTGTCTATAATTGTATCTCTCTCTCTGTCTCTCTCTCTCTCTCTCTCTCTCTCTGTCTCAGATGATACTGTTCTCAGCCTGCTGCATTTGTGGCCTGATCGGAGGCATCCTGAACTTCCAATTTGTGCGGGCACTGGTGAAGCGGCCTGACACCGTGCACTCCCTGCATCTGGCCACCATGTCCTTGGCCTGCCTGGGCATTAGTAGCTGCACGCTGTCCACCTGGTTGACCTGCCGGCTGGCCAGCAGCGAGCAGCAGCGCATGTTCCTGGAGCGCGAGCACTCGCTGCATCATTCTCACGAGATGGCCGAGAAGGTAGAGGAAGAGCAAGAGGGAGGAGTACTAACACAACACACCCACCACACACACCTGCACACGCTCTGACACACACAATCATGTACAAAAGTTCAGTTTATTACAAACATAAATTCTCTTACAGGGAACGCACTGCTGCACAGTTTAATGTACAATTTACAAAAAATGCATTTGCTGTTCAACATGTTGAAAAAAACATATAAAATGTGCCATATTTTTTTTCCAGCTATTTATTTAATTCCAGAAATAAACAGTAATTATGTATTAAAATGTGCAGAAGTCTGTTCTCTGTAGAGGATGTATAACTTATTTACACCTAGAAAGTCAACAAAACATGTCATTTTATATATTTATGTGTACCATATTTGAATTAAATTTGATTTAGCTGCCACAGTATCCAAACTTTTGCATATTACTGTATAAAAATTATGACAAATTTTCAGGTACCACTTTAAAATAAGACCCCCCTTATAAAGCATTTATGAATGGTTTAAAATTAGATCATTAATGGTCATTAATTAGGCCATAAACACATTAAAAATCATTAATAAGCAGTTATAACACACAAATAAAAAGGGCAACAGTGATGTGTTATTTGCCTAATAGTGAACCCGCATTCATTTATTTACACACCTAAAAATGATGGCTCTTTAAGGGTTCTTTAGTAAAGAAAATGGTTCTATGTAGAATATGAACACTCAAAGTACCCGTTGCATAATTGAAGAGTTCTTTGCACCATGAGCGTTCTTCAAATTACTGAAGAATGTGCTGAAACGTGTTCTAAATAGCACCAAAAAGGTTCTATTCTCTATCAATCTGACAAACCATTTCACGATTCAAAGTACCCTTTAATCAAATAAAGGGTTCTTTGAGTGTTCATGGTTCTATATAGAACAAATTTCTTTACTAAACAACCATTAAAGAACCATCATTTCTTCTTGCAATTCTTGCTGGTTGCTTATCTTACTTTGTCTTTTTCATCAGTGAGCATTATAAGCTTCATCAGATATAACAGCTCAGATTTTCCTCTTTTATTAATGTGTTATAACTGTTTGCTAATGATCTTTAAGGTGTTTATGACCGAATTAATAACCATTGATAAACTCCTTTTAAACCATTCAGAAATCATTTATAAGGCTAGTCTTATTCTAAAGTGATACCAATTCTCACTTATATTTCACTATTTCAAATTCTAGTCCATCAAATGTTTACATACAACAAGTTGACTTTGCCTTTAAATAGCTTGGAAAATTCCAGAAAACAATAGCATAGCTTTAAAAGCTTCTGGTAGGCTAATTGACATCATTTGAGTTAATTAGAGGTGTGGCAGTATTTGGAGGCCTACCTTCAAGGCCTACTTGCCTCTTTGATTAACATCGCCTTTGCCTAACATGGAAAAATCAAAAGAAATCAGCCAAGACATTAGAGAAAGAATTATGGACCTCCACAAGTGTCCTACAAATAACCATACCTTGGTATGAAAAATACAAATCAATCTAAGATCAACAGCCAATGACCTTGTAAATATGCTGCAGGAAACAGGTACAAAAGTATCTACATCAACAGTAATATGACCTATATCGACATGACCTGGAAGGCTGCTCAGCAAGGAAGAAGTGACTGCACCAAAAATGCCCTGACAAAGCCTGGTTACAGTTTGCAACTGCACATGGGGACCAAGACCTTACTTTCTGGAGAGTTGTCCTCTAGTCTGATTAAACAATAAAGAAACTGTTTGGCCATCATTAAGTATGGAGGAAAAATGGGGAGACTTGTAAGCTAAAGAACACCATCAAAGCAGTGAAGCATGGCGGTGGCAACATCATGTTGTGGGGGTTCTTTGCTGCAGGAAGGACTGGAAGGAAAATTATGAGATATTAAGGCAACATCTCAAGACGTCACCCAGGAAATTAAAGCTTGGGGGCAAATGGGTCTTCCAAATGGACAATGATACCATACTTCCAAAGTTGTGGTTAAATGACCATCATAAAGCCCTGGCCTCAATCCAATAGAAAATTGACCGCCAGAACTGAAAAAAAGTGTGCCAGCAAAGAAGCCTACAAACCTGAGCAACTTATTGTGACAAGCTTGTGAAAGGCTACCAGAAACTTGAAGTTAAACAATATGAATGCAATGCTACCAAATAGCCACAAGGAAAGTGATGAAAAGAAATAAAAGCTGAAAAAAAAGAAATAAAAGCTGAAATTAATCATTGTCTCCAGTATTATTCTGACATTTTACATTCAAATGAAGTAGTGATCCAAACTGGCCACAGTGGGAATGTGTACTAGGTTTAATTATTGTGGCTAAGGTGTATGTAAACTTTTGACTGCAACTCTGTGTGTGTGTGTGTGTGTTTATATATATATATATATATTGATAGATAGATAGATAGATAGACAGATATATATATATATATATATATATATATATATATATATATATATTTTTATATATATATATATATATATATGTAGATATATATGTATGTATACATGTGAGGGGAGATCCTATAATGACTGAGGAAGCACATCAAGAGTTATGTTACAATAAAATCTATATCCAAAATGCCTCATATTTCAAACGTAGTGATAAGTATTGTATATCAATTAATAACTTCTTGTTGCTCCACAAAATAATAGAACATCGAAAGACCCTTTGATGTCGATTTTATAAAGTAGTAGTTAATGTGTTAGTTAATATTTAAAGTCAGAAATTTGTGTAGAAGCAAACTACTATTATATTTATTACATTATGCTGAGAAATTACAAAATTTTGAATTGTAGTATAGATGTAAATGTATTTCTTATCCCTAAAATAACTTTGTATTTCCTTGAACTGTAGTGAATGTCTCTCTCTCTCTCTCTGTGTCTCTCCCCAAACAGGAGGTGCTAGATAACTCCAGCAACGGCATCCCCCAAATCACATACAACGGACGCAGTGCATCACCGTGACAGTCTGACATCTGCACAGTCTTGGCAGGACCATCGCTGTGTGATAAGTGGTGCTGACGTTATTGGGCTGATGGCCATCAGTGGGACGCTTTTCGGCTCTCCTTGCAGACTACAGACTCTGGGTCAGGTAACACTACTGTGGCAAAAAAGAGCTCACCTCTGTGGACTGACCGCCAATCAGCATTCAGTTACTCGGTGACCTGAGAAGAGGTCATTAAGAAGTGCAGTAGATTGATGACATGCATAGAGCATTGTACCCAAATGAGCACAAAGCGAGCATGCATAATCCTTTCCTTTCCTCTCTCATGCTACCCCCCCCCCTCCTTCTACTCCTCCGTGTTGCATTCATCCTGCATCTCTCCATTAATCCCTGATGACAGGTTACTGGAATGTTGATGCTGATATTGTAATGCTGATCTGTATGGCATATTGAATGCTCTGACCTCAAACATACAAAATGCACAATGTAAAATGCTTGTAAAAGGGACAAATTATTGATTTACAGTATTTTTATATATAGGCTTCGTATGAAAATGAAATAAAAAAAGACTGAAATGCACCTACATGGAGTGGTTGTTGCTCATTACAGCAATACATACATACACTGAAACATATAGAACAAAACCTCATATCTCCATTTTTCAGTTTTTGACATAAATTGAAAATGCCTTTTGCTTTTTATATGATGTGTAAATTTCATGATTAATGGCCCAACAGAAACGGCCCAAAATGACTTGGAAAAAGGTCTGGTTCCATTGACTTACATTAAAAGTGAAGTTTTTTCCTTCTCCTGTAAAGTTACGATTTTGGAGATACAAGCTTTTGTTCTGACAACAGCGATAAGCATTGTATACAACACAATGAAACCTCTTGGTTTAAGATAATTGTACTTTGCATATACAAGTGTTTGAATACTAAACATAAACCAATAAAGTTGATGCCTATGTATGATTTTTTCCCCAAAACATTTAATATAAAGAACTGTGCAAAAGTCAGAGACCACACTTTTATTTATATTCTAGTCAGTTAAGTTATTCAGCTTTTAGCATCAGAAAAAAGCAGAAACCATATTTATTTAACATAAAATTGCACAGAAGCCTCAAAAATCAAATATGATATCAAAGTTTTTCGTATTTAGTGTGTCCATGTTTTACCTCTATTACAGCTTCCATTCTTTTCAGAGAGATTTGCTTTCAGTTTTTCAAAGAAATCTGCAGGAATATTTTTCACATCTCCAAAGTTCAGTCTTAGAAGTTGGTTACATTTTCGGCCTCTCACGATGCAAATAATCCCAAACACATTCAGCGATGTTGAGGTCTAGATTCTGGGGCTCATAACACTGAGTTGTCTTCTGACAGTGTATGGATGGACAGACATTTATTAAGTAATCTAAAATAGAAGATTTTAATAGAATTTGATTTGTTTTAGGATTCTGCACAGTTCTGCACACGTTATTTCATTGCTTTGAAGTCTACATCGTCATTCTAAAATGTGGAAAAATCTTCTTTGAGTACATGTGTCCACATCTGGTTGTTTATCTGAAAATAAACAACAAAAGTGGCTTTACTGTAATCTGCTGGAACTACTTTTTTGGCAGAAAAAAATAAAATCACTGTCCAAAAAATAAATAAATGAATAAATAAATAAATAAAGGAAAAAAAATAAATTACTTTAAAATTACATTTAAAAATGTTATTATATTATTTCACATTAAAAGTGAAGCATGTTTCTGCCATCTCCTGTAAAGTCACCTTTTTGCTGATATGCAAATCAGCACTCAAGACTTCTTTGATGTGTTTTTTTACTTATTAAATTGAATATAAAATCACACGGATGACAGTGTTATCACAAATAAACAAACATCACTATAGGCTGCTTAACTCAGCTTGATCGTGCCTCAGTGCAGCTTCTCACTGATGTGTTTGTGTTTGAGAGTGGAGGACCACCACGGCAGCAAAAACAGCCCGGTGCCACTGCTGACTAAGTTCTACTGTCATTACGTGTCAGCATGTTACCTGCCACCATGCAGCACTGTCCGCTGGTACATATAAACTCGCTCTGGTCATTGTACATTTGCCAGCCTGCCTGACCTTCACTGGTGCCTCTAAGGCTACATCAGGTCTGACACTAATGGATAAGAGGGTCAATACTTACATTTGCAGTCATTCGGCGGATGCTCTTATCTAGAGTGTCTTACAAAACAAGTAAGAAGTTACAGAGAGAATCTGAAAGGACAACATAAAAGCAATCATTTAATGATAGCTTGAGTACGAGATGATTGTTCTTAGGCAGAGAAACATTTAAATTGCAGCAGTAGGTTGACAATAGGAGCAAACAAGCCTCATCTGCATGTAGAAAGAAAGAACTTCCCAGCAATTAAACAGATCAGGTAAGGAGGCTTAAACATTCTTTGAAGCGATGCCACATAATATTTTTGGTTCTATACCAACGTCATCAGAGGATGGTTCTTTACAGAACCAGTTCTATAAAACATCAATTAAAGTTTTTTTTTTTCCTAGAAATTCACCCCGAGTCAAGAACCATTCAGTAGCTTTCATTTTTAAAGGAGAATTCCACTAAGTTTTTAAAATTGCTGCATAGTTAGATCATTCAGAGTCATTCAGAGTGGTTTGATGTGAAATTCAAAGTTTCACTGTGGAGAAACCTGCAGATTTCTTTACCGTGGTGGTGATAGGAACCAGGGGTCTCAACATCCACAACACCAAAATAGCAATTTTATTTACTATCCAAAAAGACCAGTTAATCTACACATGTCTTCTGAGTTTTATATGTAATGTTGATGATGGTAAAATAGTGGTAAATCTGAAACTTTTTGGGGTATTAAAGTTTATCGTAAAACAGTGTCTCAAGCATCAGACAGTGTATTTGTAACCGTTTCCTGTAATAAGCTGCCTGTGAGGGAACTTTCAGAGGCATTAAAACCTTCAGATGTCTGGGTTCAATCACCACTGCTGTGAGTTTCTCTAGAACAGGACATCTTATGTCAACTCTGAATGACTTTGTGTTCGTGTTAATTATGTAATGATGCAGACATTTTGAAAAATCAGTGAAATTCTCGTTTAAGTGTGCATTTCCAAAAGCATATCGCTGTTGTCGAAAGAAAACCTCGTATCTCCAAAATGGTAACTTTACAGGAGAAGGAAAAAACCTCCTTTACTTTTAATGTAAGTCAATGGAACCAGATTTTTCTCCAGATCATTTTGGGCCATTTCTTTTGGTCCATTTTTTATGTAAAGAGCAACAGGTACTTTCAAATTACATCAAAAACTGAAAAACGACAAAAATGGAGATACAAGGTTTTCTTCCAACAGCAGCGATATGTACTCAGATACACTGTATTACAGGATTCCTTGATCAGAGATGAGCAGAGATGGGTCAATTTGGACCTGTGAAGGAAGAGAACTTTATAACAGAGAGATTTGTGCCTTGTAAGCATGTTTAAATTGTACAGAAGGACATGCCGGGGTCCTGAAATCGAAGACTTGAGTTAGGCTGTAGTTCTGAACCATAGTTTGGAGAAAGTGCAGGACTGAGTCCCTCAAGGCTTGAAAAGAAAGAACAACAGAGTTTTGTATTGATTCTTGTTGCCATGCTGGAGCCAGTGGAGTGCTTACAGAGTCACATAAGAGAACTTTATAGGTTATAGACCAGATGAGCAGCAGAGTTTAGCGTGTGGAAGATGGCCAGCTAGTAGGGAGAGTTCAGTCTACTTCAGTCTTGCAAAAGATATTGGCTCTGAAAAGATTAACTGGTCATCCAGAAGTCCATTATGTGATCAACAGTGAGCATATCCACACTAAGCACTATGTACATTTTAGTGAAAGAGCTTATGCTTTAGGCTGTACATTACCAGGCCAGTCTAACTTATGATAATAACACATCTAAAACTTTTTGTCTTGGAGAGCCAAAGTGCAACGTTTGCGGAGGTCCAACCCGACAAAACAATACATTGAAAAAGAAGGTAGGTTCTTTTTTTTTCCTGGTCTATTAGATCTGCCAGGTCACCTGTAAGTGCTACTATTGTGAAATGGAATCATGTAGCAGCAACAACAGCTCTGGCCTAGTACTGAAGCCTGTGGCATATAAAAATCACCTATTTTCTGTTGCATCACTCACTACAGAGTTCCTGACTTCCTCTGGAAGCAACATCAGCACAAGAACTGTGTATCAGGAGCTTCGGTAAAAGGGTTTCCATGGCTGCACAGCTGCACATAAGATAAGATCACCATGCGCAATGCCAAGTGTCGACTGGAGTGGTGTAAAGCAGCCACCACTGGACTCTGGAGCAGAGGAAACGTTCTCTGGAGTGATGGATCACACTTCACTAGTTTGGTGGAGGAGGGATAATGGGCTGGGGCTGTTTTTCAGAGTTTGGGCCCATTAGTTCCAGTGAAGGGTAATGTTAATGCTATAGCTCACAAAGACATTTTAGACAATCATACGCTCCCAACTTTGTGTTAACCATTTGGCAACTTTCTTGTTCCTCCCTGTGCACAAAGTGAGGTCCATAAAGACATGGTTTGACGAGTTTGGTGTGGAGGAACTCCAGTGGCCTGCACAGGGCCCACTGAACACCTTTGGAATGACCTGGAACGTTGATTGTGAGCACCAAACTTCTCGTCTAACATCAGTGCCTGACCTTACAAATGTTCTTTTGACTGAATTGGGCACAAATTCCGACAGCCTCCAAAATCTTGTGGAAAGCTTCCCAGAAGAGTGGAGGCTGTTATAGCCACAAGGGGCTGAGGGAGGGGGCAACTCCATACTAATGTTCGTGGTATTTGAAAGGGATGTCTAACAAGCTCATGTAGGAGTGATGGTCAGATGTCCACATACCTTTGGCCATACAGTGTATTTTAATAAAATAAACATAATTAAGGGTAGACTCATTCAAAGCAAAAAGATTTTAGTCTAGGTCTTAGTCAGTTAAATGTCTAAAATGGGTTTTAAACTGTTACTTTGAACCAATTCGGTAGAATGATCTATATATGGTATTAAAATATGTTCTCTACAGGGTAGAATTCCACAGTTAGCCAGAAGAAGACAGAACGGTTCAACAGGAGAACTATCGGCCAATCTTTACTTCAGGCGTACGCTATTCTTTACGTCTTTGCAGCTTGAAGGGCATTCCAGCCTAAACCTAGAGTTTAATATGTTATTTGTTGTATTATACAGTAATGTAGCACAGCATCATATCCCTCCATCTCTTTGACAATGATTTTTATAATGCTTTTGCTCAATATCCAGCATGGATTACGTAAATATGTATATCCACTATTTTTGATATCAAAAATTCAATGTGAACATGTAAAAATGTTATTATTACTAGTAAAAAACATGGAAGTAGACATGGAAAAAACAAATGTGTCAAAATTCAACTTCTAGTTTAGGATTTCTGTTTCCAGCATGTAAGATTGCAGTTTACACTAGCAACAATTCATGTGTTTTTCCCAATAATTTTAATGGGAGGAACTGACATTATTCATAATTCAGGTAATTCAGAACCATTGGCCAACTGTGTTTGCACACAGAGGAATTAGACCTCCGCATTTAACCCATCCACACAGTGAAACACCCACATACATGCACACTAGTGAACACACACACTAGGGGGCAGTGAGCACACTTGCCCGGAGCGGTGGGCAGCCCTATCCGCAGAGCCCGGGGAGCAGTTGGAGGTTAGGTGCCTTGCTCAAGATCACTTTAGTCATGTCCTGTCGGCTCAGGGGATCGACCCGGCGACCTTCCGGTCACAAGGGTGGTAACTTCCAGCTCACAACTGCCCCATTACTAGTACAAGTTCAAATTTTACAGTTTAAATGTTGACACTGAAATTCTATTTTTATTTTATTAGATGCTAAACTTCTTATCAGTCAAAATTGTTACATGAAAAAATATATTTCCTGCATGTTAAAGTATGTAAAGGAATTGCATTTGGACAATTTAACAGAAGTAAGGAATTTAGTAATACAATTCATTTAAAATTCCCAAGTATAATTCACATTAGGAATAATTATTTAATTTATTTATTTACTACTACTACTACTACTACTACTACTATTATTATTATTATTATTATTATTATTATTATTTATAGAGCACTTTTCATACAGGTGGCAGCTCAAAGTGCTTTACAGACAGGTGATAAAGCTCAACAGTAACCAGAGGAACTATGAGTATTCAATAAAAAATCATATAAGGCAGACAGATCAAACATAAAAGATGAGTACCAAAATATACAAAAATACTTATTTATTTATTAATATATTTAGTAATTTAATTAGTTCGTTAGTTAATTAGTTAGTGCCATACTTTTAACGATAGTTCTGATATCATCCAGCACCAGGCTTGGGAACCGCTGTCCTGCTAACCTTCCATTTGTAGCTGTTATCTTCCTCCTCACCGGTGGGGGGCGGTAGTGCAGCTCAGGCCGCGGCTCGCAGCCTCTCACCACACGAGGAAACAAACCACATGTCCTTTCCGTGCTTTAACGCAAACATGGCAAACTCGAAGGCGTCTGATGAGGATCCGAAACGGGCCGCTGTGTCCGCCGGAGTGTCCGCCGCGCTCTCTCCCCCGGCGGGCGGAGGAGCCGTCGCTTCTCCGTGTTTGTTGCCGACGTTCGCGGAGGCGTGCGCGCTCGTGCAGGCGCCCTACTCGTGTCTGGTGATGGACACGAGCCGCAGACACGTCGCCCTGCCGCCCATGTACCTGAAGAAGAAGCGGACAGGCATTCAGGAGGAGCTGAACGCAGAACTGCTGAAATACTCCAGCAGGTAACGTTAGGACTGTTCTGAAGTCTGTTTACTTTCCTTTTTCCCGTTCCACCTTAAATGGTGCAGCAGTTCCGTTCTGGCGCCTCAGGTTGTGTGTAATTGCTGCACAATTTAAGGTGGAACGGGATAATTCGAACAAGAAGCTGACTTCAGCGTCGTCCTGCATAAGCTGGTGTGGGGCTGTTAAAGGAGAATCCCAGCTGTTTATAAAAATGTCTGCATTAGTTCATGCATAAAGGGAAATTCCACCAAAACTTACACACTCAGATTTCTTTACAGTGGTGGGGATAGGAGACAGGGGCCATAAAGTCTACCACACACATACTGTCATTTTATTTATTATCCAAAACTACCAGTGAACCTACAGTCAACCTTCTGAGTTTTATATGTAATGATGATGGTGAAATAGTGGAAAGTCTGGAAAAAAGAAAGCTTCTCTTTGGGGACTATTTTGTCTTACAGTTCCCTGCATAAACTCCTCCGCCATGAATGGATTGAAATAAACTCATTAGCAGGACTTTTTAGGCCAAAACCTTATCAATAACCTATCGCAAAACAACGTCTCAGCCATCAGACAGTGCATTCATAACCACTGTGCAGTTACTTTCTGTGAAGGAGCTTTTAGAGGCATTAAACTCTTTAGACGTCTGGTTCCCATCACCACCACTGTGAACAATTCTGACTCTGTAAGTTTATCTATACACTTAAAAATGGTTCTACAAGGGTTCTTTAGTAAAGAACATGGTTCTATATAGAACCATTAACACAGTGTTCTTTGCATCATGAAATGGTTCTTCAGAGTGATGGAGAATGTGCTGTGTTTATGGTTCTCTATACAGTCTTTTTGAAAAGGGTTCTATATAGCACCAAAAGATTGACATCATCACAATAGAAGAACCCTTTTTGGAGTTATATAGAACTCTTTTCAAAAAAGATTCTATATAGAACCATATACAGCACATTCTCCATCAGTCTGAAGAACCATTTCATGATGCAAAGAACCCTTTAATCGTGCGGAGAGTTCTTTGAGTGTTCATGGATCTATATAGAACAATTTTCTTGAAGAACCATCTTTTTTAAGAGAGTAGAAATGCAGTGTTTTGTCCCAAACCACCCTGAATGACTTTGTTTACATCTTAACCATTAAATTATGTGCGTGTGTTGAAAAAATTATCATGTTCCCCTTTGAGATTCAAGCAAAGTCATTCAGAGTGGTTTCATGTGAAATGCTGCGTTCTGCATGAACCTGGCGAAGTCAGAGTTGTTCACAGTGGTGGTGATGGGAACCAGACATCTTAAGCGTTTGAAGCTACCATCAGGAATTTGTTGAGTAAAATGGTTATGAATGCTCTGCCTGATGCCTGATGCATAGTTTTTATCATGACTTCCAGAAGTGTGGGTCTCAGACAAATGCATTCATGCCAGAGCTATATACACACAGAAGACACATCAGACCGCTGTGTCAGTAAAATATCCCTGAGACGGGTCGTGTGCAACATAGCGCAAAAGCCCTGTTTCGCAACGACTGAGAACCGCCGTGCAGACTGCAGGTCACATAGCAATGATGCGTTATTCGCGTTTATACGCAGCGCAGTTGGTTTCCTGGTACGTTAAATCTGCAACGAGAGACTGTCAAACACTAAAAAGTGGCGAAGATGAAGTCACTTCTCTTTCGAATTCTTCCGTTCCACCTTATATGGTGCCGCTTTTACATTCGGCGTCTCAGTCAGAATTTAAGGTGGAACGGGAAAATTCGAATAAGAAGCGACTTCAGCCTCGTAAGACAGTCGAATGTTGAGACATTTTACAATAAACTGCTCTAGTTTTGAGGAAAAGTTTTCGGGCGGAGATGGGAGGAAAGCGGCTATAGCTAAAGCTTAAAGCAGAGCGTAAATCTGCGCTCTCGTTTATATTGTTTAGTCTAAACTAGGACTTTATCACATACTGAGACATACTGGACAGTAAATGTTGTGGCTCCCAAGGTGGTTTGACTTTGTTGAAAGGACAAAACGGCTCTTCTTGACATTTGTGTTGCGACTCCTGATCTAACCTGGCTTTAATGCAGAGGGAGTCGGTCGGATTTCTCGCTCATCCAGTTGTGTTTTTGTTGTGTGTCGCCACAGACTGTCTAGGCGCTGCACCTACCCACTTCCGAGTTCCGCCCTTTGCATTCCGTCAACATTACGTTATAAATTAAATATTTAGAAAATTGATTTTTGGCTTTTGTGAATTGATTCAGAATCGTTCACGTCCGCGTCGCGATGCATCTAAGAATCGATTTTTTAAACTCCTTCTGCATAAAACAGTTGTAAAAAATGTAAATGTAAAAAAAAAACTGTGGAATTCCCATTTAAATCAGGGAAAAAACTAACATTTCCATGGGGTTTACCAAAACTGGGATTGCAGGTCACTGGCTCAGTTTGCTAACTGGACAGATCGGTAATGCCCTGATGCTTTTGACCCAGATTTCCAGTCTTCTGGAAGCAGTATAATTTTGGAAAGAGTCTGTTTAGCTGTAGTGATGTTCCTGCTAAAGCACCCCTGATTCACCTCATCAGTTGTTTCCCAGTTTTAGTAGGTCTGTCAGAGCAGGGAAGTCACCAAACTCTGGCCCTCCAGAGCTGGAGCTGGCTATCATATTAACATCTAAGACCAGTGGGATCTGTGACTGCTGTTGCTGCCTTACTGATGATCTTCAGTCTTACTGATAAGTCGGATGTCTCCTGTCTCAGTTTGAAAGGTGTCCCCCTGGCGTATGACCACATCAAAGTTTTAGAACAACATGGCGACATACTGGATGACCAAGGCTTCATTCACTTGAACATCGAGGCCTCGTTTGTGGTCTTCAAACCAAGGAAAGGAGAAAAGCTTGTGGTAAGAATTTTCCTTCATACAGGTTGTTTTTTGTTTTTGTTTTGTTTTTTTTTTTGGCCTGCATGCTTTTTAGCATCAGGAGCTTATTGTAGGGCTGCAACAAAAATTTGATAATTTTCAGTTTAATAACTAAAATATTCAAAAATTGAGAATCCGTTTGAATAACGGACGTTTGAGAAACTATGAACTTTTGTGAGGAAACTAGCGTTTATGAAAATAAGTGCTAACTCACCACTAGTAGAACATAGTTGCCAGCTTTACTCATTGGAGATTGAGGTTTGAGAGTTTGCAAGACTCTCTCAATTACAGGTGACTTTCTGTCCCCCCCCCCCCCCCCCCCAATTGCAGTCCAGATGAGTTTCCTACTTCTCCAGTTTGCCTGTAAGCCTGTCCTCAGTTACATTTATTACAAAGCATAAATAAGTGTGCTGTCTTGCTGGCTAACAAGGGCTTTAAAGTTTTCAGGCTGCACCAGATGTTAACGCCACCATGGCTGAATTTAGCATGTGCTAAACAGTTTTGAGCGACTCCGAAACTTTCATCAGCACCCGGTTTACTGACTAAAGTCTACTAAAAGTTGTTTTCAGTTTTAAGACAGTGGTTAAAAAGACTCCTTTTCCTCCGCTGTCTTGCACCACTCACTGCCGTTCAGACGAAGCTAGCAGCCTGTTGAGGCTTGCCAGATTTGGCTGGATCACAGATTTAATGCAACTTGCTGTGAAAGTAATTGTTTATTGATTTTTCATTTCCTTGAAGTATTTTAAATAAGTATTTTAAATTTATTAAAAAACAAACTATTATAATAATGAGAAGAAGAGGAAAAAAGTTTTCCCCCAATTTTCTCGCTTATTATCCTTAGAATATTCAAGAATATTCAATATAGAATATTCGAGTTGATATAAATTATAGTGATAATAATAATTATCACAATGTCACAATATGCTTTTCTGAGCATAATATGGATATGGTGAGTGTGGTCAGTACAAGAACAGTGACCAACTGCTTGTTTCAGTAACAAGAGAGTGCAGTTATTGCTGTTTAACTGGATTTCATGCAGTGCAGTATGTGACATTTAATTTAAAAATTCTTTAAAATAGAAATAAATAGTCTGTAGTGTTCCTTTTTTATTGCTTCAAACTTGTAAAAAAAATTAATATTGTGACACTGAACTGTAAAAATATCTTTGTAATTTTGCTATTTTTTCCACCCCTATTTTCTTGATACAGCACAGTTATGTTTAATATCTTTTGAATGACAGTCTGTTTCACCTGTTAATACATTGATCTTGTGTAATATTTAGATTTTATGGACTGTGTTCTATTATGTCCTTCACTTAGGGTGTGATAAATAAAATAGCAGTGGGCCATGTGGGTTGCCTGGTGCACGGCTGCTTTAACGCCTGCGTGCTTAAGCCAGCTCAGCTGACCCCTGACCAGTGGAGGGACTCCGGCCTGATGGTGGGAGGCAGCCTGGAGTTTGAAGTGTTCCAGCTGGATGCTGATGCGGCTGGCGTCCTCTTGATTAAAGGAAGATTAGAGAAGCACAGGTATAATGAGCTTTGAAAGAATAGTAAATGTTTACCATGTATTTGTGTGTAAAAAGAAAAAAAAAAGGATAATTAATCATTGGCAGGTCATATAAAACCCATTTATTGTACCGGCCGACCAGAAGGGCACTAGTGCAGTCTAAGGACAAAAGGCCAGGGACTCAGCCCTCTTTGGGGTCTGTCTCTGCATGTGTCTGCTTTAACCCAAACGTAGATCAGCCAGGACGTGGTTAAAATTGGACAAAAATATGTAGCACAATGAAAAAGACCAGTAGCCGTCAGCCTAGAGCCTGAGGTTTGTCTGCACACTCTTAAAGGATGGTGCTTCAAGGGTTCTTTAGTAAAAGAAATGGTTCTACATAGAATCATGAACTCTCAAAGAATGATTTGCATGATTAAAGAGTTTTTTGCATCCTGAAGGTGTTCTTCAGATTGATGGCAAATGTGCTGTAGATGGTTCTGTGTAGAACCTCTTTAAAAATGGTTCTATATCACATCCAAAAGGGATCTACTATTGTCGGCAAGCTTGTAACAAAAAACACTTTTGGGTGCTATGCTATATAAAACCCTTATCAAAAAGGTTCCGTCTACAGCACAGTCATGCACATTTTTCATCAAATCTGAAGAACCCTTTCATAATGCAAGGAACCCTTGAATCATGCAAAGGGTTCTGTGAGTGTTCCTGGTTTCAGTGTCAAGTTGAAGTTACTTGAACCTCTTATTCTCCAGGGTATATTTTGGTTTGTCCATCTGAATTTACATGACCAAATCGAAAGGCAAATTATTCAGTAACTGCATGAAATAAATGTAAATTTTTGTTTTGTTTATTTATTTTTTTGTAAAAGCTCCCCTCAAATTAACAGAACATGTGTTTTATGATCACACATATTGCTATATGCTTACAATTTACTGCTGAAAGCCAAAATCTTAGACGGTCTTTGCATTTTTTTTTATAAAAATAATTTTTACAGAGCAGATCACTGAAGAGACGCCATCTGTTTAAAGTTTATAGCCCAGATTTATGGAAAAATGGGTCGACTTTCAGTAGACAAAAAAATTGTGAGTTCAGCTTCTTTTATTATAAGGGTTTAAAATTACATCACCCATCTATTTGACTGGAAAGAAGACAGTTACAGCTCTCATGTGACCCCCACCTTTTGAATGTAGCTTATGAAATATGAAAGTTATGAATAATATGACGAACTGCGTTTTGGAATCACTTTTGGTCTCAAGGAGTTGAAAAGGTTCATATCTCAACAGTCGAGTTAACTTGTTTGCTAGTTGCAATGCTAATTAGTAGGAATAGGCTTCTTTATTAGCTACTTTAGCCTCGTAGCTTCAGCGCAAAACTAAAGAAGGAATTGACAGATACCAGACATGTCTTGGCTGATTGACAGTATTTAGATTAAGAGGAAAAAGTGAGTTTGATTTGGCTGAATTATTCCTTTAAATTCTGTTGCACACTATTGAGAGTAGTGCCATGTTTGCCTGGTCAGTTGTGAGTTTATCTTGTATTAGGTGGGTTGTGTTAGCTGTGTCTGTGCCACCTTCAAACGCTGTGCTGTTTGGATGTATTTCCAGGGTACAGCAGCTTGTTGCTTCCTTCGGCGGTGCAGGAACTGAGGAACAGGGTGAAAACATGGCAAAGGAAACAGCCACTGAAATGGACTCGGCCACTGCTGAAGAAGCCACCGAGAGCACGAGTCCTTCAAAGCCCAAGAAGAAAAAGAAGAAAAGGGAGAAGGAAATGGACACAGAGGCCGTAGAGGACATTAACAGCAACCAGGCAGCCGAGGCAGAGAGCCATGATGTTAACAGTAACGGAATGGAGGTGGACCCCGATTCCAGCATCCACACAGAGGAGAAAAAGAAGAAGAAGAAAAAGAAAAAGGATAAAAGGCAGGAGGCGAATGAGGAGCTGCCTTCCCCCACCGAGCTCCCAAACAGTGACTCCAGTGGATACGTCAGTGACAAAAGCAGCCGGAAGAGGAAAGCACAGGACGATGAGGGTCTCTGTGATCACTCTGACACACCTGTAGTCAAAAAGAAGAAGAGCAAATGATTTTTTTTTTTTGGCTTTTATGCTGTGACTTTTCACACATTTATATATGATGAAAGTGCCTCATTGTGCCAAGATGCCTTGAAATGTATTGCCATTGGTAAGATAATTAAATAAAGGACAGATGGCGTGGCGGCATGTATTTTCACCTTGTCACCAGTAGAGGGCAGCATGTAGTTTTAAATGTCCTTGCTGTTTGCAAAGAGTTGTGGATTCAAAACTTGCTTCAGAACTTAAAAGGAAAACATATGAAACGTCATTGTGTGCATTTCTGCACCAGGAATTACAGGCAGATTTATAATGAGCCGTTGCCCCTTCTTGAATGCCCCCTAAGTTAGGTAATAGAGATCAAAACAAAAGAACAGATAACACTGTCTTACAGGATCACTGTATTAATCCTCAGAACAAGAACTGAGATTTTTTTTATTTTTATTTTTGTGAAAAAGGCTAAAGCGTCTACTTGCGTACCTGCCTGAGAAGGGCTTCCCCAGCTGGATCGAGCTCTGCGAGCCAGCGCGCACTTGCTTTGCGCCAGCATTTCATGTCGAAGGTATAAAGTTTCTAATTTTACATGCACAGGAAACATAAAGGGCTGTTCCAAACCTCAAAAAAAGATTTCTGACTCCAGAGAGAAAGAAGAGAAAAAAATCTGAAGGAAAAACAGCGTTATTGGCAGGTGTTCAGTCTGTTCCATGCTGTGGCTTCTGAAGAAATATTCCCACCTCTGCACACTAGCTGTGGGTCTATATGAGCTCCATCCTGCAGGTGAATGCATTAGAGACTGCTGATTAGCCATGTTTTTGTTAAAGCCTAGAGGTGAGCAATAGAGCAAAAATGTAATATTGTAATATGAAAGGCTTTCGCCCGATGATAGCTGGGATAGGCTCCGGCACCCCACCGCGACCCAGAAGGGTAAGCGGTTTAGATGATGATGAATATGAAAGGCACAATAGTGCCAAAACACAAATATTTTTGTTTTTATTCAGTTTAATAAGAAAAAAAAGAAAGATAATGGGCTAACATTGAGTCCGTTCAGAGTTACTGTAATCTTCTCACAAATGTGATTGAAATTTAAATGCCAATTTGGCTCATTATAGAGCAGATATTGCAACTTTTTGTGTGTTTCCTGTGGTCATTTAGCCGTTACAGTGTGACTAATGACTATCAGCCAATTTGGAAAGGATAATTGGCTAGAAATACTAGCCAATGTGTGAAGGCCTCATGTAAATGTGTAGTGATATAATGTATTGTGATAACTTTATTTTACAGTACCCAAAGTTCTAGGTCAGTAGTTCTCACACTGGTCCTCAGGGCCCCCCACTTTTTTTGAAGGAAAAATGTGGATCAGCTGGAGGGCTCTGAGGACCATGTTGGGAACCACTGTTCTAGATACTAGCCCAGGTAAGTGTGGGATACCAGCTCCAATAGGAGTGCAGGTTCCAAGACAGTCTAACTGATATGATATGAAGATTTATAGTAAAATACCTCCTAAATATAACAAGCTGGTCAGTACAAACTTCCTCCTACACTAAACTTCACTGTAATGTTTCACGTTTATGTATGAAAGTAGATCAGAAACACCTTCAAGGAACAGATAAGTTGTGTAAAATTACGGGACAAAAAACAAATTTCTTGATTTTAAGGAACCATTAAAAAACATACTGAGAATCATTGAGTTTCCAGTGATTTTCCTTTCTAGGTAAAAGACAGTTACGTTCTATGTAAGACTCTTTGTGCTTTAACTCGTGTACCATATAGTAACCTGGTCATTTTTACCCAAAATAATTACCCAGTATTTTGGAGTTTGTACCACATACTCACTTAAAGGACAACTCCACCACCTTTTTCAAAATTTCTGTATAAATCAGGGGTTGAGATGTAAACAGAGTCACTGAGTGGTTTGATGTGAAAGGTTCATTGTGGAGAAACTTGCAGACTCAGATTTCTTTACAGTGGTGGTGATAGGAACCAGGGGTCGTGATGTCTGCAACACAAATATAGCCATTTTATTTACTATCCAAAACCACCAGTCAACCTGCACATCTTCTGAGTTTTTATATGTAATGTTGATTATAAAATGATCTGAAAAAAATTTTATAACTATAACTAATGTTCACTGTTTTGCCTCACAATCCCCTACATGCATTCCTCCACAATGAACGGGTTTTAGGTCAAAATCTTCTTAAAACTACCATAAAACAGTGTGTCAGATATCAGACAGCGTATTCATAATCATTTCAGTTAATAACTTTCCGTGAGGGAGCTTTTAAAGGTGAACATCTGGTTCTTTTCACCACCCCTAACATTTCTGACTTGGTAAGTTTTTCTAGAACAAAATGTTGCACATTAAACCATCCTGAATGACTTTGTTTACATCTTAACCATTTAATAGTGCAGAAAGTTTGAAAAACCCATGGAATTTCCCCTTTAATACCTACGATCTGTGGGCATTTCAGTGTAATTTAGTTGGATTGCCTTGAAACTTCCCACCCTAAAATGTTTACCTAGTATTTTGAGGTTTGTGCCTGGTTAATATCTAGAACTTAAGGGACTGTAAAAGAAAGCGTTACCATGATAACCTTGTCATGTCATCCCCTTCTACACTATTATTTCAGTCTTTTTAAAGTTTACATTTCATTTAACCATTGAGCTGATGGGCTGGTGGTTATGGGGCCCCTAAACAGTCAAAAGTTGCATGAAACAAAGGCTCAACAAATAAAATGTATGATCCTCTATCGCTGTTCTGCAGTTGCGACTCACCTGGGATGTTGTGTATGTGAGAAACCTTTGTTTACTGCTTCGCATTGGCCCATTGTTTTCTTTTATAGTCTAAACTGTGCTAGAACGCCGTAATCTTGATGGCATCCCATCTTTCTTCCCATGTATTCGACTCCCCTCTTCACTGTTACTCCACCTCATCACTGATTCAAGCTCTGCTGTTTTTTTACAGTAGTGCGTTCCTGTATGTATGTGTGGAACAAAGAGCAGCACCTGGCCTTATTTCAGTTCTACGTCAGCGGGGATTACGCACAGACTGATACATTGTGTTTTTCTTTTGCCCCCTTTGTTTGAAATAGACACACTGGGCCTTTTTCACAAGTTCACAGTAGTCTGGCTCTCTTACCCCACAAGACCCAGAACGCTCCCTAGGAGGCACTTTTTTTCCCCCCACAAAGCTTTGCAGGAAGGCAGCCAGGAGCACTCGTATTTTGAATTGTTCCCGCTTTGTTTTTCCACTACCTGGAGGCAGTGGGGGTGCTGGAGCCTGAAGGGTTTGGCGGCTTTATTGGGCCTCAAGCTCTGATAAGTGGTCTCATGTTGTGATTTATGTTTTCTTGGAGCTCATTTAAGAGCGCAGAGTGGACAGAACTGCCCAGAAATCATACCTCGAGCGTCTCTGACGCTTCCTCCTGTGGCAGCTGCTCAGAAACACTTTCAGGTTGCACTGACCCTGAGCAAACATATTAGCCCTGGACCGGACATCCGAGTCACTCTACGGATTTCTGGGCTTTGTGCAAATGCAAGTGCATTACTAATTCTTGCAAATGTTCAAAGATAAAAAGAAACAAAGTTACCAGAAAAGTTTCTTTGGAGTAACAACTGGAGGAGCAACTTTTGGTTCCCTGGAGATCCTTTCAGTTGATGGTTCTTTAAAGAAGCATTTTTGTAAATCAGACGTGTGAATGTGATGAATGTTTTTGGAAGTTTAAAGAACGTGTACATAATACAGCCCCGATCAAGAACCATTTAGGAGCCTTTATATTTTAAGAGAGTATGTCAAAAGTTCAGTCTCAACCTCAACCTTTTTTTTTTCCAGTGTTTATTAGGTTATGAAAGTTGGAAAGTTCTGTGCAGGCCCCATGAGAGGGCCACCCCCTGTTATTTTGGGGGATTTTTACATTTTCAAAAGAAAAACATACTTTTTACATTTACTCCTTATACTTTCATTTATACCTTCAAAGTACACCCAAAGTGGTTCTGTCTCTCTCTCTCTCTCTCTCCCTCTCTCTCTCTCTCTCTCTCTCTCTCTCTCTCTCTCTCTCACTCTCTCTCTCTCTATCTATCTATATCTCTCTATCTATCTATATCTCTCTCTTTATATTACCAATTATTAGGGGTGCAGGAAAAACTCGATTCTTAGATGCATCATGATGCGGACGTGAACGATTCTGAATCGATTCACAAAAGTCAAAAATCGATTTTCTAAATATTTAATTTATAACGTAATGTTGACGGAATGCAACAGGCGGAACTTGGAAGTGGGTAAGTGCGGCGCCCGGACAGTCTGTGGCGGCACATAACAAAAACACTACTAGATGAGCGAGAAATCCAACCGGCTCCCTCTGCATTAAAGCCAGGTCAGATCAGGAGTCACAACACAAAGGATAAGAAGAGACATTTTGACCTTTCAACAAAAATCAAACCAGCTTAGGAGCCGCAACATTTAATGTCTCAGTATGTGATAATGTCCTAGTTTAGGCTAAACAATATAAACGAAAACGCAGATTTACTCTGCTCTGCTTTAAGCTTTAGCTTAAGCCGCTTTTTCTCCAACTCCGCCAGAAAACTTCTCCTCAAAAGTTGAATAGTTTCTTGTAAAATGTCCTGTTTTACGAGGCTGAAGTCGCTTTTCACTTGCCAGCTTCTTGCTGAACTTGCCCATTCCACCTTAAATTCTGACTGGCTCAGAATAATCGTATTATAATCGCATCGCAGCCCGTAATCGAATTGAATCGCGAGGTGCCTAAAGGTTCCCACCCCTACCAATTATATTGCCAAAAGTATTCGCTCGTCTGCCTTCACACGCATATGAACTTGATTGACATCCCATTCTTAATCCTTAGGGTTTAATATGATGTCGGTCCACCCTTTGCAGCTATAACAGCTTCAACTCTTCTGGGAAGGCTTTCCACAAGATTTAGGAGTGTGTTTATGGGAAATTTTGATTCTTCCAGAAGCGCATTTGTGAGGTCAGACACTGATGTTGGACGAGAAGGCCTGGCTCGCAGTCTCCACTCCAATTCATCCCAAAGGTGTTCTATCGGGTTGAGGTCGGGACTCTGTGCAGGCCAGTCAAGTTCTTCCACACCAAACTCGCACATCCATGTCTTTATGGACCTTGCTTTGTGCACTGGTCCTTTACTTTTAGTGTAAGTCAATGGAATTGGAGTTTTTTCTTTTTCTGGGGTCATTTTTTGGTCCATCTTGAAATTTACACACAATATTAAAGACAAATTGTGTAAAAAAACTGAAAAAATGCCAAAAAAAGAGATACAAGGTTTTGGTCCGACAGCAGTGAGAGATACACACACACACACACACACACACACACACACACACACACACACACACACTACCAAATAAAAGGTTATTTGACTTGTAACAATAGTGGAAGCACTTACTGAGTGCTGACATACTTTGCAGGGAACAAAATTAAATATGATATTTTGTCTGAAAATTTTAGTGCACAATTTCTGCTTATTTGTACAGTTTAACATATTGGAAAAAATATATATATATATAAAATGTGCTACGTGTTTTGTATTTGTTTCCTAAAATGTTAATTGATCAAGTAAACAATTCAGTGTTGAATTCTCCGTAGCCCAGGAGATTTTTCTCTTTTTCTCATGCCGGTCAGTTTAGTTCTTGTGCATCTCATCGTTGTAAAATGACACCATGCACAACTATGCTGATTGTCTTTTTGAGCAGATTAGTGCTGCCCATTAGTCTCCACACAACACCAAACAAAGACAATTTGCAATTTATCTCTTTAAATATTTAATTAGTACTTGTATATACTTGATTGTTTAAATGTAGATACTTTTCGACTTTAAAGTATATCATCCCTTTCTAAAGAAAAACAAGTATCTCCAAAATGATACTTTAAAGAAGAGGCAGCGACAATATGCTGGCCTCCCTGCCTTCACTTTTAATAAACATTTAACTTAAGTGCAGTTTCTCTGTATATTTTTCTCCTCTGGGTGTGGAAACACCTTTAAAAAAGCAGGTTCTTCATAGGTTCTTCAGTAAAGGAACCAGTAGAACACTTAAATGATTCTTTGTGTGATTACTTCTTCTCTATGATGGAGATTGTCTTCGGCATTGGGCCAAAAACGATTGTTACTAGTCAAAGAACACTTTTTGCTAAGAGTCACCACAGAGCAGGCCTACCAAACCTATCAGAGCTTTGTGAATAGTACATTCTAGAGCAGTGGTCACTAACTCTGGTCCTGAAGAGCTCCGTTTCTGGAGAGTTTAGATTCAATCCAGTGTAGTCCTGTATCCAATAAGATGCCTCGCCCCGTACTTCACTCTAATACATCCAATCCAGCCAATCTTGGGAGGAGGTTGATTAGCTGGAGTAGGTTTGGCAAATTGTGGTTTGAACTGAGCTCTGCAGGAAAGGTAGCTCTCCAGGAGGAATCTTTTCCCCAGCCAGAGGAGATAGTGTTTTATGGGAGTTAAAGTTATGCTAGGTTCTCCCTGGTGGGCTTATTTTGTGAGATTTCTTGATATGCTCATGTCGTTCTTTTGTCTGTGTCTCCATGTGTGGCCTTGTAGGGCCTGTTATCAGGACATGGTCTAAAAGCTGTAGAACTGTAGTCCAGAACAGGGCTGCCAAAGCCCAACGTTTATGGTGGATTGGGGGCCAAAAAGACAAAACAAGTCGTTTTTTGAAAAGAAAGAGGTTTTTCAAAAGAAAGAAGGTTTTCAAATTGAAAATGAAAAAAAAAACAAGTGACATTTATAACATTTTGTTATGGAAATATTTCAGAATATTATAAAAGGACAATAGGAACTTGAAAAAGTTATATATATTATTATAAAAAAGGTTTTTCCTCATTGGGTGAGGGGGGTGGGATTTCTGGCTGACTACTTGGAGCCGGTGTATTAGAGCAGGAAACACACCAGGCTAGGAACCAATGTACAGTGTAGTCCAGTACTAAAAGTAGTTCATGATCATGGAAAGTCTCATCTCATGTTCCATTACTGTATTACTTTGATTCCACTCTGAAACAAAAAGAACAAACTGAACTGTGGGTAAGTTGATGAGTCGGCCATCACAAAATGGATGAAATTCCACATTGCAAGATATTGCAATTGCAGTGAATCTCACAACAGTGGGCCTCATTCACCAAAATCTTCTGAAGTTTTTTCTTAAATTTGTTCTTGAGAAAGGTCCTAAGAAAAGGTCTACGTCAGATACATAACGTGTTCTTAAGTCTTAGAATTGTTCGCCCCTGCGTGATATCGAGTGTGTAGAACAAATCCCAAATGAAAAAAACATTGGCGAATGTCAGAGTCTTTGTTTAAACTGCATAAATGGGTTTTAAGAAGAAATTACTACTTAAGATTGGTTTGTGAATGAGGTCCAGTGTTAATAATCGGCCTGCATTAATTTGCCCCAAATTGTTTGCGTTTGTTGGATCGTATGAACATCTTGATTCCTCACAGAAACATATCTGTTTTGTTCAGGATGCTCACATCAACCAGTAAATATTAATGACTTGCTGGATGCTCGATTGCATTTTATTCTGTAATGTGAAATATTGCTAATATTATGATAACAATGTGCTTTCTGATACACATCCTTTGCAGAGAATAAACTTAAGTAGTTTGTGCACAATTACTGCACAATTCCTGTTTATTTGAGTTTCACATATTGGAAAAAATATAAAATTTGCTATAAGTTTTGCACAAGCCACATGTTCAGTTTTTGCTTTTCAGTATGTTAAATTCATCAAGTAAACAGTGATGTGCAGGACTGTGTTCTCAGTAGTGGAAGTGTTGACTTATTTTCACTTGGCTTGACCAGGGCTGCCAAGTTTGCATTCAGTTATAGCAGTGCCTTTACTAAAGAAGCCCCGGAGATTTTTCTCTTTTTCTCATGCCAGTCAGTTTAGTTCTTGTGCATTTAATTAATTAAGAATCCCAAACAAAGAAAACATTAGTGAATGTCGTCATGCGTAAATGGGTTTTAAAGAGAAATTTCTTCTTGGTTTGTGAATGAGGTCTAGTGTTAATAATCAGCCTGCATTAATTTGCCCCAAATTGTTTGCGTTTGTTGGATCATATGAACATCTTGATTCCCCACAGAAACATATTTAGAGTTCGTTCAGGATCCTCACATCAACCAGTGAACATAACGTGCTAGAGGCTTTTTTGCGTTTGATTCTGTGACGTCATATTGCTGATAATATGATAACAATGTGCAGTACGGTTCAAAATTGGAGATGACCCTTCGTTTCCAGTCAAAACAACCATGAAATACAAGCTATTCATTTTTCAGCATCAGAAAAAAACAAAAACAGAAACCACAACAGCTAAATATATCTTCACATTTTGCAGTGTTTAAAGTGTTGCCTTCATTACAGCTTCCATTCTTTTCAGGAGACTTGCTTGAGTTTTCTAAAGAATCTGCAGGGATATTTTTCAACACCTCCAAAGTTCAGTCTTAGATGTTGGTTGTCTGCTATCTCAATTACAAATTTAGACCTACCTGTCTAAGTTCCCCCATCCCTTTCACCGTTTTTAGTACTCCTTGCCAAATTAGGCTGCTTCACACTCAAATGAGCCATTTTTATTGTGTAGGAAAATCTAGCTTTTGGAAGGTGAGACTATAATGGGGCGATCTCAAAAACATGCCATATTAACTGAAGGGAAGGAGGTAAATGCATTACTTCATACATCAAAGACATGCTCAGTGGGAATATACATTCCAGCTAATGCATGTGAAGTACTGTTAGCTGAGTTGAAGTGTAAACGTGTTGCTTTTGTCCTGATTTACAGATATTACTGAAGCTCAGCTTCGCCTTAAACATTAAAATAAAGAAAAGCTAAAAAAACGAAACTATATTGCAGTAAAGACGATGGTTGCAGCTTCAGAAAAGCACTTTTGGTGCCTAATTTTTACAATAATGCAAATACTATATGCTTTGATGTGTTATTACAATATGGTTACAATAAAATCTTGCTCCACATATCAGAAGCCCAGTTTTATAGTGCAAATTTTCATCTTTTTTGTCTCAGTCTTGGCTGTTCTTTCACTTAATTCCCCTTAACTTTCTTCTTCTTTATTCAAGTGGATTATCGTCTATCTCGTCTCCTCAAAAATATCTTCTTTAGCCTTTTTAGATGCATAAGTTAAAGAAATGTGCGAGGAAATTATGCCTAATGTTGGACATTTTGACTGGAAATTACATAGACAAAGGGGGGCTCTCTGACTCTTGTATTGTGCAGATCTACATTATTAGTAAATGTCATTCAATCCCCCGGTCGTCCCATCTGACAAAACCTGATGACACCAAACCTTCTAGACATCGGGCCTGCACTGCTGCTCACACACTGTGGTGCTGACTCAGTGGCTGGCCTGCTGTTCAGCAGAAACCACAGCTTAGTCCCCGAGGCCTGAGACTCCACATCCAAACACATTATGGCTAGTAATGCTGGTCGGAACAAGCCTCCCCATGGGTCTCCATGGAGATGGCACTGTTTTGGATGCAGCCCATGTTTAATTCCTCCAGGGAGGCTTTTTATTTGGTAACATACAAAACAAGCAATTAATAGATGCCGAGTGCCAAGTGCCTTCAAAGATCTGCCTTGCTGTTTGATGTCGGTTTACATAAAGATGATATCCTCGAGGAGATAGGAGGAAATGACATCATCGTTTGGTTTGAATAATTCCCCTGTTGATTCACTTGTTTGTTTTCACTGGGAATGGAATAATTAATCATTTGTTAGCAAACTTTTCCTAATAAATATGCCCTTGCTGTGTTCTGGAGTCCCTCTCAGACATTTAGCATTGTGTTCTCGTGTTCAGTTTGAAGTACAAGGTTTGGAGTCGTTATTAATGAGCTGAGCCGATGGTGATTTATGTCGACTATTACCTGCCTAATAAGTTCCCCCATCCCTTTCGCCTTCTTTAGTACTCCTTGCCAAATTAGGCCGCTTCACACTCAAATGGGCCATTTTTATTGTGTAGGAAAATATAGCTTTTGGAAGGTGAGACTATAATTGGGCGATCTTTCCCTCCTCAAAAGCATGCCAAATTAACTGAAGGAAGGGAAGGAAATGTATTGTTTCATACATCAAAGACATGCTCAGTGGGAATATACATCGTAGCTAATGCACATGAAGTGTTGTTAGCTAAATGTAAGTGTAAACGTGTTGCTTTTGTCCTGGTTCACAGATATTACTGACGCTCAGCTTTGCTTTAAACATTTAAATAATGGAAAACTATAAAGCAAAGCTATCTTGCAGTAAAGATTTCTGCTTTAGAAAAGCACTTTTGAGGCCTATTTTTACAGTAAAGCTGATTCAGTTTGCTATCATGTGCTACTACATTATGGTTTCAAGAATATTACAGTGATCATACTGCAAAATAAGGGGATTGACACAGTATAATCTGTCTGTACCAAAGAATGTGATATGAGAAGAACTGCCACTCAATAATGTCTTTCAAATTTGTCAAATGATCGATTGCGTTCTCTTGCAAGTCCAAACCGAATAGGCTCCTATAGAGCTTTTCTGCACAATCATAGTTTGTAATATGTTTTATAGAGTAAATTGCACTCATTTTCTTCATAAAATAACCTTACTGGACTTTCTAACAGTGCTGATGTATGTCAGTGAGCGTGATCCGCTTCACTTTGCCAATAAGCTGATCAGCTTACCAACCACTCAGCATTTTGCAGTAGCGTTAGCATCCTACTGACTAAAACCTGTCTGCTGTAGAACAAAGGAAAGATGCTAGTATGTTTTATTTTACATTTTTTATGGACTACATCCTTCTACCTTCCAAAATTAAAGGAAATCTCCACATAAATGGCTGGAAGCATGTTTCAATTTTTTGTTTTTAGCCATTTAGCTCCACTCGCCTATTCTCAAGACTCATTTGCCAGCGCCCTCTAGTGTTTTGGAGTCATGATTTTGATATAAAGCAGGCATGTCAAAGTGGGGACCTTCCGGGCCAGATATTAGCATTTACCATCATCTAATGCTCTGAATTCAGTTGATGAAGGCCTTGCAAATTAGCCGATGAGCTGCATCAGGTGTGTTTAAGAGGTGGCTAAAGTCTGCAGTGTTCTGGATTGGAGGACTGGAGCTTAACACGTGATATAATGGGAAAAATTGTCCAAACTCTCCTAAAGCTGGCTCTGGTCTGTACTGTGTATGTTTTCCCAGAATTCAACACAGGACGCTGTATAAGCTAAAATAGATTTAAAGGGTAATACTGACTAGAACACAGTGTATTATTATAAAATTACAGAAATTCTTCAGAGTGTAGTAAATTTTATTTTTCTGAACTATTTCTGTAAGACTGAACAATCCTAAGTGCTGGCAGTAGCAGATAGAAATGACATAAATGGTTAAGAGACCTTGGGAAAATGAAAGGGCTAAAAAATGGGGATTTAGGGTAGTGGTTGGGGGATTCTTTGAGAACAGATAAGGATCTGGGAGAGCTGTGCTTGGACATTTGTTTGGAGTGCAAGCCTGGCAGACTGGCTTTCTCTCGCTCTTCTTTTCCCATTCTCTCTCTTTCTCCGGATGAGTTCGCACAGAGTGTCCGTGCCGTCCTGGCCCGGCTGCAGGGATGGGCGCTAATTGGCCCTGGCTCTGCTCACTCCTCACACATCCTGTGTCAGACTTTCCAGGCCGGACGAACGGGCTTTTGAACCGCACACATGAAAGGAGCGAGGATTTATGGGAAAGGCCCGTGGGCTCTGACGTGGAGGTCCAGGCTGGCCGACACGCCTCTCCCCACCCCATAGCCCCCTAACCCCTACCATCTACCCAACCTCTGCCTAATTAGTGATTTGTAAGCAGTTCTGACCAGCCTTCCCAGAGCTTCCAGTGTTGGAAAGCCATAAAAAGAGAGAGAGAGAGGGAAAAAAAAACTCTTAAGTGTTCTAACAGCCTGACCTGTATTTCTTCGTCTTCAAAGAGCGCGTCTGTATCTTGGCTTAACTGCTGGAATTGAATCATATCAAAGGCCCTTCCCAGGGGTTATTGACATCCATGAAATCTTTTTATGGTGTTTTCAAAGGGGGATTTATGGCACCGTTGGCACCTCTGCTTTTGACTTGCACACTTTACATTTTTCTTTTTGAGGCAGCCCAAAACCATTTGTTTGTTTATTTTATTTTAGGCCTTGTTTAGCAGCACTGTCTGATCTTGAAGATTTCCAGCTATAGCCATGTTTAATAAAGGCTTACTAATGGATATGCAATATTTTCTTTCAGTTTATTTTCTCAATGTGAATCAGTCAGTATGAATTTTTACTGCTATTAAATTTTTTTAATCAAGCTGCACTCTTCACTGCGTGGTGCCCATTCACAAGAGGGCGTTAATGTGCTGTGAGCAAGCATGTGTGAAGGTCCTTTACAACATACACTTCACTATAAGCTTCCTAATAAAGTCTGGACAGAAACACTACACAATCTATAGCATAGGCTCTAAGATACAGCTCCAAAATCATATGTTTAACCCCTTCAAGTACAAGCATCTGTATGTGTTTCTACAGTTCAGTTCCTCTTTCATAGCAATTGGTGACAAATTCATAGAAGTGAATGATACATTCACTGTCCATTTTATTTTAAACACCTACCTTGTACTTCCACTCACTGGCCTCTTTATTAGAAACACCCATCTTGTACTTCCACTCTTTGGCCACTTTATTAGAAACACCCATCTTGTACTTCCACTCACTGGCCACTTTATTAGAAACACGCACCTTGTACTTCCACTCACTGGCCACTTTATTAGAAACACCCATCTTGTACTTCCACTCACTGGCCACTTTATTAGAAACACCCATCTTGTACTTCCACTCACTGGCCACTTTATTAGAAACACCCATCTTGTACTTCCACTCACTGGCCACTTTATTAGAAACACCCACCTTGTACTTCCACTCACTGGCCACTTTATTAGAAACACCCATCTTATACTTCCACTCTTTGGCCACTTTGTTAGAAAAACACACCTTGTACTTCCACTCACTGGCCAATTTATTAGAAACACCCACCTTGTACTTCCACTCACTGGCCACTTTATTAGAAACACCCATCTTGTACTTCCAGTCACTGGCCACTTTATTAGAAACACCCATCTTGTACTTCCACTCACTGGCCACTTTATTAGAAACACCCACCTTGTACTTCCACTCACTGGCCAATTTATTAGAAACACTTGCCTTACAAGTCCACAATATTGGTATACAGTTACAGACTGTAGCCCATCTGCTGCTCCACAGTATACCAGTCCCCCTTACCCTGTTCATCACTGGTAAGTTTCTGACCACAGGACCACTGTTGACCAGATGTTATTTGGGTGGTGGTCCATTCTCAGCACAGTACTGACACTGACATGGTAGTGTGTCACTGCTAGGTTGAGAGTGGACCCCCACCCAAAAATGTCCAGCCAAGACCTGCTCTGTGGTCAGGAACTGACTATTGATGAAGTGCTTGAGAATGGCTAACACAAACCGCATCAAGAGACGACTCTTCTTCTATAGAGTCTGGACAATGCTTGAAACACACAATTAGTAGTGATGGTTTATCGGTGCAATGAATCTTTCAAATCTTTACAAAACAGACAAAAAATTTGCTTCAAACAAATGAATTTAGGTTAGATTCTCTGTATAATGTTGGGTTTCCTTTATAAAGTGATGGACTATGTTGTTAGGGATTATGATGATATTAGGTTCATATCAGTATCAGCAGATGATCATTAAAAAAAATATCATCATTGGACAGATTTAGATTTAGATATGATTGATATTTCAAACCAATATTTGATGGCGTTTTTACTTTTTTGTACTTCAGAGTGTTAAGGCGATGATGGACTTTTTGGACTATAAAATGTGCGAACAATTTTAGTGCATTTGTAACTGTGTAGAAATAAGTGTAGCACTTCTCAGTATGTTATTTCATGTAGATGTAGTCCTTATAATTGTGTATGGATTTGCAGATCTGTACTTGAAAAAATCAGATGGCATCAGCCAACAATTCCCAGTGCATCCCTAATTATTTTAGCTAAAGGCCAGTTGAAAACAACAAATTAGCCACCATCAATATTAGTCTAACTAAGACTGCTTGTCTAAATAAGTTAGGATAGTGTAAAGAGCACAGTCAGACTTCAGTCTTAGTCAACCTAAATATGGCTTATTTAAATTGTGACACTAAAACAGTCTCATTTTGTCAGGAATAGTATTAAATATTTAAGTAGAAGGAGAAAAAAAGAATGCATATATTTTCCCTGTGGGAACTCATCATTTTACACAGGAAGGTGAAGGCAGTGTTAGGAGTCTTGCCCAAGGACTCTTGTTGGTATAGTGTAGGGTGGTTGCCCAGGCAGGGGATTAAACCCCAGTCTACAGCGTAGAATGCTGAGGTGTTACCCACTACAACTATACCAACCACTAATAGATCATGAATAGATCAATTAAAGCAAAACTCCAAACAATTTTTTAAATGTTTGTATAATTCAATCACTGAGATGCAAACAAAGTCAGAGTGGTTTGAAGTGAAATGGTTTATTAGCAAAGCTTTCTTTACAGTGTAAATTTCTTTATAGTGGTGGTGATAGGAACCAGAGCTACAATGTCCACAATTCAAATATAGCCACTTTACTTACCGGTGAACCTACAACTGTCTTCTGATGCTTTTAAATGTAATCTTGATAATTGTAAAATAGTGTTAAATTTGAAAAAATACATTTTGCCTCACAACATGCTGCATGTGCCCCTAAATGTATTTAAAAAAATAGAAAAGTTTATCATGAAACTGTATGACATAAAATGTCTCAGGCATCAGACACCTTTCAGAGGCCTTAACTCCTCATATGGACCCACATGGAAAAAAATATTTGGACATGTATTTTTGTATATTTGTAATGTATGGTCATACATTGCAGTCCATGCCGAAATACATTCCACATATTGCCATATTAACCAAATTTAGTTTAAAATACATTTATTTTAAAATTTATGGGGAAATATTACACATAAAAATCTACCATGCAAAAATAATTGTATGTAAATATATTTATCAAATACATTTGAAAATGTATGAAAATAGTCAAAGTAGTTCTCTAATGCATTTTACTGTTTGGATACCTTCTGAAATGAATTTGTATTCCAGTATCTTCCAGTAGCCAATGAACTTTTAACGTGACAAAAGCAAGTGTTGTATGTATTGATGCTCTGTGAAAATGCAGTTATGATTTGATATCTTGTTTATTTGAAATGCATTTTGTGTGAGTGCTGTCTTATTGCATACAACGGTTAATTGCAAAGTGCAAAGCAAAACACAGAAGTACCGTTCATTCAGTTCATGTATATTTAGTTGTATCTGTAAGCCTTGTTAAAACTACATACAACTGAAAAACCATAATAATTAATATATTTAAAATTAATAGAACACATTTTTTGGCTATGTTCATACATTGTAAAAATATACTTGATTTATGACTAAATACATTTGGAATATATTTGTTTTCATATGAGGACGCCTGGTTCCTATCACCACCACTGGGAACAATTTCGACTTACTTTCTTTGAAATGGAGCATTTCACACCAAAACCACTCTGAATGACTTTGTTTACATCTTAAAGATTGGATTATGCAGGTATTTTGGAAAATGTTTGGAATTCCCTTTAAACCATGTTGTGTCCCTGCAGCAGGAGTGTGATTGCCTTTATTGTGGAACAGAGATGGAACACAGAAGGGCTTCTTACCCTGAATTACACCCCAGGGTATCATAATGTTTGACAGAAACTGACCGACCCTCGTTCTCAGAGATTTCACTACTGGATGGTAGTTTGTATTCGCGCTCAGGAGTCCTGTCATTTCCCTCAGTCAGTCTGCTAGGCTGTCCTTCTCTATCAGCAAAGCTTTGTTTGGCCTCCACGACGTCCAGTCCAGCCCTCGTCCCCTGGGATTTCCGTCCCGCTGATGGAGGGGCATTACCTGCGTCCGGCCTTTCTGCAGCGACCGTGCCCCTGAGCGTCTCGTAGGCCGTGAGACCGCCTGCGTGAACTCCTCAGCATGTCATGTCCAAATAACCCCCTCATATAGCATTACCCCAAACCCCACCAAGACCCACCACGCTCACCCTGAGCGATGAAAAAAACAAACTTCTTCCTGTTTGAAAGAGTAGCGACAGTTTGTTTTTGAGTCCATCACGGATGGCCTGTTTTTTTGGTCAGCGCTAGGTTTGTTGATCTTTCCCTCTTCTTCCAATGTCGGTTTAATGCTCATGTTTTTTTTCTACACAAGGGCCTAACCGCAGTTTTAGTGCTCTCTCTCTCTCCCTCTCTCTCTCCCTCTCCCTCTCTCTCCCTCTCTCTCTCATTTCTGGGCCAACTCTGCTAGATTAATTGGGCTTTCTAATCTGCTGGAATTCAAAGGTTTTAAAGACGTCTAGACAAAGCTTAATTGTGTCAAGGGCCTGGAAGGCAGCACCGCCCGAGCTTTTTTCACATTTATAAAGGTATTTACTTTGACGCACGGATGCCAAAAACGTAAACAAAAACGTCTTATTAGAAAGACCCAAAAAGTCCACGATTTTGAGTCGTAAATCTATCCAAATCTTGTAAAAGCACCAGTGTTTAAAAAAAACAACAGCCACTAGATAAATCCATCCAAATGACTTTAGTGCATCAGGGAGGTTTAAAGAGTAGCTATGGCCCACCCCCCCTTCTCCCTCCCCCCCTTTTCAGCAACACCTCAGCCTGTCTGAGTGCATTTCTCAATACAGGAGCGCTGAACACCCACCAGTGTAGGAGTAGGACATATAGCAGAGGATTTATCTGCGTATGTGTGATGTGAGGGAACAGAAGCATTCCTCTGCTCTCCAGGGCGCTGCGTCTCTCTCCACTCCTCTCCGGGTGATGTATGTGGGGCCAAAGGGCCGTTCGGCCCTTAATTCACGAGATGATTTATTGCAGCGGCATGAACGCGAGACGACGTGTTTTCCTGCGTTACGCTGTCCAACTGCACCGACAGATGACAGAAGCTAGCGACACAAGCTTACTGCTTACCGTACATGCAGTACAGTACAGTACGTACCATACGGGTCTTAATGTGTCTGCAGTAAATTCTCAAAAATATTTCAAGTCAAATCGCCAATAAACAATACGACTCAACATGTTTGCTGATTTCTAGTTTGAAGAAATGGTTCGGCAAAAAATCAGATTGATACAGTTCTCTTCTTAACCCAGATGCTCAATCAGCCAAAACATGTTTGGTGTCACAATGTTGCTTCTTTAGTTTAGTGCTGGAGCTTTGAGGTTAACGTTGATAACAAACACTAGAAGTCAATAGTCACCCAAAACTCAAATTCAAGCTCTTCATTCAAAGCTCTTCATTACGGTTGCACCGATTTGTCGATGGTGTCTAAGTCACAGTATGACTTACTGAAAGCTATAAAAATCAACAAAACTTCACCATGTAACTGCGGGCAGCCACTTTAGACAACAGGTGTTGGGCTGAAATTCGGCTGCCTGTCGCATGCACGCAGGGATATGGACGTTACATATCATGTTCATAATTTCTGTTGTTTCCCTTTAAAAAATAACTGTTAGTCTTCAATTTCCTGACCAAGGATTTATGCTTAAAATAGAAAAAAGTTGATTTTAACATCTATATGCCAGCATGCACACCAGGGATGGTCCATTTAAGCAAATTTAGCACTGCTTAGTATTATTTCAACATTGTAACTCATTCATATGTTTTCTTTGTCTTTTCTATATGGTTTTCTGGAAACAGCACACCCTACTGTTTACAAAAACAACTGCATTAAGCATGATGGTAGTGCATCTAGTCAGTTGCGCAATTTATGGTCATATGCAGAAGTTTGTGCACCCTTGGTCAGATATTATTTTTATTGTTTTGTTGATTTCCTTAGAGAAAATGTTAACAAATCCTCTGCAGAGAACACACTTCTGTATATTTTAATGCTCAGTTGCTGTTTATTTGCTGGATTTAACATTGAGGAAAAAAATAAAACATAAAATGCAACCTCTGCAAAAGTTATGGCGCTTTTTTATTTAGTGTTTTGTGTTAAACTTGTGAAACTGTCCTCTAGAATGTGCAGAAAATAGCAAATTTAGTCATATGTTAAGTTATTTCCACTTAGAAAATGAATAAAACACGCTGCAAAATTTGCGAACTTTTTGCTTCTGACTATACTTCTATGAGACGTACATTTGAAGACACTTCTTTTTTTGAGCATTGCTTAAATAATCTAGTTGACCGGTTGTAAAATAATGATTGGCATGACTTTCAACAAATCACTGCCTAGAAATCATCTCTTAGCAAGTCCACCGAAGGAAAACTGCTACAAAGCAAACCTACAGTGAGAATGGTGGCAGCAGTAAATGAAAGATTTGAAAAGGTGTTTCTGAGGAGCATTTATTTTTATCATTTGGGGAACCGATTGAAATGAAACATGCATATTTTCACTTCATTTTTAGTCAACACACACTTTCTCTTTCAGGGTGTGTTTTTGTGTGAGTAAGTGTTGTTGACAGACTTCATTAACACGTCTCTTAGCTGTCCTCTCCAGCCCTGTAACACAAGCCGGCGATTGGGATGGGCTGCTGAGAGACGCTCAGGGTCCTGAGAGAGAGCCACTTACACTGGGGTCAAACGAACAGTCTAGAGTAAGGGTGTCCAGCTCTGGGCCTGGCGGGCTGTAGTCCAGCACCCACTGACCAATTTGGTGATGTCTGTAGTCTGAACCTGCTGTGTGAATCAGGTGTGTTGGGACACTGCTGCTTTAGAGCAGCACCTTTCAGTAGACTGATACAGGCCAGCGTCACATGTCCACTCACTCTCCAATGCAAGACAGGAGTTTTGCTCTGCTTTCAAATGTTATGCTAAATTCAAGTGACTTTGGAGATTCATGGTGTTATGACTTATTTTGAATTTCTCCATAACACATAATGGAAATGACAGCGCTGTTGTGCTGGCGACACTGTTCTACAAATCAGACCCACACTGTAAAAAGTGATGCATTCATTTAATTGATTGTATATGTATATATATCATTTCCGCATAAAGTATTTTACATCAGCAATTATTGCTAAAAGCAATTAAAATGAAAGACATACAGTCAGGAGAAGGAGGCTACAACCAGTACAAGTGACCTACACATGCTTGCTATAAATAAAAGCATAAACTTTGTTTCCAGCACCTACTGTTTCTGGACAGTTCAGCCAACTGTGAAGTGAGTGCAAGAAGTTACAATTTACCCCAAAAGCTGGAACTGACTGTGGGGCTTGTTGTAACACTCGCTAAAAAAGTCTCATAAATCAAGGCAAACACAATTAACACAGTACAGTTCTATGTTGTTTAGACCAGATGAGCCTTTATACCTACATACATAATAATATATTCATCAAAATAAATATGATTGGTTCAAAAAAAGGCCATCGCCTACACTCCCAGAAAAAAGGTAGTAAACTGTCACTGGGACAGTGCCCCTCTTTTCACTGGGGTGGTACCCTCAAGGATACATCTCAGTACCTTTAGTCAGGGAACATAATTGTACCACAATATGAAATTATATTTTCTAAGCTGTACTGACTCCACACACCCCGTCTCGTCTCCAGGCTTTTTATATTATTGTTCTGTATTAAAACATTCGGTTATGAAAAGGTACAAATATGTACTTTTCACCTGGAAAAACTTATTTAAGGTTCACAATTGGACCTTAAAACCACTGTTGTACCTTTGAGGGAACACTTACATTGTTTGTAACCTTAATGAACTATAAATGTACCTGCACAGAACCTTTATTTCTAACAGTGTAGGGCGTCCATGTTGGTGGGGACCTCTACATAATTTTCAGCACCAGAGAATATATTGGATACATTGGTTGTCACTTGTGGTAAAACTGATTCCAGGTGGGCCCCACCCTCTTAATACATGGAAAGATCTGATAGGCTCATGTAGAGCAATGTTTTGCATTAGCGGCCCTAACAGTAGTTTGCTGTTACAAGTGCAGTCCTCCTAACTAGGTCTGATCATCACATTGCATCCTTAGTGCTGCATTCATATGAGTAAGTTAGAGGCCAGGTCAATGAAGAGCTTAGCTTTATATACGAGAAAGGTTTAACATTTGTTCATTGCATGCAGTTCTCATAAGATATAAGGGCTGTCTCATAGTTTGTTTGATTTAGTGGCTTATTTTTGTGTTTTAGGCATATTGGGTTTAAAATACTACCAGCTTAGGTATGCAATGATAACTTCTACAACGTACACTGGACCAATTTTTCATGTTTTTGTGTGAAATATTTTCATATGTGGACTGAATTAGCTGAAGCTCCATAGTCCAAAAATCTATTTAAAAAAGATTAAATACACCAGTCAGGCATAACATTATGACCACCTACTTGTTTCTACGCTCTTTGTCCATTTTATCAGCTCCACTTACTATATAGGTGCACTTTGTAGTTCTACAGTTACAGACTGTAGTCCATCTGTTTCTCTGCATACTTTGTTAGCCCCCTTTTACCCTGTTCACAGCACTGCTGTGTCTGATCCACTCGTACCAGCACAACACACACTAACACACCACCACCACGAAAGGGTTACTGCAGTGCTGAGAATGATCCACCATCCAAACAATACCTGCTCTGTGAGGGTCCATGGGGGTCCTGACCACTGAAGAATAGGGTAAAAGGGAGCTAACAAAGTATGCAGAGAAACAGATGGACTACAGTCTGTTAGTATAGTGCACCTATATAGTAAGTGGAGCTGATAAAATGGACAATGAGTGTAGAAATCAGGAGGTGGTCATAATGTTATGCCTGATCGGTGTATTCAGACTGTGGATATTTACAAGGATTATGTTATGATCTGTTTAAATCTAAGACGTTAATTGATTATTACTGTCTCAAATAATGCCTTGGGTTAAATAGATCATAACATAATCCTTGTAAATATGTAAGATCTGAATACTTTTTTCTTTTTTTTTAATCTTGGACCCCAGTTTGAGATACTTCTTTACAGTGGTCCATATTTCATTGCAATTTTTCAGACAAAATTTGTAACCAGCATAAAAATGCCAGGCTTATTCTGGCTTGAGGTTTGAATACGGAACGTAGTGTGCCAGACTGGTGGTTGTCTGTGGTTGTGTTATGTACACATCATGTGGATGCTTGGTTGCATCTGATTGGTCTAATGCATCTACAGGCAGCTCACAAACTCCATGTTAGTATGTAAAAATCAATTAAAAATAAAGTGCAGCTCTTGCAATTTAAAAATTGTGCTCTTTCACTTTGGCATTTTGATATAAAAGCAATTAATCTTTCAGTCCTGCTCTGTATCCATTATTGAACTGAAGCTTGGTATTATTTTAAGTGGTGATAGAATGCGAAGGCAAAGCCCTGTGAGATGAATGACAATCCTCACTGAGAACCTCTGTGTGTTGGGCTGACGAAACTTTGACCAAAGTACAGCAGAAGATGGATTTTGCGGATTCTCCGCCTCATTCTTTTCTGAGAGTTTTTGTTTGCGGAGCTGTGGTTTCGTCCCGAGCTGTGATGGATTCAGAGGATTTCCTCGCTGACAAAACATATTGAGGGTTTTTGTGTTTGTTTAATAGCTTAGTAATAGTCGGTTTTATGACCATTTCAGTGCATCTCTGAGAGCCGTTCTCTGGACTCTCTTTACGCTGTCGGTTTTGTGTTGCAGTGTGTGACTGCGCTGGTCATCACTTGTGGTTCTGATGCGTATGTGAGTGGATCTTGGGGCAGAGTTGTGGAATGTGACCAGCAGTAGGCATGCAGCCTCGGAGACACCCACTGACCTCACAGCACCCATAATTACAACAGCAGACGCCCACAGAAGGGTCATTCCTGCAGGTGCAGACTTTCTGATGTCCCCTTTGTGTGCGTGTGTGAGTAATGGCCCCAGCAGATCTCCTATAGTCCTGTAAAGTGAGAAGCTCCGCCCCCTGTCTTCCTCTCTGTCTCTAACCCTCACCCTCACCCCATCCATCTAGAGCATTATCACCTTACACACACTCAGTCCCTCACACTCTAACTAGTGCTAGTGTGTGTGAGAGGCCTCCTAATGATAATACATTAACAGCTATTGGTGCCAAACTAAATGAGATCAGATGTTGTCTTACATAAAATCTTTCATAATAAAAGTTTTTCTTTGCAGTTTCAACTTAGAAAATGTATTTAACAATTTTCTTTAAATTTCAAATGTAGTTTGTCAGCTAAGATTTCAACCACTATACTGTCCTTATGCACTTTATATGTAAGTAATACTGTATTTTGCACTTCTGTTTAGATGCTAACTGCATTTCATTGGCTCTGTACCTGCACTCTGCACAATGACAATAAAGTTGAATCTAATCTAATCTTATCTAAGATGCTTTGAGTCTAAAAGGATGTGCGGCTGTCTGGAAATAAGACAAATTGCAGATCAAACAGGGAAGCTAGTGTTCTCGGAAACATAGTCCAAACTGAGTCCAAACCTCACCATCATTGAATGTGTTTGGGATTATTTGGATTGTGGGAAACAGAAAGTGTAACCAACTTCTAAGACTGAACTTTGGAGGTGAGGTAAAAAAAAAACATCCCTGCAGATTTCTTTCTTGGAAAATAGAAAGCAGGTCTCCTTCACTGTTAGAAATAAAGGCTGTGCGCAGGTACATTTCTCATTCTTCAAAGTACAAACAATGTAAATGTTCCCTCAAAGGTACAACAGTGGTTTTAAGGTCCAGTTGTGAACCTTAAATAAGTTTTTCCAGGTGAAAAGTTCATATTTGTACCTTTTCATAACCGAATGTTTTAAAACAGAACAATAAAATAAAAGCCTGGAGATGAGACGGGGTGTGTGGAGTCCAACTAATATAATTTCAATAGATTATGGTACAGTTATGTTCCCTGACTACTGAGATGTACCCTTGAGGGTACCACCCCAGGGACAAGTAGGGTACTGTCCCATTGACTGTACTACCTGTATTTCTGAGAGTGCAAAAAGAATGGAAGCCATAATAAAGGTAAAGGATAGACGCTGTAAATACTGAAAAAATATATTATATTGTATATTATAGTTGTTAAGATGTTTATTTTCTGTTAAATATAAGTCGCCTGTTGCTGTGAGCCATGGACACAGCAGGGTCTGCAGCACCACCTGCAAATGTAGAGCCCGTTTCACTCTTTTTTTTCTCTCTCATGCTGTTGTATTTAGTTCCATTTCAGTAGCGTGGCAGGCTGGGTGCCATGAACAGAGGGATGTCATGACATGTGCTCATTAGAATATTAGGACCATCTCCAGATAGTTCTAGATAGCTCTGATCTATAGAAGAGATAACACATGAAATTTTATTGTACCTGATTATAATGACAATAAAAGCGTTCCCTTTAACAACTAGACATGGTTTGAAGCATTTAGGTTAAGTGTGTAATTACTAAGGCATGGCTAGGGTATATGCTAGCTTTACAGTAGCCTCAAACTTCCCAAACTTCAGACACCAAATATGTCTTTGCAGATTTCCGATAAAGGGAAAAATTTCATAAATTTGAAATTTTTGTTGAACTGTTACTTTAAATGGACAAAAGTTGGCCAGAAGACTGAACCACACACTAAAGGCTGTAACAGACTTGTGCTGGTCTCTTTTATGGGCCTAGTTATTCTGGGATCCTTTTGGTAAGGTGTCTTTCATCTTTAAGTGCCGTCTTCCAGCCTGCAGGCCTTGGTAAGCATTGAGTTCACATCACCTGAGCTTGCATTCACTCTCTGTTCTGGCCTCCCCGTATAAACCCTTGCCTCAGCCCTCCTGAATTTATAGTGGAAAAACTTGCCTCTTCACTTCTAATACCTTTTCTTGGCCCTGCTCCTAAATGCCGCGTCTCATGCTGGAGCGAGAGTTTAATGTGCTTTTACAGAATGTGGGGCCGTGGGTCAGAGGCAGGTCCTCCACCTGTGCAGGAAGCTGCGGGCCCAGCTAGAGGAAACGCTGCTCTCCTTGGACTAACCTCTCAGTGCTCACCAAGCTCCGTCGCAGGAAGTCACCTGGCCAAAAGGCGTCCAGACCCTCTGACTACAGCATGGTCACAAAAGCACTGTAAACAAATAAACAGAGCAGAAAAAAACACCCCCGTCACCAGACACAGAGACGGCATCATATCCTGCTGGTCTTACACTGCAAATAAGCTCCAATGAAAAAGTTTATAGGCACAGTTGCCTGCGTCTTATAAAAGCCCCAGAACTTCGAGCCATAAAGGTTTTACAGAGGTGACACCCAAGTGTTCACCTGGGGTGCCAAAAGGTAAACACATCTGCAGATCCCTCATATCTGTGCCATTACTCACAGTTAATTAGGTTAGTTTTGCTTCGGTAAAATAAATTGCCATAAATGTTGACTTACTTAACCACGGGCTAGCTGGCTTAAAGCGCACCAGAACCTTTCAAACTGCGGTAAGCCGCCATTTAATATGGGCCATTTAAAGCTCCGAAAATACCCTTCTTTTGCTGTCTGTTTTTTTCCAAGCCACCAGGGCCCAGCAAAAATGATCGATCGTGCCCACCGCCTACCACACGCTGGGTATTCTGTTAGAGCAACAGAGGGAATCCTACCTACAGTGAGAGGGTCCAGCCTAGTCCAGCACAGAGAAGCTTGCCTGCAGTAGCCCAGTCCAATACACAGAAGCTTACACACTGCATAATCCCAATCTAGTACATGGATGCCAGGCCAGCCCAGTGCAGTCCAGCACACAGAGGCCTAGCTGGACTAGCCTGGTCTGGCAAATAGGCTGTGGTCAGGCTTTCACTCTCATAAGCAGCACACAAACCCACAACATTCTGCTTAATATTTCAGTAGGTTACTATGGTTGTTAGGCCTTCTCTGTTTTGTAGAACTCTGACTCCTTCCTTATGACTGTGTTGCTGCACTGCCAAACCTTTATACATGTTAGGTCATTGATAGGTGTTTATTATTGCTTCTTTAACAGTTCTATTATGTGAAAACATTACCAGAAATCAAATCGCTGTATGATTTAATCATTGTGATATAAATAAAGCCATTAGGGGGAGCTTGATGTCAAATGGTTGATTAGCAAAACTTACTTGGATTTCTTTACAGTGGTGGTGATAGGAACCAGGGGTCATGATGTCTACAATGTGGAGTTATATATATATATACACATATAATATATATAATGTTAAAAATAGTGGCAAATCTGAGAAATACATCTTCTTTGGGTACTCTTTTGTCTCACAACATCCTGCGTGTACTTCTCCACCATGTATGGGTATAATCCTTATCTGTATAAGTTTCATAAGATAAGATGAGATAAGATAATCCTTTTTTAGTCCCACAGTGGGGAAATTCACAGTGCTACAGCAGCAAAGGGATAGCATAAAAGTATTTGTAGCCATTTCATGTAATAGCTTTCTTTGAGGTAACTTTTAGAGGCATTAAATACTATGTTTGCCTCATTCATTTTACTATTGCTGTGAACAGTTCTGACTCTAAGTTTCTCTAGAATGGTGTATTTTACATGCAGATTTTTTTTAAAATTGGTGGAATTCCCCTATAAGGTGGACCCCCTGCTGATGGCTCTGTTCAATCTTAAACACACAGCTTATATAATCTCCATAAAACAGCATTGCTAATGGAATGGGGTGCTCTGGAGCAGCCACACATGAGCTTAAGGTCACCATGCCCAATGAAGGTGTCAGCTAGAGAGGTCTAAAGCTCCCTTTTCTGCAGCAACTCTCTGTTAATACCATAGATTTCAGGAGAAATGCTGGAGGGGCAGGTGTCTACAAACTTTTGGACATGGTGTAACTTATGCATCAATATTAAGTGAATAATGACTGAAGAATAACTCTGCAGTTTGACTGGTTAATAACATCACATCGTTAGTTTGAAAAGAAAGAAAATGAGGGAGGCTCGGGGCCTGAATTGCTATTGCCTGACCAGCATGAGAGAGAGCCAGTTGAGAAGGAGGGCCAGTTACTTCTTTCCAAAATTCTTCATGGTAGAGCTTAAGCAGAGACTTCATTACGCTCCCTAGGTGGAGGGAAGAGTTCACTGCACTGGAACAAGGCCTGCAGAGACAGGCATCGTAAGCAATCTTATGTAAGAGGTCAGACCATAAAAATGATGTGTTTGGCCCTTGAGAGCATGTACTTGCTATCGAGTGCCTGTTCATTATCTTTCTCTACCTTGGTCAGCCTGCCAGACTGGCAAACTCCAGTGTTCTCCACAATCACACTGTTGCACAGCAATGTTTGATTAAAGTTTTACATGTTTGACCAGTCGAGCCCTCCAAGTGCGTTCCCTTCCAGCCTGCAGGGATAAAGCTTTCAATGTTCCTGAGACCTCTCCATTGTTTACCATTTCTTGGGACCGTAGCAACTGATTATTCTGGGATGTTGCCCACAGTCTCCAGGGCAGAGGCCAGGGCTGTGTTTACGTGGCTGATGAGATCAGTTGGAACCTCCAACTGAGAGGTAGTGGGGGGCTCAGATGTGTGTGAGAGAGAGGGTCTCTTTGCCTTCCACTTGGTTATGTTCCACCGGGACTCAAGTCTCTGCAGACCCTGCTAGGAAAAACAGCATAGACCAGCATAGCTGGTCACCAGCAAAACCAACATATGTTGTGTTTTGGGTGCTGGAATGCTGGTCAACCAGCATGACTACTGTTGATGACCAGCTAAACCAGCACCAGACCAACATAAACCAGCATAAACCAGCTTAGAACAGCATGGAATTCATTCTGGTCCAAGTTGATTTTTTCCACAGGGGAGTCAGCCAGAACAGCTCAGACTTACCAGTGTTGGTTTGCTTAGAGGAAACCTTACCACAGCGTCTAGAACAGGAGTGCCTCAACGCTTTGTCTTGGGAGGGGGTGCAAAGCTTTAAATAGTCCAATGGTTTCTATACATGTAAGTCCCACTAACCTGTCTTCTAATTCAGTGAATAGAAGTTCTTCACACTAGTGGTCTTTAAATCTCCATTACCACATGTTGTGCTCTATTAGCTCATTACTGCTTGCCACATATATGTTGTTACATCTGTGTTGTTGTCAATTATATGGTGTTAAGGCAACTTTCTGGTGACCCAAATCACCAAATCAAACGTCTTTTGTGGGCCAACTTTGGCCTGCTGGCCCACTATGACTAGCCATGATCTAAGATATGCCAAAAATAGAAAAGACATGCAGTTTTGGTTTCAGTATAGTTGATTCACAACCCACATATTGCTCAATCTTGGACATACCTGGCACACACTAATGGTAACTTTGACTCTCTTTTTCTATCTCCCTATATTTTCCTCTTGGACCCCTTTTGCAAGGGGCTCCAAAGCTTTCTAAACATACTAAAAGTAGCAGGGCATGCAGTTTTTGTTTCCTCATTAATAGTTGAATCATGACCGATTCCTTGTTCAGTCTCAGGCTTTTGGTTCCTGAGACGTGGTAATGATACTGCTGGCTCTTTTTCTCTATCTGGCTGTCTCACCTTCTCTCTTCTTCTTAGACTTCCCCTGCAGTAGCGTCCAAAGCATTTGGAACATGCCAAAAGGACCCAGGACATGCAGTTTTGGTTTCAGGATCACAGATTGAATCATTTTTGTTGTCCAATTTCAGTTTCTTGGTATCAGACACATGCTGATCATGAGTTATCAAGTGGTGATGATTTTCGCTAATTCTTTCTATTTCTCTGTTTCGGTCTCTCTCTTTTCGGTCTTTCTCATTTCAAGGCAATTAGAACATATAATTTTCAGGAACAATCATTGAATCATTACCCATCCATCTCTCAATTTCAGGTTCCTGCTACCTGACTACTTCTAGCATGTTCTAAATGCTTTGGAACCCATTTCAGGGGAACTCCAAAACAGAAGGAGAGGCAGAAAGAGATTCAGATAGAGAAAGAGAGTCAGTGTTACCATTAGCGTGTGCCAGGTACCAAGGGCTGAAATTGGGCAACAAATGGGTTATGATTCATCTATAGAAACTAAACCAACTTGTCCTGACCTCTTTTAATGTGTTCTAATTACGTTGGAACCCATTTCAGGGGAGGTCCAAGTGGGAAAGAGAGTCTAATAGAGAAAGAGAATGTTACAATTAGCTTGTGCCACATGCCAAGAAGCTAAAACTGCATGACTGATGACTACCTGGGACATGCTGAAGATAAAAATCTTATTCTTTCTACTTCTCGCTCTCTGCCACACCTCTCTCATTCTGGGACGTCCCCAGAGATGGATTCCAAAGCATTCAGAACACGCTGAAAGTAGTCAGGACATATAGCATCAATAGTTGAATTATGACCCATCTTGTCATTGAGTTTCAGCTGAACAATCTGGTGGAAAATCTCTAGCTGTGTCTCAATTCAGGGGCTGCATTTGAAAGCCAATTGCGTCACAGCAGCGCGACTAGGCTGTCCCATTTTGAAGGCCCCTTCATATGCAGCCGAGAAATGTGCCCTTCTTTTCCATGGCAACCTGTTGGAACCTTCGCCAGCCAATATATCCCGAGGTTCATTGTTTGCCGGCGAGGATGTGAGAACATGGCGGCATCAGCAGAGGAGTGAACGGTGGCTGAGGAAACACTTTAAAATATCAGTATTGGGTTTAAACGGATTCAAATAACTAATGATACAAATGTTAAAAAAGGCCAATGTGGTCTGGAGAAAAACCTACGCTTACGTTTTATTTTGTTTTAGGGAGCAAGGAGCAGATAGAGAGAAGCATCTCCAGCTCTAATAAATGAAAATAAAAAACTAAAATCAAAGTTTCTGGCTCCATCTTTAAAGAGCTTTTAAAGAACTTTACAAGAGTGGTGTTTTGTGACACACCGGTAAAGGCAGGAACAGCGGTGCTGTGAAGCAAGCAGGAAATCCGCCATAGAGCAGACCGTCTCATTTCGGTTCAGCCTCTCTGGGTCTACGCAGCCTTCGAAGGACACACCTTCATAGACCACGTCCTTCGAAGGATGCAGCCCCAGAATTGGGATACCGCTTTTGTTTACATGCTCACTACAAGTAATCCGATCCAAAATTACACGCATGCGTAGAGAACCACTCAGTGTAGACGTTACCATGACACCAAGCATCACGTGAGTCCAGTCAGAGTGAGATGAGCAGCAGTGAGCAGCGCTTATATTTTTAATCACTTTAAAATGATGTCAGACTCAGGAAAACATCCTTCACATGTCCTTATTAAAGAAGGCCGAGAGGAAGACGTCATGTTCTGAGACACATAAGCTGGACATCCGTCCCACCGCCGTCTTTTAAAGATCAGAGCATAAACTTCATCTCCTCTGCAGACCAGTTTCTGCTCCACCATGTTGAACGGTATAAGCTTTCGTCATGACGTGAACACACTACTTTCCGATAGCGAATGTGATCGGATACAAGCATTTGCATGGCTATTACCCACCTCGTTCAATCGATTAGAGATTGTATTCCGAAAAGCCTCAATCAGACCAGCCTATTCCGATTGAGGTCTATTCATGGACATATTCTATTCCGATTGAGCTATTAGTTGGACCAGTAACAAATTATCTGGCTGCATGCAAATGTGGCTACTGGCTCTCTTTCTCTATCTGACTCTCTTTCCAACTTGGACTTCCCCTGAAATGGGTTCCAAAGTAATTAGAACACATTAAAAGTAGTCAGGACATGCAGTCTTAGTTTCTGGATCAATAGTTGAATCACAACCCATTTGTTGCCCAATTTTAGCTCTTGGTACCTGGCACATGTTAACGGTAACACTGACTCTCTTTCTCTATCTGATTCTCTTTCTCCCTCTCCTTCCCTCTTGGACTTCCCCTCAAATGGGTTCCAAAGCATTTAGAACATGCTAAAAGTAGTCAGCACATGCAGTTTTAGATTCTGGATCAATGGTTGAATCGTAACCCATTTGTTGCCTAATTTCAGCCCTTGGTACCTGACACATGCTCTCTTTCTCCCTCCAACTCTTTCTCTTTCTCCCTCTCTCTCTCTCTTGGACTTCCCCTGTGGCGGGGTTCCTGAGAGCTCCCAGGCCCCGGCCTGCCTCGCCGCAGACTGTGAACTGGAGTAGCCGTTGATAAATCACTCCATGTAAGGCCTTCACGATTAATTTCTGCCCGTCAGCAGTGAAGCGGCTGCGGCTTTGGGGGTTTGTGTTGGCGGATGGGAGAAAGAAAGAGACCAAGAAAGAGGGAGGAGGGAGGCTGGGGGAGGCGAGAGGGATAGAGGTGGGGGGAGCTGGTCTGAGGGTTCGAAGAGTGGCGCGGCATTCCAAAAACAACATTTCCCGTCGGTGGGGTAAGGCCACCGTTGCCTGACAGCCTGGCATTAATCTGGCCAACATGGAGCCAGATGTGAGATTCTACAGCTGGGGAGGAAAGGAGAAATATCACTCCGCTGTCTCTTTCCCCTCTCTCTCAGCCCCTGCTCGAAATATTGCTCCCCAGTTTCCCTCGCTCTGTGCTATGTTCTTTTTCACTTGCTCATTTTTCCCTCCTTAGCCTTTGTGAAACAAAGACCCGGAGGACTCACTCCCGAATTGGACCCGACCCAGTCAGCGCTATCAGGCGCGGCCTCTCGTTTTCTAAACCAAGTGCCTGAGTCCATAGAGAGATGACGGAGAGAGTGTTGCCGTTTCAGCTGGAGAAGAAGGCCAAACACAGCCCCGTACCCACCAGGACAATGTCAAGGGGGAAATTCAACAAACCGTGCGTCAGGCCTCCAGGAGAAGGTGCAGGGAGAAAATCGAGCATGCCATGATTTAATGGGATTGCCACATAAATGTAGCAGAACTTTAGCTGGAACCACATGAAGACTCTGTTGATTTTAGCCGCTTGATTGCACAGGGGTTTTTCCATGCATAATGCAAGTGTAACATTCCAAGTTGAGCACGATGGCATGAGCAAATGAGAGTTGAGGTTTGTTAATTAGGGACGATGACATTCTCTGTATACACAAACTTGCTGATTGCTGGGAAAGTGCTTTATAAGCACCCGAGAGTCGGGCTTTTAAACGTAAATTTAATTCTCCTTTGCCGTTCAAAAACACTGAACCCTGCTGAGGTGTGTGGACCGAAGGCCTCATGTAGCCAAGTCTTCAGCAGGCCACTAAAATCCTTGCATATTCTTACCATAACTTGTATGCTCAAAATCTATTTTCACTTCAGCAAAACAGCCCTTAGAGGTTGAGCAAACCAGGATCATAAAAATGGTATACCCACCTTCAGCCACTTAAAGCCTTAATTACATTTGCTTTATTGCATTGGATGGTCCCATTATGAATTTATACATGGTGCTCATATTTCGGGTAGAGTTTATATTTAATGGGAACAATATTAGGCGTAGTGGCCATTAGTCATTTGGGGAATTTTAAGAGGATTTGGGAGTAATAGGTTTATTTATAGTTTGTTAACTAGCCATACAAATATATTTACACCCAGCCCAGTTTATTTTTCAGTGATGTAATACTTCCTGGACATTAGCGCAAGGCTGTGTTGGGTTTGCAGGGAAGGAGCATGGCTTCAGTGGCTGGTGGCTAATTGGAAATGCATGTTTTTAGAGAAAGAGGGGAAAAATGGACATCTGTTTGAGATTTTCTGCCGGCTTCTCGTTGAACAGATCCAGAGGAGTGCAGAAGTGCTAAAAGGCCCTAACTAACCTCAGCCTTTGAGCCGGACAGCCTCCCACCACACGAGCCTCCTTCCGGGGGTAAAACAGGAAACCGAGCCATGCGCCACAGCAAACAAAATGGCCGACAGACCCACATGTGAGTGCTGCGTGTTTTTAGAGAGATGGAGGTGGAGTTGATTGTGGGATGGTGCATGCGTTCTGAATAACAAGCACATCTGTTGCCCAGCTGTTCCACCTGCACTCACCGTCCATTCAGTCGCAGGTGGACTGTGAACAAGTGGCCTCACTGTAGCATACTGATGTGGGTGGGTCAAAAAGTGAACAGGTTTATGGCTCTTTGATGAAAAATGACAGTTTGTAGAGCCATTAAGTTCATTAAACTAAACTCCATAACCCCAAAACAGCTTTGGTGTCAGACTCCTGAGACATATGGATTGACAGGAGGCCTTATTTTTTTATTTTAGCCAATACAAATATAATAAATATCCCATATTTGTACAGTGAAATCATAAGCGTGGACACATTTTAGTACAACTTTTAGTGCACATATAGTACTGACCACTGCATGTTAGTAGGGAACCCTCAAGGCCTTCTAGGCCTTCAGGAAAGGCCTAAAGATTTCCAAGAAAAATGATCCAAGAAATACATATCTGTAATAATTATTGAATTGTATCATCATGGTTGCTCTCTTTAAAGTCTGCAAGTATTGTAGTAACACTCTTTGTGTTGTCAAGTTTTGGATTAAGATCTTGAAACACACAATGGAAAACAATCTGGGGTCTTTTTTCTGTGGTATCTAGATATAACCAAGCAGCCTCTTCCATTGGTCAGGAGCTCAGGAGCTGGACAGAAGACCTTACACTTTAAAACCATGGAAAGAAATCATCATTCAACTCCTTCCTGAAGTCCAAGATACATTACTGACTCTGAATATGAGCAGTAGCTCTATCCCAGCACTCTTTGTTGATCAAAGTTACAATGAAACTGCAGCATCCAAATAATATATTTGTATTTATTTACTTCAAATAAAAATATGAAGCATCTTTTACAGGTTTCAGATGTCCATGTTTAATCTAGAACTGCCAAAATGTTAATGTGCACCACCGTTAGCTTACTGTTAATATTCTTTTGTCAGCATAGGGAGGCAATTAGCATCATTGTTAAGCTTGTTTTGATATTTATAGCCCAAACAGAAGACCTTAAATTGCCACAATTCACCTTTATGTAGACCCTGTTACTGTATTATTCTCAGCAAGCCCTCTGTTTTAGGATGGACTCTACAGTAGACATCTGTCATATGCTCATCATAGTCATTCTGGTCTGCTGTGCTTGGATTGCCCATCAGTATGAAGTGGTTTCTGAAGAGCACTGCTTTGATGACTGCTGTGATTGTCTCTGTCTTGCCAAAGCAATAACATTCCCCACTCAAATTCTTGAACTACACAGACAATTGTGCCATCATAGATCAAGACTTTCAAAGAGCCAGGGGTTTCAGTGTAGGAGAAAAAATGCGCAAAACAAATAAAATAAATATGACAGAGGGAACATAATGGAAAGGAAAACAGAGCGTGGTTGGGTCTTCGTGGCAAACGAAAGATGGCTCTCTAAAAATACAAGGAGGCCGGAGTCATGGTGAGGTAGCCTGCTAAAGCAAACAAACCGGGGCAGAGGCTGTAGTACCTTGGGGCTAAGAGTAGAGGAAACCCCCAGTGGAAGTGCTGGAGCGGGGGGTGGGGGACCGAGGCTGAATGGGGAATTGGTGGATTGATATTTTTGGGGACGGGGGAGGTGGGGGGGGAGGGGGGGTCAATGGGATCTCTCCGTCCATCTCTCCTCGCTGTCCGCCCAGCTGTGCAAACACACGCCGTGCTTTGGTGGGGAAGGGTGGCCAATAAGCCTGAGACATGGAGGGAAGGAGCTGACCCACAAATCCTCAACACATACTACTCTCTCTCTCTCTCTCTCTCACTCTCTCTCTCTCTCTCTCTGGCGCAGAAAGACTCATAACTACATTCCTCCGTCTCTAGAGAGCCGGGTCACTCCAGCAGTGTTACAAAAAAGTGTCTGCACCTCTACCTCCCTCTTCTCCATCCCTCACTCCGTTCCCCTTCCCTCGGTTCTCACACTCCCTCTCCCTGCTCAGCTGTAATTCTCTTCTCCTTGACTTCTCTCTCTCTCGCTGTCCTCATATCCACCATCATCCCTCTCTCAGAGGACTAAGGCAGGCCTCGCTCGCTCTGGAGGAGTGTCTCTCTCCCTCCGAGTCATAATTCCTCACTTGTGTGAGGTTTGCTCGCGTCGGCCAGACGTTTTATGTGTAAAAGAGCGACTTTTCGACAGCGTACGGTGTGTGCGTTTTGGAAAAGCAGAGTCCAGAAAGGTTAGCTGGATGGGATCAAATATTGGATAGGTTTATTTTTCTTTGGCAAATGTAAGGGCACAGGCTGTGACTCATGACTGTTTTAGAGCCATTTACCACCTCATTAGAACCAAACAAACGCCCACGCCACCTACACCACCCAATACAGACACGCACACAGATTGGGGGAAGTGACAAAGAGCGCTGTATCAAAGATCTGTACTTTTCTAACATTTTTGGCGTCTGCCGTACGCTACCGTCTACACTCTAATGGGAAAAGTTACTCATTATATCATTACATCACTTCTAATGCACAGAGTGACATTTCAGCTGTAGCAATGTTGAAGTTGTGAATGTTTCCGCCTGTAAATTGATATTTTGTCTAGAAAGTCCTTCAGATTGATCTGTGGCTTTAATTTTAACCAGAAAAATTTATGTTGATGGCAAGTTAGGCAGTATTAAGAGATGTATGTAGTTTGGATGGACTGCTTAGTGTTCTTTTGTGTTTAGTGTCCTATTGCATGCATTTTGATTAGAAACCAAAGGACTGGGATCAGTAGTTAGGGCAGGTCTGAAAGTTGCATTTGTAAGAGCATCAATTGATAAAAGTGACAACATGTTATTGTGCAGAAGCTAGCATATTGAAGGTAAGTGCTGGTATAGGTACTTGAAAAAAGGATTCCATTGCAAATTACTAATTACTTAATGGGATTAATGTACTGATTACTTCTTAGAAAAAATCAGTAGGCTTAGTACTGGGCTGTGGAGCAGTGGAACTGTGTTCTCCAGAGTGATCGAGCCCCATTCAATACCTTTGGGATGAGTTGGAGTGATCCAGAACTGACCCTCTAACATCAGTACCTGACCTCACTAATGCTCAATCAAATCCTCACAGCAATGTTCCAACATCTAGTGTAAAAGCTTCCCAGAAGAGTAGAGGCTGTTACTGCAGCAAAGGGGGGCAAACTCACTATTACACTATAATGCTTTGCACTACTTCATTACAGAAAAAAGTTACGTGACTTTAATGTGGTACTTTGCTGCCTTGTCTCAACACTGTAACATTAGTGTGAACCCATATGGTTTACCTGTATAAATTGTTTTACACAGTAGTGGAGGTATACAGTCATACGAGGTAACAACACTGGGACAGAGGAAATCTAATATACTATAGTTTTGCCTATAGCAATAATTTGCCACGCTCCGATTTGTTTCTTGGCCTTTGTTTTATTGCACTTACTTAAGGAGGTGCTCAGACTGTGGATGGTGCCGTACTGATTTAAGTGAAATACTGTCATCCGCATAAGCTGCACACAGACAAAACAAGACAGGTATCGCCACATGTTTCAGAGAAACAAGCCCAGACATCAGTGCCAGAATTTAGAGTAGTGTTATGCAGTAATAATTAAAACGTTGGAGGGAAGGAGCTTTAATTTCTGTGTGTCTTGCTGCTAGAAGACAAATTAGCAAAGATACGTTTACTCCTCAGTCTGAACAGAGACATTTTGATCTGTCAGCTTAACACGAGATAGCAGAACACAACCTGACTCTCCCTGTCTTGCTTCCTCCCTCTCTCCCTATCCCTCTCCTTCTTTACTCTCTCTCCTCTCTCTTTCTCTCTTTCTTTCTCGCTCTCTCTCACGCTACCTCCCTCTCTCTCTCTGTCTGTCTCTCTCTCTCTCTCTTTCTCTCTCTCTCACTTTCTCCCTCTCTCCCTCTCGCTTTCTCTCTCACTACCTCCCTCTCTTCCTCTCTCCCTCCCTCTCTCTCCCTCTTCCCGCTACCTCCCTCATCTTTACTCTGTCTCCTCCTCTCTCTCTTTCTCTCTCTCCCCCACTCTACCTCCCTCTCTTTCTGTCTGTCTCTCTCTCTCTCTCTCTCAGTCTCTTCCCCTCTCTCTCTATACCTCCCTCTCTCTCTTTCTCGTTCTATCTTCCTCTCTCTTCCCCTCTCCCTGTCTCTCTCGCTCTCTTCTTCTCTCTCCCTGCCTCTCTCTCTCTTTCCCTCCCTCTCTGTCCCTCTTTCTCTCTCTATATCTCTCTCCCTCTCTCTTTCTCTCTCTCCCTCTCTCTGTAACTGCCTTTGTTTGTGTTTGTATATGTATTTAACTGTGTGAGAGGCTGTTCAGCTGTTTAACTCTCTGATGATTAACAGAGGAATATCAGTAAAGAAGAGCAGAGCGTGTTAAACTGCTGTTGTTGGTAATGATTTTAACGTTAAAGATGTTCTATATGGGTAACAGTGAACTTATACAGTTGTGTGAGTTACTTATGTGAGTTACTGTGTCTAGAGGTTGACACTTATTCTGTCAGTAAGTATTTTTTCAGTGATTGTGTTGTCTATGAACCCACAGTGAGCTGTGTGTCAGTTCTGAAAAAGGAAAAAAAAAAGAGGACGTCACAACTGTTCTGTCAGACTTCTGAGGAGACGAGTTCTCTGGAAATGAACAGAGGAAAACTGGTCCTGACTGGTCCTTCAGAGCCTGAGAATTCCACGCCTGACCATGGCTCAAAATTCAACAAACACAGTGCGTTACTACTGCCAGCCCCTCAGAAACACTCCAGAGTAACACCCTGGCCTGCACACTGGCACAATGAGAGTCTCAGGTTCTGCTGCTGAGAGAAGTACCAGATCAGCAGCGAGGCAGGGATGGGTGGGGGTTATTTTGTTGTTTTGTAATAATACATGTAAACACTGAAAAAGAAATTGTTGAACTGACATGATTCAAATGTGTGCATCGGTTCTAAACAAATGAAATATGTTAATTATTATTAAAGTTCATTAGATACTTGCACTTAGTAACTATGTTGATGTAACATAGTTCATTCACGTGGAGCGAATGTACATATTTGAATCAAGTACATTTAAAGCAGCCTCCAAGTCCTTTTTTTAGTGCGTTAACAGGAAACACAAGAATTTCATATCGAAAACTGGTGAAGTCCTGTACTTTGATACACTTGTACTTCCAATAATTGCTCGATTTATCACTTGAGTTGAGTCTTGGAGGGTCACGATAGTCAACTTACCAGTAACTCTCTACTTGTGCCACTGCACAAAACATTACACCAGGGGTGGAGAACTCCGGTCCTGGAGGTTTGGTTTGGCACAGTTCTGTGACTGACCTGCTCAAACATACTGAACCCCTGACATTATTTGTAATTAGGTTAGAATGACTTAATGTCTTGCAATTAGTTGTTATAATCCAGAAAAAATCAAGTGTACTTATTGTTGTCAGAGGAACAAACTAAATGAGTTGTAATAGAGGTTAGCTCAGGTTTTCCCACTGTTCTTTGAAGTTCTGTTGATTTTTCTGTTTATTAGCTTTTATTTTTCCTTCAGCTGTCATTTTCATGTAAACAGTATTTTCATATGTTTTATATATGTGTAATCCTGTATATATAACATTCATGACAGATATATAGAGGTAGGTAGAGTAGCCTAAACCCAGCTTAAGAAGAAGTGATAAAACTTGAGTAAAATAATAACCCATGTAAAAGTATAAGTACCTCCCCAAGCACAAGCATAAGTGCAAAAATAAGTTTAAAAAAATACTTCGAAACTGTGTAACTTGTGGAACTGCAGAGCAGTGAAAGTGAAGATTTCGGGCTCTATTTTTCTCTTTATGGGATTCTTTGGTCCAAAACCCCCATTTTCAAAAAAAGTTGGGACGCTGTGCAAAATATAAATAAAACAAAAATGCAATGATGTGCAGATCATTTAAACCCTATATTTCATTGAAATAGTACAAAGACAACAAATCAAATGTTGAAACTGAGAAATGTTATTGTTTTTTGGAAAAATAAATGCCCATTGTCAACAACACAGGAAATCATGTAGATCTAAGTACAAATAAACATATAAAATATATTTTATTTACTATTTTTTCATTACATTTAAAACTCATAGATATTATACAATGTAATGCTGCTGTCGGGACAAACTCATATCTTTAAAATGGTAATTTTACAAGAGAAGGAAAAACCTACTTTATATTTAGTGTAAGTCAATGGAACCAGACTTTTTTCCGAGTGATTTTGCGTCGTTTCTTTTGGTCCATTCATCATGAAATTCATACACAGTGTAAAGGGTACTTTAAATTAGTTCAAAAAATGAAAAACTACAAAAGTGGAGATACAAGGTTTTGTTCCGACAGTAGTGATACGTTTATATATTACATATAAAATACGATTCACATAAAGATTCACTGGTTGTTTGATGAGTAAATAAAATGCCCTCATTAGCAAGCCCTGTTTCCTATCACCACCTCTGTAAACAAATCTTTCTGTTCTACAATGAACCATCTCAAGTCAGACCTCTCTGAATGAGTTATTACATGTCAGTGATCAAATTTTAAAGAGCTTTTTAAAAATGAGTGGAATTCCCCTCTATTAAAAACTAATACTACTTTATTTAGTAACTACATGGTCTGTAAAGCAATCTGAGTTATTCTTAAGTTATAGGAGTGAACATTGGAGGCCTGGACCCACCAGTCGTTTAAACTGAATCGTTATCAATTAATGCCATAGTACATTTTTACAGCACTTAATATAAGGTGTTGCTGATAAACATAGCCTCTGTTTTCACAGCGGCAGTAGACCACATGACCAGTGTCCACTGTCTTCATTTCTTTTCTCCATTTCTTGCCATCACAGCTTGAGCCCTCACGAAAGTGAGAAATAAGCAGGCATTTATGCTGTGTAAACTGCTAGCGCAGTACTTCAACCATAAATCCAGTGTTCAGTGAATGTAATAGCAGGCCTAATTGCTTTAGCATAAACTTTGAAAGGACGTAATGGCTGTGCCTCGGGGACGCGCTGAAGCCCACCCACCCCATCCTTCACTGCACCAGCAGGCACAGGAAATTCCAGCCCAGCTCTGAGAAAGAGCATGAAGTAAGGGGGCAGCTCCATCTCTCCAAAATCTACACCACGCACATAACTCCTGGCTATTGCATATCACGCAGCCATGTGCAGAATATTAGGTAAATCACAGCGCATTCCAGCTTCGTGAACACGTTGTGTATTTCAGATAGCCTTAAAACATTTTTCAAACCCATTGTGCATGTTTTGGTTTGGTCACTTCCGCTGGTCCTCTGCATACAACTCCTGTTTAAATTTTGGACCAAACTGGTGCAGGTGCCGTTGCGTTTCATGTGTACACACCACATTTACGAGTAGTGCTTTATACATCGATCAGGCATAACATTATGACCACCTACTTGTTTACGTAAGATCATTTTGGAGTCATGAAATGTGTGTTGAGGTCAGGACCCCCATGGACCCTCACAGAGCAGGTACGGTACTATTTGGGTGGTGGATCATTCTCAGCACTGCAGTAACACTGACGTGGTGGTGGTGTGTTAGTGTGTGTTGCGCTGGTCTGAGTGGATCAGACACAGCAGTGCTGCTAGAGTTTTTAAACACTGTGTCCACTCACTGTCCACTCTATTAGACACTCCTACCTCGTCAGTCCACCTTGTAGATGTAAAGTCAGAGACGATAGCTCATCTGCTGATGCACAGTTTGTGTTGGTCATCCTCTAGTCCTTCATCAGTGGTCACAGGATGCTGCCCACAGGACGTTGTTGGCTGGATATTTTTGGTCTGTGGACCATTCTCAGTCCAGCAGTGACACTGAGGTGTATAAAAACTAACACACTAACACACCACCACCACATCAGTGTCACTGCAGTGCTGAGAATGATCCACCACCCAAATAGTACCTGCTCTGTGAGGGTCCATGAGGGTCCTGACCACTGAAGAACAGGGTAAAAGGGGGCTAACAAAGTATGCAGAGAAACAGATGGACTACAGTCTGTAACTGTAGAACTACAAAGTGCACCTATATAGTAAGTGGAGCTGATAAAATGGACAATGAGCGTAGAAACAAGGAGGTGGTCATAATTTTATGCCTGATCGGTGTAAGTAGACAGTAAAACAACTCCCACTCTAAGAACTTCATTGTTGGTTTCAGTTAGATGATGTATTTTGTCACAGGTACAAATTCAGAGGGTTGGGGGTGTGGCCAGGGGAACATGCCATTCCCACTTTTTTTAATTACGTGAGATCATTTTGGAGTCATGAGATGTGTGTTGGAAAAAGAACATACCTGATTTGTGAAAGAGCTGTAGACCTCAATTATAATGTAGCTTTTCTGTTATTCCCAAGAAATTCTAAACTCTAACTAAAACCAGAGATCATGATTTAATTTAATTTTACTCATGACAAAAAGAAAGATGCGCTAACCTGTCCTGCCTGTCCGTTAGAAACAGAATCATTTTCAGCACTTCTTGTACTATGATCATTTGCTGACTTATGGACTTATGAAACTGTTCTTAATAATCATTCTTGTTTCTGCCTATCATCACATTTATCATTAATGAATTATGTTGCTGAAACGTGAGGCCGTCTAAGAGCAAGAACAATGTAAAATGGTCAGAAGGCGTTTTATAAGAGGTGATGCAATCGTGCTTGCAGAAAGACATAGGCTCAATCCCATTTCTTATTTTTACCCCTAGCCCTTGTTTTCGAGTGTCACCTTGCCCCTCGGAACTGAGACACAAGGGGTAGTGGTTGAAATCTTCCCCTACAAAATGGGACCCTCAAATAAAAAGAACATTACTTCATTAAGAGGCTCCGGGCCCTCTGTAGGCGACCCTGCCAGTCTGCAGTGATAGCAGAGGAGGGTAAAGTTCAGCTCCTCACTGCTGGGCTTTAGTTAAGTTTAGGGCATCTTATGCATTCAAAGAGGGAAAACACCTAATTCCTGGATGAAAGAAAGCTATTCGCCAGCTTCTTGTTCAAATTTTCCCATTCCACTTTAAATGGTGCAGCAGTTATGCCAATCTGGTGCCAATCAGGGTGGAACAGGAAATTTAGCTTCAGCATAGACATCAGCATACGACTAGCAATTTTTCATGCTTATTATAAAGAAAAGGACCATAATATTTTTAAACGATATTAAACTAAGATAATAAAATGGTTATTGTGATTTTTAAAGGAGAAAATACTCACAGTTGTAGGTTTCTTTGGTCGCTTGCGCAGCCATCTTGCTGGTTTTTCATTTTTTCTCATAACACTCCGTTTAGAGTGTGTTTCTGAAAAACTTTCGTTTGGAGAGCCATGAAGCCCTAACTCTTCGCCCTACCCCTCTATCTCAACAAAAATCTGGACACCCTACCCCTAGACGTAAACACGCAAAATGGAGGGGTAGGGTTAAGTGGTAGGGGCGAGGGGTGAAATGGGACTGGGCCATAGACTACATAAAGTGCAATTTGACAAGACAGTGTGGCACAATACCAAGTACAGTACTGTCAAACACAACAGGAAACAACTTGGCCTAAAAATAAATACAGCACTATACAATAAATATGCAGAACAAGACAGACAGTGAGTTGACTGGGAAATGTACAGAGTACAGTGCTGAGTAGATTAACTGAGAGAGAGAGAGAGAGAGAGAGAGAGAGAGAGAGAGAGAGAGAGAGATATGATTTCAGATTTATCTGTGCTGAGGGGGAAATCTACTGGCTGTATAATGTATATGACCCAGAGGAAGAGGTTATGAAGAAACTGAAACAATAAAACAGCACCAGTGCAGAAGCTTAAGATCCAACCTGAGACATCTATATCTACAGCCGTGCATAAATATACATCCACATGTACATTACATACAGTAAATGTAAGAGACCACCCTTCAAAATGCTGGGTTTATACCCCACTAGCCAACGCTGGGCATTAGATGTCAAACAATGGCATATCTGAGTAGCCCAGGGTCTCCTGAAAATAACAACATATCGCATGCGTGACTGTCACATGTAAATACTTTATAACTGCAATTGTAATTGTAATTTACCCACAATACCAAAAAAATCCCCCAAATTATAGGATTCTAAGTGTTAAGAGAACAGAAAATCAAGTGTGTTTCTGTCCATCCTTCCACTGTGAGAAGACTCTTTTATGTAATTTTCTGTTCAATATATGCTTTCTGCTTTTTCCCTGATGCTGAAAAATGAATAACTTGTGCTTAATGGCTGCTTTTACAGGAAAGTGATGTTTTAAAAGGGTGGTCTTTGACTTTTGCACGGTCCATACGTCCAGTACAAAACTAAAGAAGAAACCTTCGTCTTGGCTGATTGACTACATTTGGGGTAAGGAGGGAACTGTGTCAATTTGACTTTTTTCCATTTCTTTAAAGCTTTTTTTACAGGCCTCTGACATGAATCTTGACTTGTTAACCCCTTACATGGCCAGGGTTCACCAGTGGGCCAAAGTTATGTTACACGCTTCTATAATCTAAGAATAGCTCAGCCAGTTTGCACGGAAGTCCCAGTAGTTACTGAATAATAAGCCTTAGTATGTAATCAGCCTGGGATTTTAAGTGTTGAAGTTCCTGTATGTAAATGCTATCAGAACAGGAGGAATAGCTATATTGGGAAGGCAATAATACTAATTTATGACTTATACTAGTACTAATAACAATAGTTTTGCCCAGCAGGAGAGGCATTAAAACAATGTTAATGTTTTATCTAGTTAGCAGTTACACTGAGGGACGAGAAATAGAGAGATGTCTAGGTTTTTAACATAGAAGAGACAAATTTTATTTGAATAAAATCTGTTGAAGCAGTAGCAATCTGCACAAGAAACAAAGTTTTGTCTTCATTTTCAAAACAACTTTAGATGTGTAGCAATTTTTGAGTTTTTATCTCAGTCCTTTGGCTGCAGTAATGTTAGTGTTGGGAGGGCCCCTTTGAATCAAAAGGTCACCAACGTCCTCCCTCACACTCAGGCCCAGTCTGCTCCCAGGGCTATCTACCCCCCTGACTACGGGTCACTTCACCTCCCTCTCCGCTCCGAGACACCGTTCTCAGTGTTTGCGCTCATCTGGGCTGCGATCTTTCTCTCAGGCCACAATTAAGAGCCTGTTTGTTTTGTATTCTGTTGAGTCGAGTAATGACCTTATGATTTTTTTTTTTTCTCTTTTTTTAAGACTTTATCCACAGATCTTGCACAACAAAGTGAGAGGAAATGATCCTCAACTCAGATGGAGGGAGAGAAGGAGGGAGGGTGAAGGGGCTGAGGAAACGGACGGCTATATTACTGTGCAAAGGCCAGTCTTATCTGAGGACCGCTTCCAAAGGCCCTAGGCCAAAAAGCACTGGATCTGGCTGGGGCGGCGTGTTCCGCCTTCACCCCCGCCTCCTCAAGGGACTCTAGCGGTTTAATAACTCTAAAGTGTGTTTCCATGATGTGCGATTTGAATTTGATCCCTCGTGAGTCGACGCCCACCTTTAGAAAATACTTTTTCTTTCTCTTTTCTTTTTACTCTCTATACTGAAAAAGTTCACTTGATTCAAATGTGTGCATTGTTTCAATGAGAATAAACTGCATGATTGCTGCCAAAAGTAAGACCAAAGGCAAAAGTGCCTGTGTTTAGGTTATATGTTTAATGGCCTCCCTTTATTTGGAGGGTCCCCTATAGATGCTCTATAGATACTTAAATCATTAACTTGATTAACTTCCTGGTGATACTCAATTGATTATCAACAACATTGTGGTTAGAATTAGGATTAGGAGTAAGTGTAGGTTTTGCTTTAAGGTTAAGGTTAGGGTTAAGGTTAGGTTTAGTTAACCTAACCTTACACTGAACTTGTTTTTCTGTGAACGTTACTTAAAGACAGACTAAACATTTACAAAGCATCTACAGTGGACCATCCAAATAACACTCAACTTCAAGTTTTATTTATTTTGGAATGATTTGTACTTTTGATTGAAGCAAAGTAGGGATGTAACATTACACGGAAGTCACAGTTCGGTTCACACCGTGGTCTGGATATGACAGTTCAACAGGAAAAAAGCAACAAAAACCCCCAAATGCATAAGGCTAGGTTTCTTTTCATTTACTTTAAACAGACAGTAGTACAAGTTACAGTTTGTTCCATCTAGTGTTGCATAATCCTCCCAAGGTAGTTGATACAGCCTATAGTGTGTGTCATTTGCACTCGATGGGGAAAGACACTAATGTTAAATAATAATTTGTGCAGTGTTGGTTCAACGCCAGTTGTGATTTTGAAGTTAGCAGCAGAGAAAACATAGAAAAATTCATAAAACTTTGTGCTGAATCTAAGCGAAGTCTCAGAAATACTGCAGGCTGTGGAGAGGGAAGTCTCACTTCATTCGTTTAATTTGAGCTTGTGTTTTTTTTTATCGTCACGCTTTATTATTCCTCAATAGCTGCCTTCCTCACCTCTCACTCACTGTTCAAATCCGGGGTCAGGAGTTATGACACTGCTGCAGTTATGAATAGACTGAATCATTTGGCGCTAGTTGTAGACGAAGACTCCTCCACTGCTAACTTGCCAATGGCCTACACTCTTAAACATGGTTCTTCAAGGGTTCTTTAGTAAAGAAAATGGTTCTGTATAAAAGCATGAACACTCAAAGAACCCTTTGCATCATTAAAGGGTTCTTTGCATCGAAAAAGTTTTCTTCGGATTGTTGGAGAATGTGTTGAATGTGGTTCTACATAGAACCTTTTTGAATAGGGTTCTATATAGCACCAAAAAGGGCTCTGCTCTTGTTACAATGTCAAGCTTGTTACAATAGAAGAACCCTTTTTGATGCTATATAGAACCCTATTCAAAAAGCTTCTATATAGAACCACCTGGAGCCTAACCATCATTCACATTCATCAATTGGTATGGCCGTTTTACATTATATGGAGGTTCTTTAACCTTTAATCAGTCACAAAGCCTCACAGGCCACACTATTAGGTACTTTTTATCTCCATTCGTTGTCCATAGTCTTACCACATAAGTTCACTTTGTTTAATTACAGTTTATCATCCATTCATTTCTCTGCATAATTTGTTAGCCCCCCTAACTCTATTCATCAGTGATCAGGATCCCCCCACCACTGGCAAACAGGGATCACACTGTAGTGTTGCTGGAGTTTTAAATATTTCAGTGTCACTGTTGGACTGAGAATAGTCTACCAACCAAAAATATGCAGCATCCTGTGGCCAGAACTTCATCACTGTTGAAGGACCTGAGGAGGATAGACAGAAGAACCGTCTCTGTCATGTTACCAGGGTAAAGTTTGAAGCACCAGGGTCTGTCATGGTATGGGGGTGTATTAGTGGGTAACTTGCACATCTGTGAAGGCTGATAAAATGGACAATGAGTGTAGACAAAGGCAGGTGGACCTAATAAAGCTAATGATTGTTTATTATTTTTAAGAGCATACAGCTGAGGTTTGTGTGTGTATATATATATATATATATATATATATGTGTGTGTGTGTGTGTGTGTGTGTGTATGTGTGTGTGTGTGAGAGAGAGAGAGAGAGTGTGTGTGTATGTATAAATCATTTGACCTCCATATTTAGCAGGATCTCCAGTTTACCAAGTGGCAGTGAAAACTCTGAAAACACTTACAATGTGCGAGCAGTGAAGAGGGAGTGTCATTGTTTCTTTGCTTTCTCTCCCTTTATTTTATTTCTTATTTAAAATCAATATTTACCCAGCAGCCCCCGGGGCTCAGGATCTCAGGATTACCTCATATTCTCCGTGTCCAGCTGTGCTTTCTCAGCGTCTCCATGGCAACGGCAGGAATGTGCACATCATGTTTATCCTGCTGCCAGGAAAACAGAAAAGTCACACAGACAAAGAGACAGAGACAGAGAGAGTGTGAGAGAGATAGAGAGAGAGAGAGGGAGAGAGGGAGAGAGAGAGAGAGAGAGAGAGAGAGAGAAAGAGTTCTTACCTCTTACCTTCTGTAGATGTCAAGGCAGAATTAGTGCCACTGCAAAGCATTAGCATCGTCATCTGATACAGTAGTATGACACAGTTTGGCTGACTTGGTCTTACAATTAAATAATATTAAAATTATAAGCACATTAGGTCAGGTATTTGGCCTGTGTGCATATGTGTGTGTGTGTGTGTGTGTGTGTGTGTGTGTGTGTGTGTGTGTGTGTGAGGGGAGGTGTCCTTCAATATCACTAGCCAAAATTCAGGCTAGAAAAGCTCTCCTTCCTAATTTGGAGACACTTGCATATCTGACATCCTGCACAAGCGCCATCATCTCACACCTTTTTGATTACTCATAAATATCCTCCAGACAGAGTTCCCCTTATCAGCACGGACCCTCACAAAGGCTTAATACAGACAGAAGAAGGAATGAGCTGTTCTCTTAAATCACTGCACACTCACTCACGGAGACACACACACACACACACACACAGGAAACTGTGCAGGTCAGGTTTAGATCCATATTCATCTCCTATCATATTACAGAGACTGGCTGGCTTAAGAACAAAGCCTTATTCTAAATGACCCACTTACAGTACTGTGCAAAAGTCAGAGACCACCCTTCAGTTATTTAACTTCCAATCAAAATGGCCATTAAGTACAAGTTTTTTTTCAAAGGCAGGAAAAAAGCAGAAAACATTACATAGAAAAAACACAGCAACCAAATATAATATAGCGTTTTTCACTATCCAGTGTGTCCACTCTTTACCTTTATTACAGCGTCCATTCTTTTCAGGAGACTTGCTTTCCGTTTTTCTAAGAAATTTGCAGAAATATTTTTCCACACATCGAAAGTTCAGTCTTAGAAGTTGGTTAGATTTTCTGCTTCTTGCAAGCTAAATAATCCCAAACACATTCAGTGATGTTGAGGTCTGGACTCTCGGGTGGTCAGTCCATTGTTCCGCTTCTTTGTTTGATGTCTCTGTCTCCTTTTCTCAGTGAGGTTCTTCTTGACAGCTACACATCCTTTCAGACCCATAGCGCTGAGTCATCTTCTCACAGTGAAAGGAAGGATGTGGATGTTTTCAGACCTGAAGCAGCTTGATTTTCTCCTCTCTCTCAAAGACGAAAGCTTTAAGTGCTGCTTATCTGATGGGGGCAGTTTTGGTGTATACCAGGTCTTCCAGGTGGTTGTTAAGAGTCCCATTTTCTCTGAAGCTTTTAATCATTTTTGAACTCCAGTTTTGGAAACTCTGTTTTTTCACTAATTTTCATTTCTTTCTCCTTCTTTATGCAGGTGGATTATCTTACATCTAATATCCTCAGAAATATCTCAAAGGGTGGTCTCTGACTGCTGCATAGTACTGTACTGATCCACATATTGGGTAGTCCATCACAAACTTAAGGTCTTTTGTGATCACCTTGGTGGACTGTGATGCCCAGGGTCCTGTGGGTTCTGTTTAATCAAATGCAGTTTTAGTATTCTTTCTATACTTTGGGAATAACTTGGTTTGAGCAGAGGATATGGGACCCTTTATGGAAAAGCACTGACCAATGGAATGGGACATTCTAGAGAAGCCACACAAGCGTAAGATTGCCATGCCCAATGCCAAGCGTGAACTAGTGGGGTATGGAGCATTGGGCTGTGGAGCAGTGGACCTGTGTTCTCTGGATTGATGGAGCTCCATCTTTGGGATGAGTTGGAGTGATCCAGAAGTGATCATCCAACTTCCTGACATCACTCAATGCTCAATCAAATCCTCACAACAATGTTCCAACATCTAGTGTGAAGGCTTCCCTGGAGAGTAAAAACTGTTACTGCAACAAAGAGGGACAAACTCCCTATTAATACCCTATTATTGCTTGAGAATAAACCTTCTTTACAAACTTTTGGGCATGAATGTATTAGTTTTGTAGTCTTAAAAATAAAGGTCCATTGAAAAGTTCTTTAGGTAGCATAAAGTGGTTCCTCCTATGGCATCGCTCCAAAGAACCCTTTTTGACACTTTCAGAAAAACCTGGAATAGAATCTTTAGGTTATGTGGAGGTTCTTTAAACGTTAAGAAGGGTCTTCACACTCACATCTCGTTTACAAAAAACAGTTAAATGAATCATCCACCGAATGTTTTTCCAGGGAACCAAAAGTGGTTCTTCCCATGGCATCACTCCAAAGAACTCTCACTGCCACCTTTGTTTTTGAGAGTATGTTCATTTTCAAAACAGAACCTGGTTTAAAATGTTGATAGAGCTTCGATTTTTTAACTCTGCTCAGAGACACCAATGGAAGCTTCTCCTTTTCCATGGGAACAGGCAACTATTTGCACTAATTTGCAACAGAAAGGAGGCTGGAGTATGGGCACTGTTAGGGAATGTTATATTTGGTCACTAACATTGGCCGTTTAAGTAACAGAAGTCTCATTACTTAGCCTCCAGTGCACTGGGAAACCGAGCAAACAGGACTGGGTGACCCTTTGTCAAGAGGCTCTCCTCTTTGGGACATCATTAAGGGCCGCCAAGCACCCCTAAGATCAAATGGCAGAACCAGCACTGCAGGACTGATGGACCTCTCTCTCTCTCTCACTTAGCTGGACTTAGGCTGGACACAGAAAATGGATTTTGTCCACAGCTAAGGACATGAAAGAGGAGGTGAATTAACAGACTTTATTGAAACAGCAGGACTGGGCCCATTGGACCTGTGCCATAAAGGATCTGCCTTCGTTGCTCTGAATGGGATTTCCAGAGCGAATACCATCCACGCGACCCGGAATCACTGGCCGTCGGATCACATTAGGCTTAGACGGGATGACTTCTTCACTAGGCCCTAATCCACAGCTATGTTATAAATGACCCCTGCCTGAAGTCCGTTCGTACATCAGACATGCAGCAACTCCTCGGTGCGATTCGTCCAGGTGCGTGGACCCCTGTGATTGCCACACCTTAACCTAAGAGCCATGGACACGCAAAGGCCGTTCTTTGACGCAGCGATGTTCAACTTTCTGGACGAGATCAACTGCACAGATGTGTCGCCGCGGTGCGTCTTTGGACCCGCTGAAGGCCTCGATGCGCCGAGCTCCTACCACCCGGACCACCACGGACCACACCAACACCTGACCTCCGGGAGCGCAGGTGCTCGAGCCCACGGATTTAGTGCTGATTCCGCTTCTGCTGAGCCGCCCGTCTATCATGGGGGCGCTCACGGTGGGCGAGCGAAGAGAAAGCGAGTCATCACCACCGTCCAGCGCCAGGCCGCCAACATCAGGGAGCGCAAGAGGATGTTCAGCCTGAACGAGGCGTTCGACGAGCTGCGCAAGAAGGTGCCCACCTTCGCGTACGAGAAGCGGCTCTCGAGGATCGAAACGCTGCGGCTGGCCATCGTCTACATCTCCTTCATGACGGAGCTGCTGGAAAAATAGGGAATAACGGAAAATTTACAGATAAACTGGTGGGACCTGCTCGTTTTTAATAACTTCTAGACCATGGTGAAGACAGAGGTGGTCGTCGCTGTGATTATCATTATTATTATTATTATTATTATTATTATTACATGTTTGCTTGGGTTATATTTATAGCTGAAGTATAGTTATTGTTGATAATAACAACAGCAGCAATAATAATAATAATAATAATAATAATAGCAATAGTATGTTGGTAATAAAAAACAAAAATTATGATAAGTACTAAATGATGATTATTATATTCATTATAATTATTTCAATTAGTACAGTTTAAAATGTTTTATGATGATTCAAATTTATTTGCTTTGGCTATTATTATAGGTGTCGTTGTTATTATTATTATTATAATCAAAAATATATATTTTTTATTTTTATTTTAGGCTGTTATTGTATTCATTGTTGTTAATAGTATGAACAATAATAATAATAATAATAAATAAACAACATTATTATTACAGTACTTAAAACAATATTACATTTTTTTTTGTCATCCACAAATGACAATTCTCTATCCTAAATATATTAACTTTTTTAGTTGTACTATTAAAATCATTGTTGTTAATAATAATAACAGTAATAATAATTGAAATAAATAAACAACATTATTATTATAATACTCATATAACAATATTACATCATGCATTATTGTGTCATCCAAAAATTAAACGTTTTTTTTTGTTTGCTATTATTTATTAGTAGTAATACAGTCGTGGTTGTTGTTAATAATAATAATAATAATAATAATAATAATAATAATAATTCGCCAGTCTTTGTTTTCTGGGACATCTTAGTGTAATAACAGCAGAATATGTGTATTAATCTGGACATATTGGGAATAATTTGATGTTACAGAGTGAGATGAATTCTGGGCATCAAGTCTGTGTTATATGGTCATATAATATCATTGCAAAGTGAAAGGAATTATGAAGCTATTCTGTCATTCAGCTGCACTGTAAGCCTGTTTATAGCCTACTTATTTATTGTTTTTGCTCGTTTAGAAAGAATATTCTAATAAGCATCAGATGAAAATGGAATAAACAAGTTTCTTAAAATACCCACTGTTACCTGACGGCCCAAAACACCTGACTCAGCTCCTGTGTGTGGAGCAGCTGAGCAGTTGTTGGAGACTCTCATCACCCACCTGTGCTCAGGTGTGTCAGACCAGGTTCAGGACCGCGGACAGCGCTGCTGTAACGGCAGGTACCTGCAGTGTTCATTCTCCAGAGCACAGAGCTCACCTGTTCACTCACTGACTTCCTGTCAAGCTCTGAAAGGATGGAAGTACATCTACAAAGGTAAACAAACAGACTGTAAATGTTTTGTTTTGATCTGTTCGACTTAAAAACGTGGGTGTCTCTCTGAACCTGGTGAATGTTGTGGTCACTACAACGCTGACGTCTGAGACTCTCTATGATTCCCTGGAGCTCAGTTATCGATTGCTTTCAATACTGCGCCCCCCTGTGGAACCTTCGAGGAGCGCCAGAAGCAGCAGCTCTGGAGGGTTTTGGCAGCTCCAGCGTCACAGATGTGGGCGTGCTTTTCCTGCAGGTCGCGCAGACGCGGTGCTGCAGTCCGGAGCTAGCGCGAGATCGCTGTTCATTAACAGGTTTTTGAGCGCTTGTTTCAGCTGAAGGCACTTCAGACTTGTTGCCTTTGGACCGCCGTCGCGCGCAGCTGAATGTTCGCCCTGCTGCTTCACGCGCATTTGGTGCGTCTGCTCTGCTCCAGGCTACCCGCTGTGCGCGCGGATGGAGCTGAGCTCGTGCAGGGGAAACCCGAGTCTGCCTCGCTCTCTAATGCTCAGCCCTCGCGCTGATCCCCAGCGGACTAAACACTAACACAGGCCCACATTTCAGAGCTGCTCTGCGCATGAAGATAAACAGAGGGGCTGTTTAGGCCAGACAGACTTCTTTATTCTTCAAAAAGACACAAATTATATTACAGACTGATTGGAATTTTCAAATATAGTGCAATTATTATTATTATTATTATTATTATTATTATTAGTGGTAGAACTACTAGCAGTAGTAGCAGTGCACACTTAAGATAGATTTTCAAGGGTTCTTTAGAAAAGGCAGTGGTTCTCTTTGGAACCATGAGTTCTATATAGATTCATTTCATGCTTAAATGGTTCTTTGCATGGTGGAATGTTTCTTTAGATTGATGGGAAATGTGTTGTGTATGGTTCCACATAGAACCTTTTTTGAAAATCATTCTATATAGCACCAAAAAGGGTTCTTTTATTATTATAACGTCAAGCTGGTAACAATACAAGAACCCTTTTTGGTGCTATATAGAATCATTTTCAAAAAGGTTCTACACAGGACCATACACAACACATTCTCCATCAATCTGAAGAGCAATTTCACTTTGCAAAGAACCTTTTAAGCATCAAACGTTTCTAAACAGAATTCATGGTTCTGAACAGAACCATTGCCTTTACTAAAGAACCCTTTAAGAACCATCTTTTGTCGTTATTGTTGTTGTTACATTATCTAACAATAGCAATTACAATGTTATAGTAATAACAACATAATAATATTGTAGTACATTGTCAACAATGTATTACAATATTATTATGTTAACAATGAGATCAAAAGCAGTCACTGATGTTTTAGTATCAATAAGTGTCCTTAGCTTCAATATTTGTGCTATTATTAGCTGTTTTTATGGTCATTGTCATATTATTATTATAATATTATAATAATATTGTAATAATATTGTTATTCTAATTGTGATCAACAAGAACAAAAACAATCATCATTGTTTTATTATTGGTTGGTGTCCTTAGCCCAAATCTATTTACTATTTTTAGCTATTTTCATAATTCGTAATTTTCATAATTTTTCGTAATTTGTTATTGCTATTATGATTATTAGTAGTAGTAATAATATCATGTAACAATTGCCAATATTAGTACTGACATAGTAATAATACTGTAATAATATTGTCATTATTACTATTATTGTTATTGTTAACAGTAAGAAAAGGAGCAATCATGATTGTTTTATTAATAATTTGTCTCTTTAGGCTAAATATATGTTCCATTATTAATCATTATAATGGTGATGGTTAATATCATTCTATAGCAATACCAGCTATGGTAGTAGTACTATTGTAATAATACTGTAATAGTATCATTATCATTATTAACAATACAAACAAACGTAATCAGCATTGTTTTATCAGTAATATACATGTGCTTTTTTCTTAATAATTGTTTTTGGTGTTTTCACCATTGTATTTAACAGAGAACACCTAATATTCCACTATCATTATCAATCTATGTCAGCTAGACAGCAGATATATTGAAATATTGTTGTTTTTTAATTCAGTGCATGTATTTGGCCTGTTATTTGTTCTCTGAGAGAATGGGGTTCTTGTATAACGGAAACTTTGTTGTTTTCTTTCTTTTTTTCAAACAGTAACTCGGCCCCTCCCACTCCTCGCTGCTACGTCACACCCTCCTTCGTCCAATCGCGATCCTCCCCTCACATTTTGCCCCTTCCACCCTATAAGAGCTCCAAAAGTTCGTCCTGATCCGACCAAGAAAAAAAACCCCACCGTGGCGCACGGGGCCACAGCGCGAGCCCTGCGCGAGACCCTCAGAAAGCTTCTCCACCAAGGGGACACCCGGACCGCCTAGCCGCTCCACCCCCCCCCACCCTGTTCGCCCAGCCAGCGATGTTCGACGAAGAGACGACAGCGCGCGAGGAGTCGAGTTCTCCAGCATCGCCCGTCGACAGCCTTGGCAACAGCGAGGAGGAGGCTGACGTGAGGCAACCGAAGCGCGGGGGCGCGCGGAAGAGGCGCGCGAGCGCGAGAAGCGGCGGCAGTCCGGCTGCGCCGGGCAAGCGGGGCAAACGGAGCGGAGGCAGCGCGAGCGGAGGCGGCAGCAGCCCGCAGTCCTTCGAGGAGCTGCAGACGCAGCGCGTGATGGCCAACGTGCGCGAGCGGCAGCGCACGCAGTCGCTGAACGAGGCGTTCGCCTCGCTGCGCAAGATCATCCCCACGCTGCCCTCGGACAAGCTGAGCAAGATCCAGACGCTCAAGCTCGCCGCGCGCTACATCACCTTCCTCTGCCAGGTGCTGCAGAGCGACGAGCTCGACTCCAAGGTGGCCAGCTGCAGCTACGTGGCGCACGAGCGCCTCAGCTACGCCTTCTCCGTGTGGCGCATGGAGGGCGCGTGGTCCATGTCAACATCGCACTAGCGGCGCCCGCGTGGACCCAAGTCGGGGGAGGGAGGGAGGGGGGGTTCAAGGGAAGAACATGGTACGCATACCTTAACTTTTCATCTTCACATCTTTCTTCACATCTGTTCACATAGAGATACAAGCAGTTTTTGTAGTTTGCTGCGTCTTTTTGGAAAATGGTAGTCATTTGCACAACCTGTTATGTAACCTAATCAATGAATACATTTGTGGAAGAACAGCTGATGTGCTGTAGATTGGTTAGACTGCACCAGTCTCTAGTTTATTCTTGTAGTTTGTGGAGTCTTTTTGGAAAATGGTGGTCATTTGCTCAGCCTGTTATATAATCCAATGTACATCTTCAAAGAAGGATACATGATGCTATGGATTAGTTAGAGCTAACAAGCAGCCTTTACAGGTTTGTAATATGTACCCTTTTAGCTTGTGAGTTGTTTGAAAGAAAGGAAGTCATTTGCAAAGTTTTTGCAGAGTACAATCTATATGTAAACAAGCTCTCATGTATCATTGAGGAGAGTTCATACTAAGAATTGGTCACACTGTGTTGCAACTGTGTGTCCACAAGCTTTTTTTTTGAGTTTCATAACCTTTGAAGTTTTTCCCTTTTTTCAAAAAAAGGTAGTCATTTGCAAAGCCTGCTGTAGAGCCTAATGCATATATACATATGTAAAACAAGCTATCATGTATCATACCATTGAGGATAGTTGATACTAAGAATTGGTCACACAGTGTTGCAACTGTGCCCACAAGCTTTTGTAATTCATAACATTTGAAGTTATCCCTTTTTTAAAAAAAGGCAGTCATTTGCAAAGCCTGCTATAGAGCCTAATGCATATTTTAAGAACTGTATCATTGGTGATACTAGGACAAATAGGGCTGGCAGGAGTTACAGCCAGAGTTGTAGGTCTTTTGGACAAAAAGGGGGGAAAGGTAGTCATTTGTAAAACTTGCAGGTGAGGATAGCTGACTGTATGAACTGTTCAAATAAGCCAAGGGTTGCAACAATTCTGCAAGCATTAATGTTTTTTATAGTTTCATAATATTCTTAATTCATGCATTTATTTTTTTGTGAAAGGTAGTCATTTGCAAAGATTGTTGTATAGATTATATGGGCCAATGCATTGGTTTGAAGTCTATCATACAGATGGTAAATGTATACGGACTATAGGGCTGCAGTTGGTTGCATTTTTATACAAATGGTAGTCATTTGCTAAACTATTGTATCGCATAAACAATGCATTAGCGTTCAAGCAGCCATCAAATAGGCAACATAGGACAATGTAAATGTAGCATTGATATTATTTGAATTTTAATAGCCCTGCCTTCTCTCTTTGTGCAGATATCCAGCTTTGAGGAGCAGCACGAGCGCAGAATGGAGGAGCCAAAGCGCAGCGCGCAGACGGAGCACACTTGGATTATAAAAAGCAAAAATGGGGAGATTTCTGTGTTTGGAGGCTATCTCACCGGGGTGGAGCGTGGCGAGCACTCGGGACGGTCAGGAGACGACAGTGCACGAGGAACTTGCGCACACATCTGTACACATCTGGCCCAGGCTGCGAGTCTCTGACGGCCAGTGTACGAGCTGTGTGCTGTCTGCTGACGGACGGACCATGTTGTCCAAATCCCTGGACAGAAAAAACAGACTGCAAGCAGCAGGACACGCTCGTGGAATTTATTTCATGGGAGAACGACACTCGGCTCATATCTGTGTAGACTTTTTCCTTTTATTTGTTTCCCCTCTGGTCCTTGAAATGTTTATTTATTTATTGATACTTGTCATAAAGCAGGATTGGATCTGGTGTCTTCATGCCATTTCTGTGTTTCATGTTGTAAATATGCGTTTATATTTTTTTTCTGCAATAAAACTGGTTTGAATATAAAGTATGGCGCGGTCTGGTTTTGCAATTGAGGGCAGTTCAGCGGCCAGTTTCTTGTACCTACTTTTTTTTTCTCTAATAAACTATATTAGAATAGCTGGTGTACCACAGTGTAGTTAAGGGCCAGGGGATGTCCAACAAATGCACAACTCTAAACACAAAGCTCTTTAAACAGGCAGTCGTTTACAAAGCCTGTTGCAAAGCCTTTCAAATGACTGCCTTTTTAAACGGCTTTACACTCTGTGCTCAGATATTCTAGCTACTAAAACGATGCATATATCAGCACATGACCATAGAGAATAATAATTATATATATTTTTTTTTATATATTTGCACGTGGTCTTGTCTCAAAGACTTGATTTAGCGACCGATTTTTTTTTTTTTTGCTTTGAAGTTACTTTTACCATTGCAATTGACCACAGTTGAAAGTACGATTGTAAACAATAGATTTCAGACAAGCCAAGTCGAGTATATAATGTACACGTATTGTAAGCGTGACATCATAGTCATAGACTGGCATAAAGAATCACCAGCTGATCAAGGGATTATTATCAGGACTGTTTGTAATATGATACAGTTCAGCACACACACACACACAAAATCATCTCGCTGGTGTGGCAGGTTGAAAGTGAGTCTGGAAAAAGCATTTTGGGGATGATGTGAAGAACCAGCATAGCGCCATTTGAAGAAGGTGTGGAAATGGGTTCAAAAGCACGTATGGAATTCCCAGATGGCAGTAAAACGGAGGGTGAGCGCGCTAGGTCACGGAGGGGTGGAGGGGGTGAGGAGGCAACAGGCACCGTTTTACTGCCACAACTGGGCCTATAGAAATAATCCAGCCTGAGAAAGAGAGCAAAGAACACCATGATCATCTATTACTGTGATTATATATGAAACCATTCATTTAGGAGGCTATTAGCATATATAAGACCAGTATCACTATATATATATATATATATATATATATATATATATATATATATATATATACCATTGTTATGTAAGAGACCATAGTATATATAAAACTGTGATTATATATAAATGCATGTAATGTACTGTGATTATATATTGAACCATTATCATTTAAGAGGCTATTAGCATATATAAGACCAGTATCACCATATATGTGTGTGTGTGTGTGTGTGTGTTGTTATGTATATGACCATTATTGTTATATTTCATTAGATTACATTAGATTAATATCAAAATTTAGTATCAAAAATGTTCTAGGTGCCATATAGAACCATTCAAAAGGTTCTTTAAAGAATCTTATACAACAGGTTCTCAGTCACGCTCAACCATGCAAAGAACCTATACATTCAAATGGTTCTTTCAGTGACAACATATACATAACCGTGAAGACTGTATAGAAGACTTGTATCATACAGTATATAGGCTATGTTATTATTGTATCATAATACGTTTATTACCATCACTCGGCTAAGCTATTTTAAACCTCGCCAGTGATCAGAGATCAATGCTCATTTGGATGCCCACTTGTGAGATAATAACTGCAGGCCAATCTGCCAACTATAACTATATGTTTGGCGGATTGCAAAACTAAAAGCCCCCCAAACACAAATAACTCCTTCGCATGAGATGTCCTCAGCCTGGCCTCAGCAGCCCCGGGAAGGAGTGATTTAGGCCTCTGAAGTTCAGCTTAAAAAGGCAGGAGAGGCCTGTGTCTGCACCGAGCCTTCTCTGTGCTCCCGCGCGCCAATGTGAAACTAGTTCAGCGGCTTGAGGGACCTGGAGAGGGCCAAAAGGGAAGCGAGGCACCTGAATCAAACTTATTTTTCCCAGATGTTGTTCGTATTTTTCTTTAACGTCACGTGCAGCGAGCAGATGTGGAGCTGCAGCTGGTTGCGGGGTCCGCCTTCGCGAGAGCGCAGAAAGCGAGCGAGAGGCTGCGCTGAGGGGAAAATGCGCTTTTTAAGTCTGTTTCAGAAGAAAAGACGCGCTATTTTGTTGTTTTTTGAGAGAAAGAGGTTTGGAAGGAAGAGTCTCGTCTGGATCGAGGAAAGCGGGCTGCGGCGCGAGCTCTCCCCCCTCCTCTCCCCTCCTCTCCGGGTTTCTGGGGGCAGCTGATGGGGACTGAGCGCAGGAATGTGCTTTTTCACCGGGGCCTTCGCCGAGGAGACTGTAGAGGAGCTCAATAGGACGCGGTAAATATCTGCGCAGCGCTGTTTGCTCTTTCTGAGAGACGAAAAAGGCGAGACGGTGCAGTTTTTTGAGCGAGTCTTTAACTTGGATACTGTTTGACTGTGTTCAGTTTCAGTGGATTATAATGCAGTAGCAGTTCTGAATGTTATAAAGGGCGCATGTGTCCAAGAGGAAAGGCTGCACGTGCCCAAATTTGTCCACTAGTCCAGTTTGTTTTACATCTCTAGTTTAACTAAACTAAAGCAGCCTGCGCTTTAGATGACTCTTCAAGGGTTCTTTAGTAAAGACAGTGGTTCTGTATAGAGCCATGAACACTCAAAATGCGTGGTGAAATGGTTCTTCAGACTGATGTTGTATATGGTTCTATGTGGCACCAAAAAAGGTTCTGCTATTGCTTAAGATGTCAAGCTTGTAACAATAGCAGAACCTTTTTTGGTACTACATAGACCATTTTCAAAAAGGTTCTAAGTAGAACCATATACAACACACCCTCCATCAATCTGAAGAACCATTTGACCACGCAAAGAACCAAATGGAAATGGTAATGCTAATAAATAATAATAATAATAATAATAATAATAATAGTGATAAACAGGTCCATCATTTTTCAAAATTGAATGTACACTCTTAAAAAGATGGTTCTTTAAGGATTCTTTAGTAAAGACAATGGTTCTATATAGAACCATGAACATTCAAAGAACCCTTTGCATCATTAAAGCGTTCTTCACATTGATGAATAATGTGTTCTAGATGGTTCTATTTAGAACCTTTTGAATTGGGTTCTATATAGCACCAAAAAAGGTTCTTCTATTGTAACAAGCTTGACATCATAACAATAGAAGAACCATTTTTGGTGCTATATAGAACCCTTTTCAGGAAGATTCTATATAGAACCATCTACAACACATTCTCCATTTTTGCGATGCAAAGAACCCTGTAATGATGCAAATGGTTCTTTGAGTGTTCATTGTTCTATATAGAACCATTGTCTTTGCTGAAGAACCCTTGAAGAACCATCTTTTTTAAGAGTGTACGTTCAATTTTGAAACAATGTACATAATGGACCTGATTATTATTATTATTATTATTATTATTATTATTATTATTATTATTATTACTATTATTATTATTATTATTCTATACATTTATTAGCATTTTAGTAAGCATTTTTGAAAGGGTTAACGCTACGATGGCGCTCTAGTTTTCCTCTACATTCCTGCCCAGACTAAAGTCCACCAGGTCCTCCTGGTTCTTCAGCCTTTACCCATAAGCGCGCACAGAGGCTGAGCTCCGTCCAGTTAAGCGCTTTGACGTCTGCTGCTCGAGAGCCATCAGGTGTGACCTGAGGGGCAGTGAGGGGGGAATCGATTCACCCTCTCCACATGACCGTGTCCGTGTTGTGTTAAACTAGAGGCGCTCGCGCTGCGGCGCAGGAATGTCAGCTCGGTGGGCTCGCGGAGCAGCAGCGCTTCTCACAGCCGCGAGGCTGAGGGTGGAATTCCACTGCAGGTTAGAAAGAGCGAAACGGCCGAGGAAGGAGCGGCGCACGCGCTCGCGCCCGCGTTTGAAGTGAACGGCGTTTATCAGCCTCAAAGCGTTCCTGACCTGCAGGATCAGAGCCTGATTTACTGCTGCCTCTGACACGAGGCTAAACCCGGGTCATCTGATACGGACCGTACAGAACAGCTGGACTCTCACCACGCTGAAAAAAGAAATAAACAAACAAAGGGGCAAAATACATGTTAAACGGAATTTGTGCGTTCTAAATTTAAAATTTTAATTTCAAATTTTAAAACGGCATGCAAATTTAAAATAGGACTAAAATTACGATTTTACTTTATACATTAAAAATTGCATAAATAACAAAAATAATAAAATGAAAGAAAACAAAATTAGAATTTTAAGTTTAAATATTTGAACCAAATATAAATTAAAAAAGGCAAATAAAAATACAAATTTGCGCATTTTTTTCAGAAAAAAAAGAATATAATAAAAGTGCTTAAATGAATGAAAATGCATAAAAAGAGAGACGAACGAAAGGACAAATAAATAAATAAACAAATAAACTGCGTTCACAAACACCTGCAGAAAAACGCGCAAAACAAAACAAAGTGCGTCTTTATCTGTTTGAAGTAAAGCTGAGGGAGCAGAGAGAGCATGATGATGATGATGATGAAGATGATTGGTGGTGAAGCCGCAACAACAGGTGGATGAACGCTCAGTACTTCAGTGCTACAACAGATTCTCTGGAACTGCCGTCTCGCTGTCCCTAATTTACTGTATAGTTATGTTTTATCTGCATATACAATATATAATTACAACCCACACGCGTTCACCATATACGCTACTTTAAACGCGTTCCGCATTTTTACAGCGTTTCTTCTGTAATGTATATTCATGTACTCAGTTCAGAGCACGTGAGCATGTATGGAACATGTCCTGTGGTTGGTCACTCAGTAATGACCGTAAGATAAAAGGGTCTGGCTGTCAGGGTGCGGACTAGTCTAGAAATGTGGCTGAATTCTGTTCAGTGTGTTTCACTGACCGGTGTGAAGGAGGTTTGTAACGGTTTTGTAACGTCACTCCTGAGTCCATCTGTCGGTCTTGCTTTACATCATCTGTTCACATTTTTTGTATGTATTTTGGATTTTAACACATTTCAGCACTGCGACTGTCACAGCAGTCTCTGTGAAAGTAGTTCCAGCTCAGTGCAGTAGGACCATCCTTAACGCACTTCCCTGTAGAGTTCGCGGCAAACAGGTGTTCAGGAAAGTCCTTCATTTGTCTCGGCTGGTGGGGAGCAGGACAGGTCAGCATTCCTCACTGCTCTTAGAAATCAGCTCTCCCTAAACGTGCAAAATACAGTCTACATATATATATATATATATATATATATATATATATATATATATATATATATATATAATGAATTATTGTTGAATAGAGTCTCGATTCTATAAAGAGAGACTCTTCAAAAAAAAAAAGTAAAAGTACAATATACATTCATGTAGTCAGCTTAGAGCAGGTGAACATATTTTAAGGAGTATTTGCTTTGGTACTCAAGCAATACATTATTAATGCATAAATAATTATTAATACATTACAGATTATTAAAATACAATACTTGAAAGAAAAGTTGAGCTTTATAGCGTTTTAGCTTTAAAAAGTTAATACAATTTTGTTTTCATTGAACTTCAAATAATAACAGGATGTAAAACACAGATGATTGATTTTTTTTTAGAATTTCAGAATGAACTCAAAATTTTAATGCAACCAGATTTATATAGCTACAAGCTAATATGTTAGTCCCAAGCTAATACATTAGCCACAAGCTAACATGCTAGTCACGATACAATAATAAAACATAATATGCAGCACATATATATATATATATATATATATATATATATATATATATATATATATATATATTTATATATATATATATATTTATATTTATATATATATATATATATATGTGTGTGTGTGTGTGTGTGTGTGTGTGTGTGTGTGTAGTAGTAGTAGTAGTAGTAGTAGTAGTAGTAGTAGATTATCTATAATACCATTATTGTGTAAAAGACCAGGATATATAAAACCTATATCAGACTACTGACATGTGTCACCATTATTGTTATATTTCATTAGATTAGATCAGATTAGATTAGATTAGAATCAACATTTAGAATAAAAAATGTTCTAGGTGCCATATAGAACCATTAAAAAGTTTAAAATATGTGTATATATGTTCTAGAATATATGTATATGTGTGTGTGTGTGTGTGTGTGTGTGTGTGTGTAGTACCTCCTTTATACATCCTTTTATAATCCATTTACACTGTTAGAAATAAAGGTTCTGTGCAGGTACATTTTTCGTTCATCAAGGTACAAACAATGTAAATGTACTCTCAAAGGTACAACAGTGGTTTTAAGGTCCAACTGTGTACCTTAAATAAGTTTTTCCAGGTGAAAAGTTCGTATTTGTACCTTTTTATAACCGAATATTTTAAAACAAGCAATAAAATAAAAGCCTGTAGACGAGACGGGGTGTGTGGAGTCAGTACAGCTTAGAAAATATAATTTCAATGGATTATGGTACAATTATGTTCCCTGACTAAAGGTACTGAGATGTTCCCTTGAGGGTACCACCCCAGTGACAAGAGGGACACTGCCCCTGTGACAGTTTCATATCTTTATTTCTGAGAGTGTACTATCACCTGAGGCACTTACATTAAAAATGAATTTATCTGAGCAAAAGGAGTTTATCTGTCCATAAACATTAATACAATAAGTATTGATTTTATGTATGCCAGTGTGTTTGCTAACCATTTCCAAACCTCTCCTCAAGAAAGCCCAGCATTATTTGTAATTACCATCACACACCTGGTTTTATTAATCAGTGCTTCATTAAATGAAATCAGGTGTGCTTGTGATGGAGTTTAACAGAACTGCTTTTTGAATACAAGAAAGTTTTCTTATTTTTATTGCATCCTTTTCATATTCAAACACTAGATGACGGTTTTACACGCAAAAACATACTCAATGTTAAGACAAATAGTTTTAAACAATGTGCTTTGGAGCCTAAGACATCTGCAGAGCACTGTACGTCAATACACTTGGCTTCAAAACCGCACAAAACCAACAGGCAGGTGCTTCGAGTCGATGTTTTTCTGTTCTTTTAGATCAACGCAGAAACTGTCTGTGGTCACTGACTGTACTGTTCATACGTGCTGGACAGTGTTTAGGATGAAAAATGCTAAAGAATCCTTTTTTAAATTTATATAGAATTAACAACATCCACAAACATATATGTGACTATTCCTTTCGCCCTATATTGCAAATATTCTAAACTATATTGACCCAATACATCTTCAGTAAAGCGATATGCTGTGTGTCATCTGAGCTCTCGTCCTTTGAAGTACAGCATAGCCCACATATTATGTGGTGCTTCAGACTGTGAGCCTGAAACAGCACAGCCTGCGAGGCTGGATTCATGTGTGATTTGATTTGAGCGAAGGCCTTTTTGTCTCTGATTTACTGGGTTCAGTTCTTTGGGCCGTAAATGGAACCACATGGGACCTCCTTCTTACAGTCATCCTTGACCTTCTGCGTGGAAGATGTGGAGAGAGTGGTTCTGTTCTTCTGAAATGGATTCCACTCACATATGAGATGATCTGGATAGGTGGGCATGCAGACCGGTCATTGCTGTTTTATCCTATAGCCAGATTCCTGGCCTGTGGATCTCAGTGATACTCAGATGATAATATTCTCAGCATTATGTGGACTGTAAGGTCCATAAAGGCATTCTGTTGGCCATGTATGGCAATGAGTCCCTATAGTAAAATCCCTTAGCAGAGCTAATCCACAAACTAAACATTTAATCCAAGAGGTAAACACTAGTTAATCTGTTGTGTTAAAGGCTTCTGGTTTTTGGTCGTGACTGCTGGTGTTGTGTGCAGTTGTGGTTTGCTTTTTTTGAGACATGAGATCGATCTTTGCAATAAAAAGGCTGGCAAATTGGTGCAGGACTATAAGTGTTCAGACGCTGTTGTAATTTTTGTTATGGTCAGTTTGTATTTGGTGTCCATCAGCATGATATCAGCATTAATAAGTATTAACCCCTTAAAATCTCAGGCTTATTACATACTAAGGCTTATTATTCAGGAACTACAGGGACTTTAATGCAAACTGGTTGAGCTATTCTTAGGTTACTGAAGTGTGTAGTAAAACCTTGGGTCCACAGGTGGACCTGGCCATTTTAAGGGGTTAAGGTCAATCTGTTGACTCACCCCTCAGAGGCCTACATGTATGAATAATCTATCATTATCGACCAAAATTCATCAAAAGTATGATCCTGTACCCGTAACTTTTACATAGACTATTAGAGTACATTTCAGTCACTGGTTTATTTTGATTTGATTTTATAGCTTAACTACAGATTGTTAAAAATCTGTCTGGTGTTGATTTTCAACAGTATTAGGATTAGGATTAGGACCAGGATTAAGTTTTGGGTAAAAGCAAGAATAAAACAAATTTACTTTGCATTTAATAGATATGTGGTTAAAGGGGAATTTGACTGATTTTCAAAATGTTTGCGTAATTAAAAGGTTAGGATGTAAACAAAGTCATTCAGAGTGGTTTGGTGTGAAATGCCCTGTTCTAGAGAAATGTACCTAGTCAGAATTGTTCACAGTGGTGGTGATAGGAACCAGACGTCTGAAGAATGAATGTCACTAAAAGCTCCCTCCTAAAAAGTTATTACATGAGCCACTGCCTGATGCTGGAGACATTGTTTTATATTAGCTTTGGCATAAAAACCCCAGCCAGAGAGGTACAATGTGGGGCATTATCAAAAAAAAATGTTTCCAAAACACTTTTTTCAGATCTTTTTTTCTTTACCATTTTACCATTACCAACATATCATATTAAAATCAGAAGACACATGCAGGTTCACTGTAAATAAAATGGCTACATTTGTGTTTTGTGACATTGTGGCCACAGGTTCACCACCACTGTTAAGAAATCTGAATTGCTAAGTTTCTCTACAAACAAAGCATTTCATATCAGTCCACTCTGAATGACTCACTCTGTTCATCTCAATGACTGAGTTATCCTGAAATTTTGAAAAATGGGTGGAATTCCCCCTTAAAGCCTCAAAGGTGAGAGTGAGGTGAGCATCCTCAAAGCACATATAGTGGACCACCAAAATGTTTCTATACGTTTTCTATGTCATATCATTTCCAGCATGCTTGACAAGTGCGTTTGACTGAGGCTGTAAATCTGCAACAGTGAATGCAGCATTCATTTCCTCCAGCGTGCATGAAGCTGGTCTCCTGCCTGGGTGTTTGTGTATAGTTGCAGATGTTGTTTGGAGCTGAGGGCGGTTGGTCAGGGTGCTGCCACCCAGGCAGTGCGTCCAGCCGCTGAGGGTCAGCCCCTCTGCGTGCCATACACAATGATGTCACCGGCAGGAAGGCCAGGCAAAGCCCTGGAACGGCAAGCGTCCGATTGGCCGGAGTGCAGCTTCCGTGAAAATAAACAGGCAATCATAACGCTGCGCTCAATGTACACAACTGCATTGCACGCTTTTGTGCTTGATCAAAGGCAGAAAGCTGTGCTCTTTCCTTTATTTTATTTATTTTATTACATTTCTGGGCTGTGTTTATTTGTGTTCACCGGCCATCCTCTAAATAACGCCCGGCTCCCTGGAGGCGTAAACAGAAAGTCAAGTGGAAAAGCTGCCTGAGCATGCAAAACCATGTTTGAGAGGCTGGGTAATTAACTGGCTATCATGAGAGAGAGAGAGAGAGAGAGAGACAGAGAGAGAGAGGTTGAATAGCAAGACATATTATTCTGTTTCCATTTCATGTCTGGACAATAGTGAACACTAAGACAGCCAGCAATGTCTACAGTCGTATGAGAAAGTTTGGATATACACAATAAAACATGCATGTTTTGTTGATTTTTGAATTATAAACACATCCTCCACAGGGAACAAACCTAAATACAGCAACTCTCTGCATAATTTCAGTGCAATTTCTATTTATTCACTGAATTTAACATATTGTGAAAAAAAAATCTGACACAACATGTAAAATGTGCCACATTTTATGTTTTATTTTTTCCCCAATATGTCAAATTCAGCAAATAAACAATAATTGCGCATTAAAATGTGCAGAAGTGTGTAGAGGATGTGTTAACTTCTCTCAAAACAATCACCAAAACATGTCAAAAGACCAGGACTGCCCAAACTTTTGCAAATCCCCTTAACTTTATGCCTTCAGTTCATTCCTCTGAGTAGCTGGGCTGAGGCAGAGGTCAAATGTACCCATTGGAAATATCTAAAAGTCAAATATTTTGGTAAGAGAGCATCCTAAACTGACCACTTCTCACATTATACAGCCATTTTAGCACCGTTTGCCAGGAAAGTGGGATGTGCTGGATCTTGTGGTCGTTTGGGTTGCATTGTTTAACAAACACAGTACATCACAAGAAATTTCCAGTGTTTGGGTTTGTGTTTACTAACTTGCGGTAAACGCTGAAATGCTTAGACTTTGAAGATTTGAACAAACACAAGGTGCAGGTGAGGTCATGTTTTAGGTCAGCGCAGCAGATACATCCTCTTCACTTGACCTTTGCTCTGTGCATGAGGGTCAGCCTCAAGCTTCACTCTTAGTGTATCTTCAGTAAAGTATAAACATTAGGACTCACAGTCGCTTCTTTCTAGACCCTAAAGATGGTAAACTACAGTAAGGAGCCCTCCTGGGCCTTCTAGGCCCACAGAGAAGGCCTGGTAATTTTTTAAATAAAAAAAAAATTGTATATATTTTTAGTTCATTTTTATTTAATAGAACGAACATGCTTGTTGTATTTGAACATTGCGAAGTATTGTAGTAATACTCTTATACACATTGTTGAGTATTGGTTGGAAACAAAAGGGTTAAGTTCTTGAAATGCCTAATGTAAAATTACCCAATCAGAATTGTATCTCTTTGGTATGTAGGTAGATATAGCCAAGTGAGCTCTCCCATTGGTTAGGACTTCAGGAGCTGAACAGAAGGCCTAACACATTGGATTAACCACCAACATAGTTCAGAATTGACAGAGTAATCAACCAATCATGTTTTGATTTCCAATGGGTGGGACCATGTTTGTGAGAAAAAAGCATCACTCTAGGCCATCTGGAAGTCTAACCAGGTTCCAGTCAGATGTTAGAAATTGAAATATAATGTCAGGATTCTTCCCTGAAAGAGTTAAACTGCTACAAGGTATAATATTTGTTCATATTTGTCAAAAGCTTCATATCAAACAAGGAATGTTATTTACAACATGTAAATACATATATTTAATCTAGAACGGCCAAAAAAGGTTCATGTGAATCACCATTAGCTTAGCGCTAACATATTACTAGAATCCCATAGGGATGCTAGCTGAAATAGCATAATGATATAAGTGTTTTGACATTTATGACCCAAACTGAAGGCCTAGCTGGTTGGTTAAAGTTAAGGACAGTGTTAGGTTATGCAGAGGGTATGACTGGTCATAGTTAGGATTCAGTGTCAAGCTGTATGTACAAAATAAATGGCTAGTGCACTTCACAGAGTCACATCCATCATTCATTTCAACTTCAGAGAGGAGAATAAATTAGGCAGAGGTTGTTTAAAGGGGAATTCCACCCATGTTTAAAAAAATTCCACAAACTTTAACGGTTAAGACGCAAATACAGTCATTCAGAGTGGTTTGGTATGAAATGCTCTGTTCTAAAGAAAATGTGAAAAGTCTGACTTTTTCACAATGGTGGTGATGGGAACCAGACTGAAGAGTTTGAAGCCTCTAAGCTACCTCACAGGAAGCTATCACATGAAATGGTTACAAATATATAGCCTGATGCCTTAGACGTTCTTTTATGATAGTTTTGAGATGAACGTTGTGGTCGTTTGGGTTGCATTGTTTAATAAACAGATTTTTTAATTCTTTTTTTGAGATCCATTCAGGGTGCTGTAAGGCAAAGCAATAAAGAAAATAGACTGGTCATTTTAGGTATATATTTGCATAGTAGACATTGCAACCCCTGGTTCCTATTGCCACCCCTGTAAAGAGATCTGAACTTGTACATTTCTTTACAATTTCAGATCAAACCATTCTGAATCATTTCTTTACATCTCAATGATTGAGTTATATTGATATTTTGGAAAAAAATTCCCTTTAACTTGTTATGCTAAACCTGGTGTGGCATCACAGGGGATGGAAAATCTGAAATTAATGGAAATATTTTATAGTGTTAAGTGCGAAGTAACAACATCTATTTGTTTCTATGTTCTTATTTACAATTTTGATGGAATTGTATTTTCAAACAATAATTTGTTTGCTTTTATTCAAGTACATTTGTATCCTGTTTTGCTCATTTCTACTATCATCCTTCACAGAGAATAGAGTCTAACAAACTTCAGTGCCAATGCTAATATGATGCTGCATGGACTTAAAAGTTCCACTGTAGTTCTATAATTAACTCAGTACTGGAAGAGCTTTGGACCTCATACTTTTTCTCCTCAAACTGTTTAACTTGTACTTGCGTTATTGTTAACTCAAGCATTAAAATTCATTGTAGGCTTGTTGAAGGCCTTCAGCAACTTTCTGATGTCATCGCATAGCGACAATACATCCAGATCCGGGCAGTCCACTGGTGTGACCAAGCCCTTTCTGAGAAATGCTAGTGCTCTCGATGTCTCACGCAGTCTGCCTCTCTGTAGTGAATTACACTGTCTAACGTGACAAAACCAAAAGCAACACCTCGGCTCCAGCAGGAATCCAGCAGGCCGAGGCTCAGCCTTCTGTGAGGGGGTTTGTTAGAGCGCTGCTTAATGCATCTTTGTCAGGCCCTCCTGGAGGGGATCCGTGGGGGGTAAATCCAGGCCTCCGTCCCCCGGGGGGTAATTAGCCTTCAGTGACACCTCCAAACAATCTTTTACCCCCCTAAAGGGGGGCAGGCCTTGAGCCTTAATTAAGTTTCCTTGACTAGTGTCTCACTTGACAGCTATCCTAAACAGTACACACATCCACATGTGCGTGTTTTTCGGAACAGCACTCTGCTGAGGCTCACTTCATGGCTCTCTGGCTTGTCGGCATGTTTGTCTTTACTGCGTTGTGTGTGTGTGTCTGTGTGTCTGTGTGTTTGTGCGTGCTGAAAAGGGTTACAAAGCTTTGTACGCTTCATATGGGAATTTGTGCACATAACTGTTGGCAGCTGTGTGCAAAGGTGGTTTGGCATGTGGAAGTGTAAATGGGCTTCTATGAGGAAAGATACCAAGACAACATGAGAGCGAGGGATGGAAAGAGCAAGAAGAAGAAGGAACACAAATGGGGAGAGAGTAGACAGAGCGAGAAAGACAGAGAGATGGATGTGGAATTCTACACACACTGGTCCCCTAAGCACTGTTCCCTAGATTAGAAAGTGAAAACACTACATAGAACGGTATTAATGGGAAACAGAAATGGTCCCAAATCACTACTGCAATTAAAATTCCAAAAAAGGTTGTGACAGTATGTGAAATGATAATACAAAAAGCAGTGATTGGTAAAAAAAATGCCAAAATATGATTTGATTTTTTGCCTCATGAACTTTTTTCTGTAAATATATGCTCATTCCAGATTCGATGCCTTCAAAACATTCCAAAAAAGTTGGGAGCATGTTTAACACTGTGTTACATCACATTTGCTTGTAACAACACTTAAAAATCATTGGAGACTGAAGACACCAATTAATCCAGTTTTGAAAGCAGACTTTTTTGTCATTCTTTGTTGCCTTAATGTTAGATATTGAGCCCCGTTTTCAATAAGAGACAGGTCTGGACTGCAGGCAGGCCAGTCTAGCCTCTGCACCCTCTGATCATGCAGTCATGATGTCGCAACACACAAGCATAGATGTCCCTGAAAAAGACGTTGTCTGGAAGGCAGTATATGTTGCTCTAAAATGTGTATATATACTTTTCAGTGTTAATGGTGCATTCACAGATGTGCAAGTTCCCCATTAATACACCCCCATACCATGCCCAGCCCTGACTTTTGAACTTTACGCTGGTAATAATTTCAATGGTTCTTTAATTCTTTGGCTCATCCATTATTTCCATAAACAATCTGAAACACTGACTCATCAAAACAAATATATAGCCTGATGCCTGAGACGTTCTTTTATGATAGTTTTGAGATGAATGTTGTGGTCGCTTGGTTTGCATTGTTTAATAAACAAACATTTTAATCCTTTTTTTTGAGATCCATTCAGGGTGCTGTAAGGCAAAGTATTAAAGAAAATAGACTGATCATTTTAGGTATATATTTGCATAGCAGATATTGCAACCCCTGGTTCCTATTGCCACCCATGTTAAGAGATCTGAACTTGTACATTTCTTTACAATTTCACATCAAACCATTCTGAATCATTTCTTTACATCTTAATGATTGAGTTATACTGATATTCTGGAAAAAAAAAAACTTTAACTTGTTATGCTAAACGTGATGTGGCATCACAGGGGATGAAAAAAAATGAAATTAATGGAAATATATTTATAGTGTTAAGTGTGAAGGTGGTTAGAAACAACATCTATTTGTTTCTATGTTCTTATTAACAATTTTGATGGAATTGTATTTTCAAACAATAATTTTTTTGCTTTTATTCAAGTACATTTGTATCCTGTTTTACTCATTTCTACTATCATCCTTTCAGTGCCAATGCTAATAGATGCTGGATGTTTCAGATTAGCTTGAGCCCAGAGAAGTCATGGTGTTTCTGGACGTTGTCGATGTATGGCTTCTACTGTGCACAGTGCAGTCTTGACTTGCATCTGTGGATGCAGCAATATGTCCATGTGGTGATATCCATCACATAAACATGTCGGTTTTAATGTGATGTCCTCTGAGTGGTCACGGGCATTCAGTTGTGTTTTTTAACCTTGACATTTATGCACAGAGATTTCACCAGATTCCCTAAATCTTTTGATGATTTTATGCACTGTAGAGGAAAAAATCATTGCGGTAACTCATTGAGGAGCACAAGGCCTCATTCACCAACCATTTTTAAGTAGAAGTTTCTTCTTAAAACCCACTTAAATAGTTTTCACATTCACCGGTGTTTCCTTATTTGGGATTTGCTCTTGGGTAAGAACAGAATCTGTACTCACACTTAAGAGCACAAAGGTATGAACAATTCTGTCTGATCTAATCTAATGTAGACTTTTTCTTTCCTTTCCCAGGACCTTTCTCAAGAACAAATTTAAGAAAAACTTAAAAAGATATGGATGAATGAGACCCACTTTTCGTAAACTTTTGGATTATTTGGTTTCACTTTTTTTGTCCATATAAAATACTACTGTATGGAACAGAAATGGTCCCTGATCACTATTTCCTACATTGGAGCACTAAAAAAAGTATTATAGGGAACAGATATCACTGTCCCCACATTGAAACACTACATAGACCACCTCTATAGGAAATGGAATTAGCATTTTTACAACTCACATGTTTACTCTGCAAAAGAAGTCTAGAATACAACCGAATGCATTATGGGTACTCTGTGTCCACAATGATCTGTGGTTTGTACAGTTACTGCTGCAGGGGTTTTGTGGGATTGTAAGTGCATTATATTTTCAGGCACCACTACATAATAGAGAGCTAAAAATAGTGCACTATACAGTAAATAGTGCACAGCTTTGGTCTTTTGGAAACAGGCAAGGCATCCGAGGGAAGTGGACTTGGAAAAACACTAAATTGGTGAAGTCGTGCATCTGCTTTTCTGATAAAAGCAGTTGTTTACAAGCGGAGTAGCCTTTTTTAACAGTGGTCACTACTACAAAAACAAAACAAAGATGCATTTGAGCTCTCTCCCATAGCTGAATGCATTTATTGAAACTTGTTGTGGGTGATTCAAGTGGATAAACTTCTCTTTCTACTCATCATAAAGTTTGTTATTTCCTCTTCAGTTGTGCAACATTCTTTCTGAGCAGTATTTCAGTTCTGATGTGTCATTCGGGCCAGCGGTCTTTCGGGAAGGGTGATGGCAACAGCAGAGGCCCTCTTTACCTTCAGCCTGGGGCACCTGAAGAGTCCAGCTGATTTTCCCATGGCTCTGAGCCTTACGTATTGACATTCCTTTCAGCATTTAACTGTTCGGTCCAGAGATCATATGGAAGTTGCATGTGTTTTTTTGGGTCATTTGCAGGATGGCGGTTAATAGGGCGCAGTTAATGTCATCGTTAATGAAAGGAAATGCAGTCGCGCTTGTGTTTGTTCCAAGCATGACAGTAGTCGGGCTCGGGAAGATTCCTGAGAAGTGAGTCTTCGTCTTTCAGTAATCCTGCTCTGCTTGTATAAATAGAATTATCCCTCTCTTCTCTCTCTTTCTCTCTCTTTCTCTGTCCCTCAATCACTCTCAAATAGGTCAGCTCCTCATCATCATAGTCACACAGATGAAAAACTCATACATTTTCAAGTCAGCACTAGTGGATAAATAGGTCACTTGATATGTGATTCACTCATCTCCACCAAAAAAAACGCAAACTTACCCTGTTCGCTGATACGCGTCCAAAGGAACGCCCTCATGAGGGACCTACTTTTTGAGCATGAGTCAAAGAAATGTTCACAAGCCGATTGTCATGCAGTACTGTGCAAAAGTCCGAGATGATCTTTCATTTTGATTTAATTCCCGTCAAAACTGCCAATAAGTACAAATTATTCATTTTTCAGTGTCAGAAAAATAAACAGGAAGCATATATTTAAAGCTACACTGTGTACATTTTGGGGATTTGAAGACCTCTCTGGTGGACAGCGTGTGAAAAAACATTGTAATGTGGCATGTGCTTAAGACCCCTTCCCCAAGTAGATGAATTAGACCTTTGCGAGTGCATTGACGGAGCATTCAAAGCGAACTCAGGCAAAACCTGATTTACCATTGTCATCATATCTTCATCAGTATATTGTTGATTTTGAATTCTCTTCTCACCAGATTCATCCACTTGGGGGGGTCCAAAGTGCAACCAACACCAGATAAACAGCACTTAAAGCTTTCATCTTTGAGAAGAAGAAGAAAATCAAGCTGCTTCAGATCTGAAAACATCCACATCCATCCTTCCACTGTGAGAAGACGACTCAGCGCTGTGACTCTGAAATGATGTGTAGCTGTTCAGGAAGCTGGTACTGCAAAAAGAACATTTGCAGAACACTGAAACTGGGCGTTAGAGACGTGGAGTAAAGTTTATGGACTGACATCTCTAAATTTGCAGTTGAGATTACTTGGATTGTAAGAAAATGCGACCAACTTCTAAGACTGAACTTTGGAGATGTGGAAAAACATCCCTGCAGGTTTCTTCAAAAAACTGAAAGCAAGTCTCCTGAAAAGAAAGGAAGACAAAAATAATGAAGAATTTGATATTCAATTTAGTTGTTGAACATTGTGTAATTTTATGCTAAATGTTTTCTGACATGGACAAATGAATATCTTGCATCACTTTCAGTAAAATAAATGGCAGAGTGGTCCTCTGACCTTTACACAGTGCTGTATAAAGTTTGAATCTTTACAAATCACATATATCTTTATGAATTTATTTGCTTATTCGTCATGGTATCAACAATGGAAAGTGTCTTTAGGAAACCAAGTGAGGCTCTGCTATTGCATTATTTTGCTCTTATTTTAAACCGTCTATTGCCCACAATGTAGGAGCAATCTTTAAAAAAAGTTCACTTTCTACTTTTCTCACTTCTTCACTTTCATTATGAAAATCAATGATAATTTTTTAAAAAATAACGCATGTGAGGGGCCTTCTTTAGTATGTTGCAACATTGCGGAACAATGGAAAGAAATGACACAGAATATCACATGGAAAACAATATTTATCTAAATATTTGGAACAAAACTAAGTAACTACACAGCTTAAGTCACAAGATAAATTAAGCTTTTTTAATTTTGTTTAATGTCATGTCCAAATGCTTTTTATCAGTGTCATGTTAACATGACATTGACAAAAACCTGAAGTAAAACCTGAAGTGTTAATGTTTAGATTTATTCAACATCAAAAAATCATTTAAAATCACAAGTAGCATTTAACACTATGCTAAAACATAAAAATGATAGAGCAATTTTCAAATCAAAATTGGCTTTCATTTTCTAAACCAATCTGATGACACTAGATGACGATGATACACTATGTTAAATACTACATCATTCAGATTTCCCCAAAAAGCAAAAACATAAATCATTCTAATAAAAACATAATTCTATATGAAACATTAAATGATAATTGCAGTGTTCTGTCAAGTGGCTATATTAGTGACTTTCCACTTGCTGCTGGCTATATCCATTCCACTGTCGCACAATGTTGCTTCTAGGCAACACACATATTTTAGCAATTTCAGATGATATAAATTATTTATATGATTTTGATAGTTAAAAAAATGAACTTCATCCTGCAATAGATGCGAATGATATTTTTGAATAGATGAGAAATGAAAACCTGCTTTTATGAGGGAAGCCAACAAATGAGGAAATGTGTAATCCACAAGCTACAATAAGGTTTAAAAATGCCCATTATAAAATAGTATGATCAAGTACAAACTTGTTCTTGGTGTATTTGACCTTCTCCATCTGTTATGAACCATTTCATTATTATTAAATAAGCATCATCACTGTAAAGTGAGGAAAATAAGCTTGTTGCCCTGAGGCAACATCATGCAACAGAGGGAGAAGAGTGAATGGTTTTGAGCTTGGCCTTCACTGAAAGAGTAACGGAATCCCTAAACTGTGGACATTTTACAGTTTTTAGGTCTATGGTCCACTGGATAACCAACTGGTAGGACCTGTTGTTTTAAGAGAGAGAGTAAGTAGGGAGGACAACAAACCTAGAAACAGATGGTCCATCAACACATGTGGCTAAAACTCACAGCACCCTGCTGACCCCCTCCTTCACCGTCCCACATACAGGAGCCCTAACGGCCTGGGACCCCCCTCTCACCTCTAGCACGCGGAAGTGTGAAGCTCAAGTTTTAAGAGCCAGGTAGAGATAAGAGGCGCTAAAAGCCGCCGCACTGTTTTACGTCTCTGCGGGGTATTGTAAATCCTCTCTCATTCGTTCTTCAAGTTCCAAGACATTTGTTTTTTCCCCTAGTTTAAGTCCATGTTTAATGCTAATGTCGTTTGATAACGTTTTCCAAGCATTCATCACTTAGCATGCTGTTCTAAATGCTAAAAATATTTTCCATGGCCTGCTGATATCATGAAAATCCATCCGCCTCTCGGTGACACATCCCTTGTAAATAAACAGAATAGTTACTAGCGTGCATGTTGGAAGATCATCAATGATGGGAATTACATTAAAAGTGGTCCTATATATTTATGGCCTTGTTTGGGATGTCCTCAGTAAAACCTATCATCAGCATACATGCGTATATCATATGCATCTTGTTATGCCGATATTTCATAGACTTCGCAGAGCCGTGTGTATTCATCCACTAATTGTTAGATATTTCTTTAGACTGTGCCAAACTTGAGCCGTTCCAGCAGAACCTAATTATGAACGTTTCTATGAACATTCCACGAAGTGCAGTAAAAGCAGCTTTTTGGCTTGTGGACGCATGTAAATGTACCCATATTGTGTTTTTGTTTGCTTGTTTACTTTCTGGGCATGCACGCCGAGACTCGATGTTCTCCTCATTCCAAACACGAAGCAAATAATAACTCGCCCAAATTAAACCCCTGAATCATGCATGGCAGCTGGCCGTGACCTCATGGCCATGTTTTCCCTTCGGTTCCTGCTTTAAGTTTTGTTTGTGTGTGCTCTAGGGGCAGCGGCAGCAGCCTTGAGTATCTCAAAGTCTCTTTTTTTTGGGGCTCGGGTGACCTTCCACCTTTTTTTTTTTTAAAGGAACACGAACAGAACCCATAATGGCCCTCTTCCTGCACCGTAAAGCCACAGCACCGAAGGCAATTAGAGTAACCATGGCGACGGGCCCAGCAGGCCGACGGCGCTCGAGCTCCAAAACTTCAAACAGAAATACAGGAGCGGGGCGGGGCGGGACGCCGTGGAACGGGACGGGCCTCCTCAGCATGGAGGGCCTGGTTTGAATTAGAAACCTCACTTCTTGTCTATGGGAGAGAGAGAGAGAGAGAGAGAGAGAGAGAGAGAGAGTGAGAGAGACAGAGAGAGAGAGAGAGAGAGAGAGAGAGAGTGTGTGTAAGAAGAAGGAGGAGGTGGTTTTGGACCATACAGTCTGGGTTTCATTAGAACCAATTATCTTATCTGTTTCATCTCAGGACAGACCCGCGAGGGCTGAAGGCCAAACTCACGCTAACACACTATAACACAGTCGTACACACACATAGGAGAAGAACACACTTTTGGGCAGGCGGACAAAAACATATTCAAAGCACTCCTATGCACATCGAGTCGAGTCAAGTCAAGTTTATTGTCATATGTAATATGCATTTGAATGCTCACTGATTACTATGGGCATCAAATGCAAACCTCAATTACAAAAAAGATGGGATGGTGTGTGGAATGATAATAAAAAAAGGAAGGAGTGATTTGTAAATTCTGTTTGACTTGTATTAAATTTAAAACAATATAAAAACACAATATTTGATGTTCATTTTAGAGAACTTTGTTGTTGTTTTAGTAAATATACACTCATTCCAAATTTGACACTTGGATAACACTTTATTTGGAGTGGTCCTTTGTAGATGATTAATAAACGCTCAATAGAGTATCAGTAGCACATCAACAACATATCTGTGAAGGAGTTGTAGTGAAGCACCTGAATACATTACAGTAAAAATCTTGTAGATGTTCTGTTGATACATTACTTATGTTAAGTAGATGTAAGTAATTACAATATGTTACTTCCATTATGCAAAACCCAACCTTACCTAAAACCTAACCCTGGCCCTAATCCTAACCCTAACCTTAACCTCAACCTGAAGTCTACACATCTGTCCTGAACATTATTGTATTTCACAATTCATAGCACACCTTGTGTTTTCAATGGGAGACAGGTCTGGACTGCAGACTGTGTGGCACCTGCATTGATTAGCATCTGATTACAAAGCCATGCTGTTCTAACACATACAGAATCCTTAATGGACGTCCCTGAAAAAGATGTCATCTAGAAGGTGGCATATGTTGCTCCAAAATATATATATATATGTATATATATATATATATATATATATATATATATATATATATATATACTAGTGTTAATGCTGCCTTCAAAGGTGTGCAAGTTACCCACTATTTCCACCATGATAGACCCTGGATTTTCAATGTTACACTGCTAACAATCTGGATGGTTCTTTTCCTTTGAGCCTGGAGAACACAGCAATGCATGCATTTACATGCATTTAATAATCTGATAACTGCAGAAAATCAGATTTTGTCAGTAATCTGATCAATGCGTTTACACGCACTTGAGTCATCGGATAATGTGAAATCTCCGAGTTTATATGAGTCAGGCAGTAATCAGATTTCTGCTTTGCAATCAACCAATAAACTCACAGAAGAAGACGTGGTGTAAACGTAACGTAAAACTCAAACTTCATGCCGCAGCTTTTTGTTTTAACATTGCGTCACTTTACCTGAAAATATGAACACACATCATCTAGAAGATGTAGAATACTTAAATCCTTCATTTCGTTGAGCATGTAGTTGGTTTCAGCATCACTCCAAAAGTGCTTTGCTGCCATCGTGCGGCAACGCTGCCTACTTATTTCCGGTACCGCAGTCTGTTTTCGCACATGCACAGACTGAGAAATACGAAAGAAATCTGAGTAAGAGTTTACATGCACTAAGAAATCTGATTACTGAGCTAAAATCCAGCTTTCTTTGTCGGATTTCTTAATCAGATTTCTAGACCTTACTCTAATCTAAGAAATCAGAGTATGCTGTTTACATGACCATTTGAATAATCAGATAACAGCAGAAATCCAATTATGATCAGATTATTAAGTGCATGTAAAACACACTCATTGATTATTACCAGAAACAATCTGAAAGATTCATTCATCAGACCAAATTTCTACTGTGCATCAATCCATTTCAAATGAGCTTGAGCCCTGAGAGGTCAGCGGCGTTTCTGGACATTGTTGACATATGTTTCCTCTGTGCATAGCACATTCTTAACTTGCATTTGTTGATGCAGCGACAAATGGTGTTTACTGACAAAGTATTCCTAAACCCATGTGGTGATATCCATCACAGAGGCAAGCTGGTTTTCAAGGCAGTGCCGTCTGAGGGATCGATGGTCACAGTCATTCAGTTGTGTTTTTCGGCCTAGAGATTTCTTCCGATTCCCTGCATCTTTTGGTGATGTTACGCATTGTAGAGGGTGAAATATCCAAAATGCTTGTGTTCGTTCAGTGAGGAATGTGATTCTTAAACTTCAACCCAAAAGTTCTTGACCTTTCACGGATACTCCTTTTATACCCAACTGTAAAATATAACATCTGTTTATGTTGTTTTTTGAGCATTTCACATGTTCCTTTAAGCCTGTCTAGACATGTTTGGAATAGAATGAGCATATATTTACAAAGAATCAATGAAGAAAACATTACAAATCTTATCTTTGTGCTGTTTCTGTTTAAATACAGGTCAAAGTGGATTTACAAATCACTGCTTTCTGTTTTTATTTGTTTTCTAGAACTAAGGTTTTAACTTGCATTGCTCACTCGTTTTATCATGCATACATACAGGCAGGCACATGCGGGGTGCACCATTGTGCATGGGGTACTCTACCCCCCACCCCGCACACATGTACACACATAGAAATACCAAATGCATAAACATAGATACTCAGATTGCACCCCCAGAGAGAATGTGTACATGTGCACATGCATAAAGTGGACTTATGCACAGACATGTAGTGCCCCTGATTTCTATGCTAGTCCTTAGGGGAGGTGGAGGCAGACATTTTTAGCACATGGAAGACGAGCCTTATTCATATACAGTACATTAGCCTGCAGGGCTGCTATCAAAGACAGTACCATAGCTGTTTTGCAAGTATTTCGACTCCCCATTTGGAAGTTTTGGAATTCAACATGGGTCCAGGCTGGGTTGTTAATAAACAGATCTGGATTGAAATTAGCATGTGAGGCTTTCTGTTCGGAAAGGTTCTGAAACATAAGCAAATAAACTATTCTCAAAAAGCAGTAATCATGTTTTATTTGGCTTCAGTGTTCAAACAGTCAATGGCTTGTGTATTAATTACAGTATTTATTAAAGGAATAGTCCAGATTTCCCAACCTAATCTCTGCTCTCTGTAACATATCACTGCTCTCAGAACAAAACCTCATATCTCCAAAAAGATAACTTTACAGGAGAAGGAAAAATGCTCTTAACTTTTAATGGAAGTAAATGGAGAAAAATATTTTTCCAAGCAATTTTGGGCAATTTCTTTTGGTCCATTCATCATGAAATTTTGACACAACATAAAGGGCTACTGCCTTTTTCAAAGTAGGAAAAATGAAAAATGACAAAAATAGAGATACAAGGTTTTGTCCCGACAGCAGCCATATCGTCGATTGCAATGAAAAATAAAGGACAGAAAACATTAAGAAGTCAATGGACACTTTCTGAATAATGCAAACGTTTAGGAAAAACACATATTTTATCAAATTAAACATGTCTAATTCAGTGGCAAATCCATGTTTATTAGTGCTAGGCCTTCAGTTCAGGCCACAAATGCGAAAATCACCTTTATGACAAGGTTCATTTCTGCTAGTACCACTATGAGACTCTAGTAGTATAATGCTAAGCTAACAGCGATTCACATGAACAAATTTTGGTTGTTCTAGTTTAAACACTGACATTTTGTCTTCTTAAAGACACTCCCTGTTTTATTTGAAGCATGTTGCAGTTTTACAGTGACTCAGTAAAGAGTCCTTACGTAGGGCTGCCACTGCACTTTTCCATTTCTAATCTGACTGAAACCTGGTTAGGCGTGGTCTTTCGCTTCATGGCTGAGCTGTTGTTGCTCCTAGATGCTTCCATTTCAAAACGATGTCACTTACAGTTGTCTGGGGCAGATTTAGCAGGGCAGAATTGTCACAAACTGGCTTTCAGCAAAGGTGGCATCTTACACCCACATTTAAAGTCATTGTGCTCTTCAGTACAACCTATTCTGCTGTGTTTTTCTATGGAGACTGCTTGGCTATGTGCTTGATTTCATACACCTGTTAGCAAAGAGTGTGGCTGAAACACTTGAACACTAAGTATTATATAGTAGGATATATCCATACAGTGTACATAGATACCACAAAGTAAAAAAAGTCCTGATTGGTTAACTTTTTCTTATGTGTTTCACAATGTTATGTCAACTGGTTATTTAGCAACTGCTCATTAACTTATATTATAAGTACGTTTCGAGTCAACAGGTTTTCAGTTCTTTTCAATAAGCCATATGATACAGATGCTGCAGATGAAGAACACTGAAGTATTCCTATAAGTGAAGAAAGCAACCAAAGCAAGAGTGAACCTTCATAAGGAGGAGAGTGGTAAGCTTTGAAAAGGAGAGAAAATGATGAAATAAAGGGGCAGGTTTAGAGTAATGGTGACCAGTCAGGCTCTAGGCCCTCTCTTCATTCTCCAGAGACAAGCACCACATAAACGCATGCTCATACACACACAATCCCCATGTGGACCATCAAAGAAAAACACCGTTCTCTGTCTCTTTTTCTTCTCCATCGCACGTCGCGCTCCCTCCTTCATACTTTCTCATTCCCTCTGGTCTTCTCGCCTTCCCCCCAAACATCCTAGCCCCTATCATTCACACTGTACTGATCTCTCTCTCTCTCTCTATCTCTATCTCTCTATCTCTCTCTCGCTCTGTCATTCTTCCTCCTGTCTTATTTCACTGGGGAGCTTGCTGCTTTATTAACTGCCAACAGTTCATAACCAGTGCAGCTAAATTAACTCTGCCTTCCCACCCCCCACCCTCTCCAGATCCATATCCGAGTCTTGGTCCATGGCAGCTAAACGGCCGAAGACGAATGAAAGAACAGAGGAGACAGAAGAAAACAAACAAAAGGCCACGCTCCTTAAACAGAGCAGACGTGCACTCCAGCGGCCAGCTAATTCGGCCTAATGAACTGTGTCACAATCAGGCTGCACTTAACCAGGGGAAACGCTACATTTCATTTACTCCAAATTCAAGCAGCAGCGAGGAAACTCCTAAGATAAACACTGTGTAAGCAATAGCGGCCTCTGTGACATGGAAGCCACCCTAAAGGACGGTGAGAAATATGCACTGGCCATGCTTTATGCTTCACTGCATGAGCTTTTAGCCTTTTGTTTCAAATTTTATGTCAAATCAGCAAGGAGATAAGATGTAAAATAGTCCACCTGCATAAAGCCAAAAGAAAATAAGCAACTGGAGCTCAAAAAATGATTTAAAGCTATAGAGAATGTGACTCCTAACAACCACCTGCAAGACCTGGAAGACCACCAAAACTGGCCTCATCAGCACTTAAAGCTTTCATGTTTGAGAGAGAGAAGACAACATCCACAGGTGTTTCTGTCCATCCTTCCACTGTGAGAAGACGACTCAGTGCTATGATTGTAGCTGTCAAGAAGCCTCACTGAGAAAAGGAAACAGGAGTTTAGCCCCGACCATTTGCACTGAGGTTATAAGGAGTGTTTCAGTCAGAACTGATTTTTTGAATGAGAAGCAGACAATGCAACAAACTTCTAAGGCTGAACTTTAGAGGTGTGGAAAAATATCCCTGCAGATTTGCTGGAAAAACTGAAAATGAGTCTCCTGAAAAGAATGGAAGCTGTAAATGAGCAAAGAATGGACACAATAAATACTGAAAAACTTATAGCTAAACTTTAGCTGTTGAGGCTTTTCTGTCATTTTCTCTTAAATATACAGCACTGTGCAATAGTCTAGGCACCTAAGCAAATTGCTTAAAACCATTTCTCTTGGAAAAAAAGTGTATGTGCTTGTAAAATACTACAAATAACATTGAAATAAATCCAAATAAACATAAAAACAGTAAAATAAGCAATAATTTTCTTATTTTCAAAAAAGCAATTATCTTGTGAGCTAGTTTGAAGAACAAAGTTTGGTTCCGGATGTCTTCTAGATGCCCCCAGTCACAAAGACTTGAGATAACACATTGACATACATGTTACTGTTACTTACTTTATTAATGTTACTTGTATTTATCCTGATATAAGCGTTTCTCTGAACACATAAATTCTTGCTGCCCAGCTTTTTATTAGTAATTATTTAAGTTGTGTAAAACTTTTGCACAGTACTGTATGTTTTCTGCTTTTTTCAGACTGTTAAAAAAAATAACTCAATGGCCATTTTGACTGGACAAGTTTAAAATAAAGGTTGGTCTTTAGCTTTGTTTATGGTTGGCATTAGGCTGGCATATAGTGAAACTCTCATTGAAGTACTTAACTTATACTAACAGTGGCTTTGTGTTGTTCTGTTGTGATATAATGCCAGTCAAGTTGAATTTAGTTGAATTGTGCTGGTTTCCTCTTAGTTAACCTCTGGAAGGCAGCGGCTCCTTTTGTCAGAAGACTAAGGCAGTGTGGAGATAAATGAATCCCACAGTTATAGAACAGATGTGCTGCACATTCAGCTTAGCCGAGTTCCGCAAAGCAAAGTTTCTGAACACTACTTATATTTGACGAATGGTGTTAACACCCGTGCACGCGCTCCATCAGTACAACGGATGGACAAGTTTGCTATGAGCTATGCTTGATTCGGTTGTGTGAAAAGAGGGAAAGAAAGATATATGGCCCCCAAGAAAGCGTGTGGATCTTGGAATGGGATGTGAACAGGGCTGTGAAGTTTCTTTTGTTTCGTGCTTTAACTCCTGTTGACTGGGTGAGGTGGTTATCCAATAATAAAGCATCAAACACCCATCCTGCACCACACTGTACCTCCAGCGCATATCCCCTCTTTTTTTATGTGCTGCTTCCTGAGGTCCCTGCTTTACATGGTGAAAGGAGAGGGGGGCGGGGGTGGACAAGGGCGACGGGGGGAAGGGTTGGTGTGTGAAACTTTTGCCACCATCTGAAGAGGAGTGCTGATCGGCTCCAGGTGTAGAGGGTCCAGCTTGCTGTCTGACTTCATTTCCTGCCTCTGCTTCATCACACAGCACGACTCCACCACCTCGCCGTCTCCGAGGGGAGTCTGGGTAACACGAAGAACAAACCCTGCAGGTGTGCAGCTCTCTTTCTCTCTCTCTCTCTCTCTCTCTCTTTCTCTCTCTCTCTCTCTCTCTCTCTCTCTCTCTCTCTCTCTCAAACGTGGTTATAAAACCTGAGTGTTTTTGTTTTATGAGTGACCGAAGGTGCCACCACTTAAAGGAGAATTCCATCGATTTTTCTAAATTACCACATCACTCAGTGGTTGAGATGTAAACAAATTCATTCAGAGTGGTTTGGTGTGAAATAGTTCACTGTCAGGAAACTTGCCGACTCAGATTTCTTTACAGTGGTGGTGAGAGGAACCAGCGGTCACCCTGTCTACAACACAAATATAGCCATTTCATTTACTATCCAGATCCTCCAGTGAACCTGTACACACTGTAAAAAGTGGCTCGTCAGATCTACCTAAAAAATTACATAATGTGGTAACAAGAAAATTAACTAGTTTTATTCAATCTAAATAAATACTTTGAATGAATGATTCTTTCAATCAATTTCAATCAAGTTGAATAAAAGTAGTTCAGTTGCTTGTTACCACATGAAGTAGTTTATTTAGGTGGATCTGACGTGACAGTTTTACAGCGCATGTCTTCTGAGCTTTTGTATGTAATGTTGATAATGAAAAATAATGGTTTATTTTATAAATTAATTGTAACCTGTCTGCCATAATCCTTTTAAAAACATATACACTTGAATACAAACATTTGAATAGATTACATGTTATTTTCTAATAAATAGCAGAAAACATTAGTTTCAAAACTCTTTTAACAGAAAAGACCAACAGTGCAGTGGAGAAGTAGTGAGGTGGTGAAGGGGTGAAGTAGAGAAGTAGTGAGGTGGTGAAGGGGTGAAGTAGAGAAGTAGTGAGGTGGTGAAGGGGTGAAGTAGAGAAGTAGTGAAGTGGTGAAGAGCTGAAGTAGAGAAGTAGTGAGGTGGTGAAGAGCTGAAGTAGAGAAGTAGTGAGGTGGTGAAGAGCTGAAGTAGAGAAGTAGTGAGGTGGTGAAGAGCTGAAGTAGAGAAGTAGTGAAGTGGTGAAGAGCTGAAGTAGAGACGTACTGAGGTGGTTAAGGGGTGAAGTAGAGAAGTAGTGAAGTGGTGAAGGGGTGAAGTAGAGAAATAGTGAGGTGGTGAAGGGGTGAAGTGGAGAAGTAGTGAGGTGGTGAAGGGGTGAAGTAGAGAAGTAGTGAAGTGGTGAAGAGCTGAAGTAGAGAAGTAGTGAGGTGGTGAAGAGCTGAAGTAGAGAAGTAGTGAGGTGGTGAAGAGCTGAAGTAGAGAAGTAGTGAAGTGGTGAAGAGCTGAAGTAGAGACGTACTGAGGTGGTTAAGGGGTGAAGTAGAGAAGTAGTGAAGTGGTGAAGGGGTGAAGTAGAGAAATAGTGAGGTGGTGAAGGGGTGAAGTGGAGAAGTAGTGAGGTGGTGAAGGGGTGAAGTAGAGAAGTAGTGAGGTGGTGAAGAGCTGAAGTAGAGAAGTAGTGAGGTGGTTAAGGGGTGAAGTAGAGAAGTAGTGAAGTGGTGAAGAGGTGAAGTAGAGAAATAGTGAGGTGGTGAAGGGGTGAAGTAGAGAAGTAGTGAGGTGGTGAAGAGCTGAAGTAGAGAAGTAGTGAGGTGGTGAAGGGGTGAAGTAGAGAAGTAGTGAGTTGGTGAAGGAGTGAAGTAGAGAAGTAGTGAGTTGGTGAAGGAGTGAAGTAGAGAAGTAGTGAGGTGGTGAAGGGGTGAAGTAGAGAAGTGGAGAAGAAAAATGATTTTTTCAGAAACTAACACTATTTCACCATTGTTAACATTACATTTAAAAGCTCAGAAGACACATGTAGGCTACATTTGTGTTGTGGTCAGGGCAACCTAGGTTCCTATCACCACCACTGCAAAGAAATCTGAGTCTCTACAATGAACCATTTCACATCAAACTGCTCTGAATGATTCCATTTACATCTCAATGATGTAAAAAAAAAAGCTGCAGATTTTTTTTAAATCAGTGGAAATCTCACTTTAAACCAAACTTAGAAAAGTTTGACTCTCTCTCTCTCTCTCTCTCTCTCTCTCTCTCTCTCTCTCTCTCTGTCTCTCTCTCTCTCTCTCTCTCTCTCTCTCTCTCTCTCTCTCTCTCTCTCTCACTTTCCATGTTATAACACTAACACAGAGGTACAGTTTAGCTCCACTTGTGCAGCTGCTGAAGCCCCTGGTGATATTACATAATGTGGCCCTCAGTGGAATCATTCTGCTGCAGTTCTTCTGGCAGTCAAGGCTCTGACAGCTTTGCGTGTTTCAGAGCTGGACCTGAGCAATGAGCGCTCAGTAAGACAGGGATCTGAGCAGATCTATCATATTGGAAAAGACCTGTACGTAAGCAGAGGATGATCTAGCGGTGCTTAGGCTTAATCATAATCTCATACACCAGCATTTTATGCTAGTGAAAATCTGATGTGAGATGAAGAAAAAAACCTTGTCATGAATTCAGAATGGCTTTGGCCACAACAAGAAACTAGCAAGAATGGAATGAATGCTGTGACCGTTTTTGTCATGTTGTCAAAAAAGCTTTCAACAAAGAAATCTCCTAACTTGCTTTACATAAGCCCTATTGAAGATAAATTGCTGTGATAGATTATCTGTGGTGCTTCTATAGCAACATAAGTATGTAAATACATAAATGATTAGCAAAAAGATGTGTCATTTAAATCCAGTATAAATCTGCAGTCTGTGTACTTTTTACCAGTATTTCTAGAGTCTGACAGTAATAATGATTTGTGATTTTAGTGAAATAGTGATTTTAATCCAGTATGTATCTGAAGTGTGAGTATTTTTTACAGGATGACAGTAAACATTAATAGCAAGAGTGATAGTAATCGTCAGAAATAGTAACCGTCAGTAAAAGTAGCAATCAGTAGTAGTAACAATGGTAATAGTCAGTAATTAGTCAGTAATAGCAATAGTCAAAGTAATAGTCAGAAACAGTAACAGTCAGTAAAAGTAAGTCAGTAGTAACAACAATAGTAATAGTCAGTAATACTAACAGTCAATAACAGTAATAGTAATAGCAATAGTAAGTGTAATAGTAAAAGTAATAGTCAGTAATAATAATAGCAATAGTAATAGTCCATAATAGTAATAGTATGTAATAGTACTAACAATAGTAAATGTAATATCCAGTAACTGTAATATTCAATTTGGGTAATAGCGATAGTAATAATCAGTACCAGTAATTGTAAGTTATAATATTAGAAATAGTAATAGTCAGTTATAGTTATAGTGATAGTCAGTAATAGTTGGTAATAGTAATAGCAACAGCAGAAGTGAGTTATAGCTACAGTAATAGTGGGTAATAGTAACAGTCAATAATCATTAATAGTAATAGTTATAGTCAATAATAATACTCAATAATAAACAGCAAAAGGAATAGTAATAGTGAATAATAATAACAGTAATAGAAATCGTCAGTCATATTCAGTGATAGTAATAGTAATTGTCCGCAATAATCTTTAACAGTAATAGTAATAATAATGGTGATTGTCAGTCAGTAATAGCAATTGTCAGTAATACACATTAATACTAATTGTCAACCATAGTCAGTAATAGTACACTGCAAGCACATTAACGTTATGACAACCTATTGTTTTGGTACCCACAACGTTGTCACAATGTTGAAATGTAATTCCTCAGAACGTTGTGACAATGTAGTGGCAACGTTGTCAGTATGTTGTCACAACCTCCTAGAAACCTCACAAAGTTCCTTTGTGTTGTGCCTGGAATTCCATGGAATTTTGCTAAGTTGCCAATAGGCAGTCATAATACCATATGGCAATGTTACTGAATAATGAGGTTGTGACCATGTTGTAAGAAAGTAGACAGCGTTGTGTGTATGCTGGGTAATAGTAATTGTCAGTAATAGTCAGTAATACTAACAGTAATTGTCAGTAATAAAAATAGTAATTGTTAGTAATACTCAGTAATAGTAATAATAATTGTCAGCAACAGTCAGTAATAGTAATAGAAATTATCTGTAATTGTAAATAATAGTAATAGTAGTAGTCAGTAGTAGTAGTCCAGTTCCAATTCACTTCAAGCTAATTTAACCAATAGCCATGTGACTTGATCTTTTAACTGTCCTGTGGTGTAATACTGAGGTGAAAATCCAGGCTGATCTTTCTACCTGTGAGAATCTTAGGAAATTACACTGATACATTATGCTGTAAACAGCTAATCAGTCTTTTTTTCTCCAGTGCCTCACTGGAGTCAGATTCAAGCAAAACAGAGAAGTGTAAAAACTCAAGGTCAAGGATGCATAGTAACACTTTACTTGCAACACTTTACTTGAACGCTGTTACATAACATTGACATGCCCATGCCATAAACATTTCGTGGCAGATGTCAAATGCTGTCCTGACAGATTTTGTTCAGTAATATAAGGCTGGCTTTGCAGAGTGAAACTTTCATGCAACTTCAGTTGCTTGAAACCTTCATGAAACTAAATTGCACTAGAGTTGTATAATATTAAGCGTCCTGCAACTCAACCGCAACCTTTGCCAGCATCTGGAGGTTGTGAAATAAGTTTCATGAAACAACCAATCCAAACGTCGATAATGCATCATGTGATCAAAACTTTGATTTCACGGATCAACGGACACGAAAATAAAACAGAAGATAGTTTATATTACACAACCTCCTCTGGTAAAACTAATCCATCTCTAAAAGTGAATTAGTCTTAATTTACAGTAGTGAAACTTAATTCACATTAGAGCAAAGAACTTAGTTATGAGTCAGTAATGATGAGTTAAGATTAACTGAATGATGAGTTTAAAGGTCTTTTTTTCTCCAGGGCCTCAGTGGAGTCAGATTCAAGCAAAACAGAGAAGTGTGAAGGCTCGAGGTCAAGGATGTGTAGTCTAAGAAGAGAATGAAAGAAAAAAACATCCACAAAGTGAGCGAAATAAATGAAAAGACAATCTGCTGTCCATTTCTGCTAATCCCAGCAGAGCGAGTACAACACACGAAGGGCTTTTTGAAGGCCGCCTTCTGATGACAGTGCTGTTAGAAACAAAGACTCATCTTCTCTTTCAAGGCTTTCCTGGTCTGCCGCAAAGGGCCCAGCCTAGTCCGCTGTGGCATCACACTCATCCTTCACCCTCTGGTATGAATAAGATTGGTGGGTTATATTTAGAAGAGGGGGTCTTGGCAGACTGAAAGAAAGAGAGTTGGACTATGAGGCGGTCTTTTCCTTTGACAAAATTTCAGGATCTGCTTGGCTCGTATAGCCTGTCTTTAGGTGGAAACGTCTTTCAAGCCAAACTGTGGATTTGTGATTTGTACTGTTTAACCCACTGCATGCCTATAAATTTAAGACTTATTATTCATTAATTAATGTAAAAGATTCAGTAATTATTCAGGACTTTGCAGGTTAAGGGATGCAACTTCTTTATTTATTTGATTACTTTTGTTGATAGAGAATGTCAATATTTAACAGTGTCTACTGAGGATCAGCTGATTGGGTGGGGGTCTCCGACAGCCATGCAGAGCAGTCAGGATGGCCCCCCTCTATAGCACATAAACACTGTCTGCCCCACCATTCCATAAATACTGCTTCAGTAAACACCCTGGGTTTAGGTAGACTTTGTTTGCAGGAAAGAGCTTGATAATGTTGCTCTTTTCTTTCCCCTGTTGCTTCGGCTCGGAGAGTTTTTCCATTTCTGCCCCGCTCCCTGCTCTCCCATATCCACATGAAACGAACCCAAATCCTGCAGGATTAGAATGAAAATGCCAATAGAAATAACGAGGACAAAAAACACACACAGTGTCCCGGCACAGTCCTGCCCCCCTCGCCAACCCCCTCCCACCCCCAACCAAAGGCCTCTGCCCAGCTCTGACTCACCCACGGAGCTGCTTCTGGAAAATAATATTTATTCTTCATCTCACTGTTCTTTAGTACAACCGTGCTTTGTTCTTTTAAGAGAAAGCTCTAAAAATCCCCCTTTTCTCTTGTGTTTTAACTGATTACTGTCACAGTCTCAGGGACATCTTGATGGTATTTAGAAAACACTTTCAGATGCAAATCATTGCTGTCATAAGACAAAGTAATAACTTTACAGGAAAATTACTAAACATCCTTAACAGACTTTACTTGAACACTGTTACATAACAGTGACATGCCAATACCATAAACATTTCATGGCAGATGTCAAGTGCTGTCCTGACAGATTTTGTTCAGTAATATTAGGTTGGCTTTGCAGAGTGAAACTTTCATGCAACTTTAGTTGCTTGAACCCTTCATGAAACTAAATTGCACTTGAGTTGCATAACGTAAAGTGTCTTGCCACTCAGCCGCAACTGTTGCCAGCATTTGAAGGTTGTGAAACAAGTTTCATGAAACAACCAATCAAAACAATGATCACATGATGCATTATCAACATTTTGCTTGAAACCTTCATGAAACTAAATTGCACTTGAGTTGAATAACGTAAGGTGTCTTGCCACTCAGCCACAACTGTTGCCAGCATTTGAAGGTTGTGAAACAAGTTTCATGAAGCAGCCAATCAAAACGTCGATCACATGATGAATTATCAATGTTTTGCTTGAAACCTTCATGAAACTAGAGTTGTGTAATGTAAAGTGTCTTGCAACTCAGCCGCAACCATTGCCAGCATCTGAAGATTGTGAAACAAGTTTCATGAAACAACCAATCAAAACGTCGATAACGCATCATGTGATCTGATCAAAGGACAAGAAAAAAAGATTGGGCTGTTGAAAATAAGACCCCATCTGACTGATTCAAGTTTGGTAGTTTTTCTATTTGTCAGTTTCCTGAGCCATGAGAACAGATGTGACTCAAAGTGAACATTTCTGCATGAATTAGCCAGCTAACACTGACAGCTGTTTAAATGGCTTCTTGTGCCACTACTAATCTTTAGCCTATTATTATGATGATCTACTGGGCTGGATTCATTTCCTCCTCTCTTCACATCCTCCTAATTTTACACAGAGCTCTGATGAAAATAATTACAGTAGAGACTGAGATGCGCTTTATGATGAACTTGTTGAGCTTCTAGGACAGAATGATCACAACATCAAGTAGGTTATAACTGTAATGGCTACTTAAACATTAATTTTCAAAGGCCTAACATATACAGAACAGATAAAAACATAAACATATGGTAGATGGATATATAGATAAACAACAAAAGAACAACAATGACAGCTGGAACAATGTACACAGAATTTTTAAATATGTTGAAAACACCTTGTGAATGACTTTATAGCAAGAATGATGTGGTGGATCAAAAATATTGAGCCGCTAATTTGGCTAACTAGTGGAAAAATTGATTATGTTGCATGCAATTTTGATCCGCTTTGAATTGCTTTGTGTAACTGGCTAATTGCATGGAAATTATGTTGCTGCAACTAGTTTACTGTCTAAAGCCAGCTTAAGAAAGTCATGTTACCAGTACTGGTAAAAATTAGCATGTGACATAAACATCATGATATCAAATGTTATGGCAACGGTCATTGTTTTACAGTAACACTCTACTGTAGGACAGTATTCATGAAGCTATATGACTCTTAAGCTCCTCCTCCCATAAGCTCGTCATCATGACAACTTAACATAAACATAAAAGTATGGAAACGTTTATAAAGGCTTATTCCACTTGCATTGTCTAACATCAATTTTTTGCTGTCCCTGGGTTGTGTCGTGACTTTTTTGGATGTTATGACGTGGCATGTTATAACAACTGACTTTGTAGCTTAGTCACAGTGACATAATACTGATGATGTGACAGCTTAAATCTTATAAAAGGCAAAACAAAACTTTACTTAAGGGTCAAGTGAACAGCTGTCCATCCAGGCTTACCTGACAAATCATATTATCAGCATTATGTCACTGTGACGTACACTGAGCTACAAAGTCTGTCATTTCACCCCAGCAAGGGTCACGTTAATTCTTTATGACAAACCTTTTATAACATTTATAAAACACCTTTTATAGACCTTTATGACAACTGATACCTGTTAGTAACATATCACTGCTGTCGGAACAAAACCTCATATCTCCATTTTTGTCATTTTTCAGTTTTTGACATCATTTGAAAATACCTTTTACATTGTGTGTAAATTTCATGATGAATGGACCAACAGAAATGATCCAAAATTACTTGGAAAAAGTCTGGTTCCATTTACTTACATTAAAGTAAAGTATACTTTTTCCTTCTCCTGTAAAATTCTCATATTGGAAATACAAGGTTTTGTTCCGACAATAGCGATATAATATGCTTATATATATTTATGTAGGTCTATACCAGTTCATGATGAGCTTATGTAGCCATAATGTAGCCTTATGCACACTGCTTTACAGTAAAGTGTTAGCAATTTGCGAGTCATGCCAGCAAACATTATGACATGTCATGATATTTATCAGTAATGTAACATGATACTGTTATATTACTGAACAACTCGTGGCAAACGACATCTTTTATGACATGTTTATGGCATGGCTATGTCAGTATTGTATAGCCAGTTTCAAATAAAGTGTGCCCAAAATTGGATTCTAAGTCATTCTAGAGCATTTCTATTGGTCCATTCTTCATATAATGTTCACATAATATAAACGGAAGCTGATGTTTTAAAATAGAAAAGAATTATAAGGTTTTGAAACGACAGCAACAATATTCTACTTACTGGATGTCCTGGTATGTTTCATTAGTTTTAGTCTATAATGAAACATATGCTGACCCCATTCATACACTAGCTTGCCATTATAATCGATGCTGGTCAGCTCATACCTGCATTTTCTCACTTTCGTTTCCCTTGCAGACCTCTACCCCCTTCCCTTGCTTTCTTTCAGGCTCATATTTGTAGCCATACCTCTTCTGAAGGAATTTCAGGCCCTAATTTAATTCCTTGCTCAGCTGGAGATAGCCAGGTTTAAGTTTCTGTTTTGGCACACAGGCCTTAATTAACCAGTTCATCATGCAGGGTTAAAGCTGTCATGAAACCTTGCTCATTCCCTTCCTGCTTTGCATCATCCAGCTCTCTCTGTTAGTCTAGAACAAAATTCATTTCAAAGCTGCCTCGCTTAGCGAGATAAGACGAGCACATTATTTCTGTTCATTAAGGAGCAATTTACCTTTGAGGCCTGTAGACTTGTTAGATTTCTAAAGGTCAGTTCATCAACTAGTTTGAGAAGTGGAAGTAGCATAATCAGGTTTCTAACCAAAGGATTTTATGCAAAAATGTTCTGAAGTAGGCGATAAAAACAGCAGTTGTTGGCAACATTTTACAAATATACAGGACTGTGGAAAAGTCAGAAACCACCCTTTTCTTCATTTAAGTTCCAGCCCATACAGCCATAACAAGTCATTTGTTTTTAGTGTCAGTGTTTAGGATTTCATGTGTCCATCATTCGCCTTTACAGCTTTTGTTTCCAAAGTTTAGTCTTAGAAGTTGGTTGCATTTTCTGCTTCTCAAATTAGAAACAAATGTAGACTAATCAGTCCATGAAACCTTATTAGACACCTCAGATATCCAGTTGTGGTGTTCTGCCTGTCTGATGGGGACACTTTTGGTGGTCTACCTGTCCTGAAAGTCCTGAAAGTCCTGAAAACGTATTAACTTGTAATGGACTTAATGACCATTTTGGCTGGAAATTAATAAATTAAGGGTTGTCTCTGACTGTTGAAGGTCTGTGCTGTAGACAAAAATGTTTTTCCATATCACGTGACAGAATTTTCATCACTGGGACAGTTTCTTGCATCTTGTGAAAAACTGCCTAGTATTAATAGGTTCTGTGGATATTCTGTCCATTTTTTGTCACTTTTATCCATAAACTGTAGGAAAGTCAGGGATGCCAAACTGAAGAACATGTGCTCGCAGTTTACAGTGTAGTTTGTATGAAATTCACAGCATTTTTTGAAGCAATTTTGCCATTATGTAATGTATTTTAGTTCTTTTTTTAAGATTTTAAGGCCTTTTTGTGCCCCTGATTTAGGTATGGCCACTAGCTAGGTCTCCCCAGCGAACAATGCTCATATGGGAGGATCTCGCAAGGCCAGACATGATCTCATAACAAGAACATCTGGGGACAGTCGTGAGAAATTTAGGGGTTAAATGTGGGTGGGAGCAAAGATGGGAACAAACTGAGTATGAAATTCAACCGTTAGTATGTTGCTAGCTAGCTTGCTTTGCTTGTGTTATTGACTGTACTCCAGAAGACCAAAGACTGGAGGAATTAAGAAACAAGTTTTAGAGGTAACATACTTTTGTATGCAGTGCAATCCAGCACCAAAACTTGTCCCCACATGTGCATTAGAGTTACATTATCATGTCTGGCTCCGCGAGACACACAACCCAACAACCAACAGGAACCAACAGAAACATTTAATCATTTCTGTATTTCTTTCAGCAGGGATGCATTGACGGTTGTGACTGTCTGACCACATCGGTTAGTGGAGAGGTTTGCTTTGCATTTAGAGGTCATCTTGATGTGATTGCAATAAATAAAGTACACTTGGTGGAGAACTTACTTCATTAATGCCTCATTTGAAAATGTTTACCTCTCTATAACCCAAATATGTTGATATGTACTTGGTGATAGGGCAAAAAAGCTAATGTGCATACATTTGTACCATATTTCCACTGTATTGCTCATATTAAGAGAAAGTCTTTTGATTCTGGCATAAAATACATGTCTCTAATCTTTAGATAAATAGTAAATTATTTTAAGTTATCTTGTATTTAAGCTCTGCAGTTATTGTAATAATTGTTGTTCAGTTTTATTTGGAAACAAAAGGGTTAAAAACTTGAAATGCATGGCAACTGTCCAATCCAATCATTTTTTTCTCTGTGGTGTATGAGTACATACAGCCAAGCTAGCTTTCCCATTGGTTAGGCCTTCAGGAGATGAACAGAAGGCCTTACATATTAGACTAACATAATTAGGAAGTGGCACACAACACAACATCATGGCTGTGGCGTATCTCCTAATAACTGGGCAAATGCTTAGATGGTTGCGCCCTCAGGAGCCCCAGTAAAGGATTTGTATCACCGTAAGTCAATTTAATAGAAATAAGTTTTGGGCAGCAAAATTCATACACATTTTTTTTTTACGTGTTTAATTTTATGACTTGAAAAATGCACATAAGGTTGATGGAAACCTAGCAATTGGTAGCCATGTGAGCAATAAGAATAGTGATATGTTCCTCTGACTATTCAGGCCTGGAACATAATAACCATCCCCTGATGACCACCTTAATCAGTTATAGCAATAGATACTGCAGATCTTAACAGACTGAATGATAATTATACAACTGTCCCAGTCAATGTCTGTGGTGTTCTTGGCCTCAAAATAATGGCTCTACAGAACCTTCAAGAACATGATCTCACGGAGCCCTCATAATTCATTGCTAATCAGGCCGTGACGAATATGGCAGAAACTTGGGCCTGTCCTGCAGCTGAAAGAGAGCCAACCTCATCCTCCAGTACCTTCAGCCGTCAACATCAGTGATTTCTAGTTACAGGCCTGGAAAACCGCGAGCCGAAGTGTCTTCCCTGCCCACAACTGAAGGGCGGAATCACAGGGTTTAATCTCGTATACACTGAGGAAAAAAGAGGGCTTTCCGCTAATCAAATGCTAGACTGCAAAAGCGGCCCAGGCCGTCCGCCGCCGCTCAGCGCCTGATGAGAAGGCTGCGGGAGAGCTCAAGGAAGACCCTCCATTTTAATACACCTCCTCCTTCTCCTCGTCTCTCGCACACAGAAGGGATTTGTTCTGCAGGGCCACATTGGCGGCTCTGTGTGAAAGCAGATCCGGCCTGTTTGACCCACCTTAGCAGGAGGGAGGCGGAATCAATGCGCTGATTAGAAGAACAGATCGAATTTCTGATTGAAACCACAGCACAGAAACCGCAGATCTCTGCTGGACCAAGTGGAAGATTCCAGAAATTCCTTTAAGGAGCTTATTGATGACATCACAGGATAATATCACAGTTTTATAAAAGAAAGCTGCTTCTGTGTTGTGTTTCGAATGAAATGTGAGCATCTTCTCTGTTGTTTGCTGTTGCAAATAGGAGTTAGCATTATATGCTGTACATAGTTCACTGATAAGTAAACACATCTGAAGGCTAAATGCTAAAACCAATAGGGATGACATTTAGAAGACTTGCTGTGGGACCTTTTTTACACCTGAAACTACTAAAAAAACATCAAATGCATGTGGAATCCATCATAATTCACCTGGTTAACCATTAGGATCCTTTACATTGTAATATCAACCCATCAAGCAAAGCCAAAACACATTACAGGACCCCACGGAAACATTTTATTGTTTCTGAATTTCTTTCAGTAGGGATGTATTGACCATTGTGACTGTATCTGACTGACCACATCGGTTAGTGGAGAGGTTTGCTTTGCATTTAGAGGTCATGTTGGTGTGATAGCAATAAATAAAGTACACTTGGTGGAAAACTTGCCTCATCAATGCCTTATTTGAAAATGTTCACTTCTCTATGACCTAAATATGTTGATATGTTCTTGGTGACATGAAATGCAGCACAGAAAGGTAATATGCATGCATTTCAACCATATTGTTCATATTTAGAGAAGGTCTTTGATTCTAGGAAAGAAATACAATGTAATCTTTTGTTAAATAGCAAATTATTGTACTTTTTGTAGCTAACTACAAACTTTTGTGGCTAATAGCTGTAGCACCTAAAATTGTTTGTGTTGGCTTTACTTAGTCTAAATCTTTGTTGGATATCATGCTTCGGGCTGCGTAAGTTTGAGTTCTTTTTGTATATTTGCAGCTTTTCAACTGTATCTTTCTTGTTTTCTGGCAGATGATTAAATGCAGTGTCTTGTTGGTGGAGGTTCACAAACATTCTGACATCCGCGCTTTAAAAGCAGTTAAAACATAGTGCACTAATCTCAAAAAGTAGCTAAAAATTAGCCGCTACTTTTTCTAAAGTAGCTGAATTGTAGCTGGCTGCAAATTTGGGAAAGTAGCTATAAAGTAGCTAACCACTAATTTTTCAGTAGCTATCCCAACCCTGTTTGTAGCTGGTGATATGAAATGCAGCACAAAAAAAGCTGACATGCATGTATTTCAACCACATTTCCACTTTGTTACTCATATTAGAAGAAAGTCTTTTGATTCTGGTATAAAATATGTGTCTGTAATCTTTAGTTAAATAGTAAATTGTTGTAAATTGTCTTGTATTTAAGCCAGTAAGCTAGTAGTTATTGTTATAAAGTTTTATTATGGAAACAAAAGGGTTAAAATCTTGAAGTTCACAACTGTCCAATCCAATCATTTTTTTTTCTTTGTAGTATATGATTACATAGAGCCAAGCTTGCTGTCCCATTGGTTAGGCCTTCAGGAGCTGAACAGAAAGCTTTACACATTAGATTAACATACTTAGGAAGTGACAGTAAAACAGGGAATGACTTTAACAAGCTTTATATATACATGTTTACTGTAGAACAGACAGACAATGTTCATATGAATCAGCATTAGCTTAGCACTAACATACTATTAGAAACCCCTTTTGGTTGCTAGTAAAAATTAGCAGTATAACATTGGTGGGCGTTTTTGACATCCATGTGTACTTCATGCTATTGGAACATATACTTACTTATGTTAGCACGTTAATGTCCAAAAATGCTAACATGGCTAAAAGTAATTAAAATAAAGCAGAGTAACACAGGCAGCTGTTAGCATGATCATACTAGCATGCAGGCGGTAATGGCTCACTGGTCTCTATTCATTGTTAGACGTGTCATCGTTTTTGGCTGAACTGCCCTTTTAATCTCATTGTGTAAAAGGGTTTCCAAACGTCTCCCAGGTCAGCGAATGATAGATGAAACAATATCAGCGAACGACAGATCAAACATAAAGTAAGACGTGTTCTCTTCTCCTCAAACGAGGCCGTAATTCACAGCACAGTATTCAATTTGAAGGACTCTGTGGGGACACAGTCAGCTGGTCAGTCTTATAAATCACACACGTAGTGATCCTCCTCATTCCTGCATCAGGCTTTGGGGGACCTTAAATAACTCTTTTGACCCCGGAGGAAGTGAGGGTTAACCTCCTCCTGTCCACAAACACCGCACAACTCCCTGAAGCCATGTCCCCATGTCTGACAGCTCAGGCCAGCCTGACCCCCGGCTCAGAGCTACTGCCCCCTCACTGACCAACTGGACAACCTCTAGGTGTATGTGTAGTGGTGGGGTGGGGTGGGGTGGGGGGGTAATGTCTTACAGATGTGGAGAGGTGGAAGTTAATCCACTCAGATAAACCCAAAGAGAGAGAGAGAGAGAGAGAGAGAGAGAGAGAGAGGGAGGGAGAGAGAAAGATGAAATGAGAAATGAGGGAGAAAAAGAAAGAAAGAAAGAAAGAAAGAAAGAAAGAAAGAAAGAAAGAAAGAAAGAAAGAAGAGAAGTGAGTGTGTGTGATAGAGAGAGACAGAGAGAGAGATGAAATGAGATGTGAGGGAGAGAAGAAAGAAAGAAAGAAAGAAAGAAAGAAAGAAAGAAAGAAGAAAGAGATGAAATGAGATGTGAGGAAGAGAGAGCTGAAATAAGAAGTGACAACAGAAGAGATGAAATGAGAAGTGATTGTGTGTGTGTGTGTGTGTGTGTGAGAGAGAGAGAGAGAGAGAGAGGGGTGAAATGAGACATGTGGGAGAGAGAAAAAGAAGTATGAGAGAGAAAAAGAGATAGATGGACAGATAGAAAGAAAGAAAGTGAGAGCCAGTGAAAGAAGACCGAGATGGAGAAAGACAGTGAGCAAGAGAAAGAGAGAGAGTGAGAAAGAGAGAGAGAGACAAAAAAGAGAGAGTGAGAAAGAAATAGATAGATAGATAGATAGATAGATAGATAGATAGATAGATAGATAGATAGATAGATAGATAGATAGATCAAAAGAGAAAATCAGAAGAGGTAGACAGAGGGTTTCAGAGAGTAAGAAAAAGAGAAAGAGAAGCACAGGAATAGTGGAAGGCAGAAAGGAAGAAAGTGCAAGTGAGAGAGGATCAAAACAGAGACAGAGAGATAGAGAGAGAGAGAGAGCGAGAGAGCGAGAGAGAGAGAGAGAGGCCTTGCTCAGGGATATTTATGTTAGATATTGGGTTAAGCGTAACCTTCTTAGCCTCAGCATTCCACAAAATAACCTTTTTTCCTTCTTTTTTTTCTCTCCGTTTTTTGATGTTGGCCCCTTGATGAGGGAAAATAAACACTAAAGTATTGTAAAGGAAAAGCAGTGTAGATTCTCAAAGATGTGTGTGTAATTAGATTCAATCCAGTTTTCAGGGGTTATTATTAGATTACGGAGAGTTTACATAGTCCCCTTTTCTAACAACAACAAGAGCTGCAGCTCTGAGTAAATAGAGCCTTTGTGTTTCTCTTCACATACAGAGTAAATACCAACGCTTTACATGGACAGATACAGAAGTAAAGTGTGTTTTTAAGATTCAGAGGTTTTAATAATACGACACTCTCCTGTTGTGTGCAGAAAACTGAATCAGCTCTATTGGAACTTTTTTAAATAGTGAGGTCATGACCTGGGTGACCTCTGGTGACCGTTACAGTACTGATGAAACTCATACACTCACTGAAGACAGCCTCTACTAATACAGAGAAAGACTCTCCACTAAATGCTGACATTGTGTGCTGCAGTAAAATCCTGAGGAGACGAGAGTCTCATCACTCTAAGATGTAGAGATACGTTTAGGTTCTGCTGCCGCTGCTGCTGAGGGAGTGCACTGCACATGGTTAACCTTCAGAAGTGCTGTGCAAAGGTTAGAGACCACCTCTCATTCATTTCATTTACAGTCATAACCGTCATGTAGTTGTTCATATTCTAGGTGATATTTCTGAGGAGGTTAGATATAAGACAATACACTTACATAAGGAAGAAGAAAGTGAAAGCGAAATAAGTGAAAAAACACAACTGAAGTAAAAAAAAAAAAAGACTAAAAGCTACAGAGAAAAAGGGACTCCTAACAACCACCTGCAAGACCTGGTAGACACCAGAACTGCCCCCATCAGATAAACAGCACTTAAAGCTCTCATCTTTGAGAGAGAGGAGAAAATGCAGCTGCTTCAGATCTGAAACATCCACATCCATCCTTCCACTGTGAGAAGACGACTCAGCTCTATGAGTCTGAAAGGATGTGTAGCTGTCAAGAAGCCCTAAACTTAGAAAAAGAAATAGGTGTTTAGCCATTGAAAACAAAATATATGTACATATATATTTCAAAATATACATAAATGAAAACATGAAAAATATTTACATATATATCCAAGATATAGGTCAATTTCAAATATGGACACCGTTTCATATATTTTGTCTAATACATGTATATATATATTGACACTGACACTGACATATATTGATAGAAATATATATTAACATTGTATATATTTGTATATATAAAGAATTTACACCATAAAACGTTTTTTAGATGAATAGAATATCCTCAATAAATGTGAGCATTATTATATTTTACAAACACCATTTCATATATTTTTGTCTAATATGTTATATAAGTGCAAAAGAAATATATTTACTAATATTTTAAAAGAACATATATATATATATATATATATATATATATATATATATATATATATATATATATACATATATACATTTCAGAATTCAAATATATTTATATATTGTTTTTTTCATATACAAATATAAATATATTTGATATACTGTACATATATTTTGTATACAAGGAAATATATACACATATATTTTTGTTTCAAATGGGGCTACTGAGAAAAGAAAAGAAAACAGAGGAAGAAAAGAAGCTGCTGGTGTTCTCAAAACAATGGACTGGCCACCCCAGAGTCCAGACCTCAGCATCACTGAATGTTTGGGATTGAAGCAGAAAGTGCAACCAACTTCTAAGACTGAACTTTGGAGGTGTGGAAAAATATCCCTGCAGATTTCATGAAAAGAATGGAAGGTGTAATAAAGGTAAAAAGTGGACACACTAAATACTGAAAATTTATTACATTACATTTAGTTGTTGATGTTTCAGTTTAACCCCTTAACAATACTGGCTTATAACTAAGGTTTATTATTCAGTAACTACAGGGACTTCAGTGCAAACTAGTGGAGCTATTCTTAGGTCATAAAAGTGTGTAATAATACACTGGGCCTCCCGGCAGGCGCATGGCTTGTTAACAGGATAATTTTCTCTAAACGTTTTCCTGATGCTGAAAATGTGTAACTTGCATTTAATGGCTGTTTTGACTAGATATTAAATGAAAAATTCACCTCTCTGACTCTCTGACTTTTGTACAGTACTGTAATTATGTACTTAACTTATTTACATACCTGTTTATGTAATCAATTTGTTTTACAGTCTGTTTAGACAGGTTTGAGTTAGTGCTTCTAACTTTTTTCTGCGTCAGTGTCAAGAAATGATGTTTTATTCTTTCTGCAAAACAAGACTGTACAAAACAAAAACTCTGAATCAAATTCAAATCATAAATCAAAATATCTGCTTTTCTATTTACAAACACAAACGTGGAATGAATTGAAAGTTTAGAACCTACACAGAGGTTTTCAGCTTCTTTCAAAACACTATGAGTGAGAAACATCTAAAATTGCAACATGCTTTTGATATTGCCAGCTATGTTATTTTGAGAGTTAACCCCTTAAAATCCCAGGCTTATTACATACCAAGGCTTATTATTCTGTAACTACATGGACTGCAAACTGACTGAGCTATTCTTAGGTTATAAAAATGTAATTAAACTTTGTGCTTGCCAATGGACATTTAAAAGTTTAAATGCACTTCACTTGGGCCAATGTCAAGACTGTCAAGCTGTGGTCAAGAGAGTTATGTCCAAGACCCAGACTTAGCCTGAGCCCTGGACATCCAAGACCCAGATCAAGACTGGTGAAGACCCCCAGAGAACCAGGGAAAGACATTTATATAATCATGACCTTTACATCTTGACCAGTCTTAAGCCCAAGACCATTGGATCAAGACTCTAGCTTTACCCCCTAAAATCTCAGGCTTATTACATACTAAGGCTTATTAATCAGTAACTACAGGGACTTCAGTTCAAACTGATTGAGTTATTCTTAGGTTATAGAAGTGTGTAATAAAACTTTGGGCCTGCTGGCGGACCCTGGCCATTTCAGGGGTCAAACTCCCAGTGTTATTATATGCTAAAGCTTATTATTCAGTTACTACATGGACTACAATGCAAATTGATAAAGTTATTCTAAAGTTACAGAAGTGCATAATAAAAGTCTGGAACTGCCAGGAGGTTCTGGCCATTTAAGGGGTTAATAAATACAGTTGTATGCAAAAGTTTTAACACCCCTGGTCAAATGACATGTTTTGCTGGTTTTCTAAGTGAAAATAAGTTAGCATATCCTCTATGGACACATTTCTGGACACTTTAATGCACAATCACTGTTTATTTGCTGAGTTTAATATACTGGCAACAATAATAATAATAATAACAACAACAACAACAACAACAACAACAACAACAATAGAAATAAAAATAATAAAAATTATTATTATTGTTGTTGTTGTTGTTGTTGTTGTTGTGTTTCATTGTGTTTCCCCTCCTCTTCCTTGATCTATGGATCTGTATAAGTATGCATGCATGTGAATGTATGTAAGTATGTATGTAGGTATGTATGTATGTGTAAAACCCCCATACCTGAATATGGAATGTATAATCTGATTGGCCTTGAATAGGTCAGCTGTCAGTGTCATAAGTAATCTATTGAGGGTCGTTTTTATTATTATTATTATTATTATTATTATTATTATTGCTTTCGATTATAAAATGGTAGTAATTTTGTTATGTGTTCTATATTTAGTCTTTTGTCTCTGAAAATATAATTGTTAATCACCCAAGAAAATATAGCATGTGCAACAGTTATGGCACATTTACTATTTTATATTTATTAGATTTTTCTCAAAACATTAAACTCAGCAAATAGTACTGTATAGACAAAATGCCATATTTAAGTTTATTACCTGTAGAGAATAACTCATTGTCACTTATTTAAAAAAAAACAAAAAAAAAAACATAATTGATCAGGGATGTTCAAACTTTTGCATATTCTCTCATTGTTTATTCATGGTCCACTTTATCAGAAACCCTCCTTTGTACTTTCACTCAAACAATTCCATCTACTTATTTACTGTACACTATATAGATGTACAGTTACAGATTGTTGCTGCCCCCCCCCATCATATTCATCATTGGTCGAGCAAAGTGGAGCTTTGAGGGAGGTGTTTCTGGTAAAGTGGCCAGTGCCTCCGCACATGTAATGGCCACTTTTTTATACACACTTTGTTGGTGTACATTTATAGACTATTGCTCATCTTATTTCACGCACAATTTGTCTTAGTCATCCTTTAGCCCTTCATCCGTGGTCAGACCTCTCATGGCTGAAATGTTTGGTTAGAGGAATTTTTTCAAACTAGTGGTAACATTAAAAGTGAATTCTACAGAAAATTCCTGCATAATTCAATGTTTTTCATATAAACAAAGTCATTCAGAGTGGTTTGATGTGAAATGGTTCATTATAGGGAAACTTGCCAACTTGAATTTCTTCACAGTGGTGGTGAGAGGAACCAGGTGTCTCAGAGCAAATATGATCAGTTTAATTACTTAAATATTACTAAACATAATTCTTCTCTGGGGACTATTTTGCCTTACAACATCCTGCATGTAGCTTGTTGCCTTAAATAGACTTTAGGTCAAAACCTTTTCAAAACAATGTCTCAGCCGTCACTCTGAGTATTCAGAACCATTTCAATCATATAATACAATATTAAAAACCACTTTAGTTCCCTGAAGAACCACTTTTGTAAATGTAAAGGTTTTTTACCAACTTCCTAGAACCTTTACATTATGTGGACATTGTTAAAAGCTCTCTTTAAGTTCTTAAAAATACTCTTCACACACATCCTATTCACAAAAATCGTTCTCTAAAGAACCATTTTCATTAATATGATGTATTTTTTTAGTGAACCAAAAGTGGTTCTTCTATGACATTGCACAAAGAACCGTGTTTGGCACCTTTATTTTTAAGAGTGTAACTGCGAGGGAGCTTTTAGAGGCATTCAACTCTTCAGACGTCTGGTTCCTATCACTGCCACTGTGAGCAATTCGGGCTCAGCAGGATTCTATAGAACAGAGCATTTCACATCAAACCACTCTGAATGACTTTGTCAATGTCATTAAGATTTAATAATGCAGAACATTTGAAAAATCTGAGGTGTTTCCCTTTAAATCCCAGCAACACCACTGTGCCTGATACACACGTACCAGTGCCGCAATACCATGTCACTCCCATGTCAGTGTCACTGCTGTGCTGAGAATGATCTATCATCCAAATAATAGTGTTCAGCAGTGGTTCAATGTGGTTTCTTTCCATTGATGAATGAAGTAAAGAGAAACAGATGGGCTACAGTTGTAGTGATTGTGAACCTGCAATGTGCATCTACATTCCCATGTAAAAAAGGGGCCAAGACCAGAATAGCAAAACATTAAGCTTTTAAGGGTCTTAACAACAAATCTTTAAACAAATAGATGTAGGAAGTTATGATGGGATACACCAATCAGCCATAACATTATGACCACCTCCTTGTTTCTACGCTCACTGTCCATTTTATCAGCTCCACTTACTGTATAGGTGCACTTTGTAGTTCTACAGTTACAGACTGTAGTCCATCTGTTTCTCTGCATACTTTGTTAGCCCCCTTTTACCCTGTTATTCAGTAGTCAGGACCCCCATGGACCCTCACAGAGCAGGTACTGTTTGGGTGGTGAATCATTCTCAGCACTGCAGTAACACTGATGTGGTGGTGGTGTGTTAGTGTGTGTTGCGCTGGTACGAGTGGATCAGACACAGCAGTGCTACTGGAGTTTTTAAACACCTCAGTGTCACTGCTGGACTGAGAATAGTCCACCAACCAAAAATATCCAGTCAACAGCATCCTGTGGGCAACATCCTGTGACCACTGATGAAGGACTAGAGGATGACCAACACAAACTGTGCAGCAGCAGATGAGCTATCGTCTCGGACTTTACATCTACAAGGTGGACTGACAAGGTAGGAGTGTCTAATAGAGTGCACAGTGAGTGGACACAGTGTTTAAAAACTCCAGCAGCACTGCTGTGTCTGATCCACTCGTACCAGCACAACACACACTAACACACCACCACCACGTCAGTGTTACTGCAGTGCTGAGAATGATCCACCACCCAAATAGTACCTGCTCTGTGAGGGTCAATGGTGGTCCTGACCACTGAAGAACAGGGTAAAAGGGGGCTAACAAAGTATGCAGAGAAACAGATGGACTACAGTCTGTAACTGTAGAACTACAAAGTGCACCTATATAGTAAGTGGAGCTGATAAAATGGACAATGAGTGTAGAAACAAGGAGGTGGTCATAATGTTATGCCTGATCAGTGTATTTATTCCCTTTGATTTCCTTAAATGTTGAAGTTTCAAGTCTACATTTCCAGACAGTGATTTATAGAATACTGTTCCACTCAGCACTGATTACTTTAAACAACTGAAAAACACTGCCAAGCTAGTTTGTGTTTAACGTGGGACCAAACATTCTCTATAGGGTTTGAATCTGGAGTTTGACCGCTCCAAAACCATCAGTAAAAACACAATATTTTGGGCTTGGCCCAGTTTTTGGAGTGTATATGGTCGTTGTTTCTGATAAAATAGCAAACTAAACTAAAATAGTATGAATATTAAGTCCTTTTAACTATGAAGAGTAAATGCTATTCGTAGCTCAGTACATTCATTCTGTGAAGTGAGCTGGAAGGTAACCGACCAATCAGCTCTGCATCTCTATGTTTCAGCTCTTGAGTTGGTTCAGGTATCAAGTGGATATAAACACATGGATGTGGTGAGTTCAGATGGACATAGTGGATATGAGGGAGTAAAAGCTGTGGTGGGATGTTTTTTTTTTACTTGGAAGTCGGGAGGGGGTCTGTGAAAGTGTTCTACCCAAGTGAGGATGCAGGTCTTTTAGGCCCTCACCTTCACTCCCACCCCCTCCTCTGCCAATCCTCATCATGGTGGAGATAAAGCAGCTCCCTTTGAACTCCTTCAGATATGAGGGCAGCACTCCCACCTCCCGAACTCCCTCTTTCCCTGAACCTCAGGCCTTATCTGCCTCCACTGGAGAGCCCTCGAAAGGGTTGAGATAACAGCATGGCCGATGTGAGCCATCACTCTGACAGGCCTATAAACCCAGCCTGCTCCAAGTCCATTCATCTCACTATAGATGAGCTGTGGCTTCACATGTGTGTGTGTGTTTGTTTTCAAATGTTCGCAGGATGACCAGAGAAAAATAGACGCAAACTTCAATGTTAGAAGAAGCAAAATAGCCCTAACAAGCCCTAAGGGGTTAGGTTTCAAAAAATATGAGTATATACACGTGGTTACATATACCTAATACATACTGCAGTGATTATTACATATATAATACATATGGGACAAGTAGTACATATACATACTTGCATATATAATACATGTGGGACATATTAGTACCTATAAGTTCTTACATATCATCATTATCTGAATAAAATCTTGTGCCTTCATCTTACATATAGCTAATTATGTATATATAATACATATGGGACCTGTGATACAGCTCCTTACATATGTAAAATACTAATGGGACATATGATTATTATTATTATCATTATACATAGACACATACATAATGTATATGAGACATATTGTTGCATATAGGCACTTATGTGTATATCATACATATATGTTATTACATTTACCCACCTACATATACTTTTTATATATTATTATTACATGCAGGTCCTTATGTGTATATAATAAAAATGGAACATGTTGCATATAGGTACTTGTATGGAACATGTTGCATATAGGTATATGTATATAATGCATATGTGACGCATGTTATTACATTTAGTTACTTATATGTAACACATATGAGATAGGTTGTTATCATTATGTATTAATATGTACATTTAACACGTACAACACAATATATAGACATATACATTATATGTTACATATATATTACACATGTATAATACATATAGGACATAATATATACGTCCATTAGACATATTATTGTTGCATGTAGGTACTTCTGTGTATATAATACATATGAGATTTGGTTGTGAGGTTGTTATTAAATATATGTACTTACATATGAGATTTGGTTATGAGGTTGTTATTAAATATATGTACTTAAATATACGTTTTACATATCATTATTACATGTAGGTACTTCTGTGTATATAATAAAAATGGAACATATTATATACATAATGTATATGTTACACATGTGCAATGCATTACACTTAGGTATTTACATACATAATACCTATGGGATATGTTATTACTGTAATGCTGTATATAATACGTACATTTGGGACCTAGGCATGACCCCACGTCCTGACAAGGTCCAAAAAACATGTTCGTGTGGGTCTGCTTGCATGTCTATGTTCAGTATCATCCATCTTATGCTGGAAAAGTGAGCAGATAGTCACAGAGGCACTTTCTCCATTCACATTTTCACCGACTGAAACCCAGGAAGGTGTGGAATGTTGTGATTGCGCGTTATTACTTGCCCTTGAAAGTTTATGATGAATTGAGTGATAAAAAATCATGGGAACGTTTAAAAGTCAAATACGTTCAACACGGTTGATGCTGTGCTCAGTAGAACGTGGTCCGTGTGGTCTGACTTTGATCACTTCATAAAATAAGAAAGAGAGATTGGAAGTCGGTAACAGTAGCCGCCGTCGTTCACGTCATTCTCTGTATAATTCAATTTTCCCCATCACCCTTGAAAGCAATATCCCATCCTCACAGCCTGCCTAACTGAACAAAGCCGCGTTTTATAGCCGCTCAGTCGCCCTGGCACGAACAATCGGACGGCACCATTGCGCGAGCGCCGTTTGGCAGGGCGTTGGGATAACATCAGCGGGCGGCCTTGGGGAACTGGGTGAGAGAGCCGGCGTTCAGAAATAAATACCTCCGTCGAAGTCGTCAGCGGGCCAGCTTTTTTTTTCTGCCTTTTTCTTCTCCTCTAGTCAGGGGTGGTCCTAGGCTCCCTCCACTGCATCTCTGGCCTGCCAGCACTGTCCCACCGCTGCCCAACCTGCGGCAACAACGCACGGAAAGAATAACAACCACGATCCATTACCGCTTCATACTCCAACGCCTGCTCACACTGGGGCTGTTTTTTCTCTCACTCGAACAGTGGGAACGTTGAAAAGAAGGATAATAAACCGGATTCCTCAGACCGTCCCACATGTAGACTAGGCCTTCAGCTCTAATGGCTGCTGTAGCAGCAGTGTGCATTCCCTGCGTGTTGACAGCTGTGCGTAAAAGTGCAGGAACTTTTGACACGGGCCTCATGCGATGTAGCTGCTATTTCCTTCACCCGCTGCTGAAAAGCTGTCCTTAAGGGCAAGGCTGCCAACCGTCCAGTCAAATGGGGCAGTATGTTCAAGCAAGAGCCAGATGGCAACAGGTAGACGTTCAGAGTGGTTTGATATGAAATGCTCCATTGTAGAGAAAATGAGTCAGAATTGGTCACAGTGGTGGTGATAGGAACCAGACGTCAAAGCATTGAATGCCTTTAGAGGCATCCTTTACAGAAAGCCATTACATGAAATAATTATAAATATGCTGTTTGATACCTTAGACATTGTTTTACAGCAATTTTGAGAAGGTTTTGGCTTGAAATATGTATATTTTTAAATTCATTATGGTAGAGGGGTGTATGTAGCGTGTTGTAAGGCAAAATAGATCCCAAAGAAAATATAAAAATGTATCAGATTTACCACTATTTGACCACCATTAACATCCATGATGAATGACCGGGCCAGTGGGGCCAGTGCACAGGGGTCTCTGACTGCCAAGAGCCTCTGGGGACCTCAAACTACAAGGCCCAAGGCAGCTGGGGACAGTCCACTGAAGGTAAATTAGAAGATCAAATATCCCTTGAATATAAAATGAATAAATTAAAAAAGTAAAGGCCCCTCAGCCTATACCCTCCTACCATATTCAAAATAATTAAACACCCCCCGAACACTACAAACGTGCAGAAATATGAGTGTGCAGGAAATAACAGAATATTGCACATTAAAAAATTATGAATAACTTTATTTATATCATTTTTGGCACTGATTAAAGTGTAAATAAAAAATAGCCGTTTATTAAAGTTATGTGAGTGTGGAGATCCTCCAAAAGTGTCCTGCAAAGTCACTCATGTCGAGTGGCTTTGTAAGACCATGATCCATCCCTGATTAACAATACATAAAACACACCGAAGATCTGTGTCAGTTCACTGGTTGTTTTGGTTAGCAAATAAAACATAAAGTGGTTACATTTGTGACCCCTTGTAGACATTGTGACCTCTGGTTCCTCTCACTGCCACTGTAAAGACAGTCCAAGTCAATAAGCTTCTCTACAATGAACCACTTCACATCAAACCACTCTGAATGACATTATTAACAATAGGTGAATTACACAGAAATCTTAAATTGATGGAATTCCTCTTTAAAGTCAAGCTGCATGACTTATCTAAGAGTTCAGGAAATCTAATTAGCTCAGAAATCAAATATGGGCAATGGCTTGCTAAAGTGGAACACATGCAAAACTGACTTGGAAAACAGAGGCTGACCAAAATTTAAAAAAAAAAAAATCTGACAATCTATTACTGACCTTCCTGAAAAGAGAGAGGAAGGCGCTCATTGACGTACCTCGAAATGGATCCCAGAGGTGTTTGGTATCATGGCTGATCACACTTTATTTGGATGGTCCCCTGTAGATGATCTACAGCTACTTCAATCATTAACAAACGTTCTGGTGATACTCAGTTGATTATCAACATCATTAAGGTTAGGGTTAGGTTTAGGATTATGTGTAGGTTTTGTATTGAGGTTAGGGTTAGGTTTAGGTTTAGGGACAGATTTGATAGAATCTTCAACAATCAACTTCAAGTTCAGTTGCATTTAATTGATGTTTAGTTGAATGTTACTTAAAGATATACTGAGCATCTACAGTGGACCATCCAAATAAAGTGTTATTGGACTGACAAACTTTGGATAGTTTATTAAAAAATGTTTAAATTATTGTACAGAAATTTTTCCCACTGATAAACTTCTGACTTTCTTTCTGACTGCTATGTTATGCTTTCAAGACAAATCTGGGCCTCTAAAATCTGTTTGCTATTTTTGCTCTAACATCCAACCAAAGAGGTTCAAAAGTCTATTTAAGCGAGTCTGAGACAAATTTTTAGTCGCTGGGGTGCAAGTCTTGAATCTATAGTAGAGAATTTTAGTTTAGTTTTATTATTAGCTAGAGGCTAAAAACCCTGTCAGGTTCAATATGGCTTCAAACAATGAGCCTTTGGTTGTAGAAGAACCTTCATTCAGAAGAACAGGTCAAAGTGCTACACACAGTAAATGCAGTCAGATGGTTAGTGTGTAGTTTATATGTATACTAGCTGGCTAAACTCTTAAAAAAGATGGCTCTTCAAGAGTTCTTCTTCATGCTTACATGCTTCTTTGTATGTTGAAATGGTTCTTCAGATTGATGGAGAATCTGGCTGTATTTGGTTCTATATAGAACCTTTATGAAAATGGTTCTATATAGCACCAAAAAGAGTTCTTCTATTGTTTCAAGCTTGACACTGTAACAACAGAAAAGCCCTTTTGTTGCTATATAGAACCCTTTTTAAAAAAGGTACTATATAGAACCATCTACAGCACATTCTTAATCAATCTGATGAACTCTTTAATGATACAAAGAACCCTTTAATCATGCAAAGTGTTCTTTGAATGTTCATGGTTCTATATAGAACCATTTTCTTTACTAAAGATCCCTTGAAGACCCACATTTTTTTTTATTCATTAAGTGTGTATAGTGTCAAGATTATAACAGTAAAAGAACCCTTTTTGGTGCTATATAGTTACATTTTCACACTCTCCATCAATCTGAAAAACAATTTCACCTTGCAAAGAATTATTTAAGCATGAAATAGTTCAATTTAGAACTCATGTTTCCGAATAGAACCATTTCCTTTACTGAAGAACCCTTGAAGATCTGTTTTAAGTGTGTAGTGTTAAAGCTAGTTTTAAATGAATGTGATCTGTAATTTTTTAATCATAGCCATTGCTTCTCCTGCTTTTCCATTTTCCGTGTATTATGCTTATACTAATGGTCGAACCCTATTCTCTGCTGTTACTGATGAACGAAACAGCTTCAAATAACAAAACGATCATTATTTGAAGCTGTGAATCTGATGTCTGCTGTGGAACAACAGCGTTTCAGTAATGACTGTGATGGTGAGTTGACTCCAAGACGTGTTTGGAAATCAGGGTCAAGTCCACATTATTTCAGACATAACATTATTTTAAGGAGAAAAACAGTATAATGTTCTTTTCTCAGTATTCTCTTTGTCCACCCTTTGCCTGCTTCCATTCTTTTTAGGAAACCTGCAGGGAAACAATTCCACACATCCAAAGTTCAGTCTCAGAAGTTGGTTGCATTTTCTGCTTCTCACTATCCGAGTAATCCCAAACACATTCAGTGATGTTGAGGTCTGGACTCTGGGGTGGTCAGTCCATTGTTCAGCTTCTTTGTTTGATGTGTCTGTCTCCTTTTCTCAGTTAGAGCTTCTTGACAGCTGCACATCCTTTCAGACCCATAGTGCTGAGTTGTCTTCTCACAGTGGAAGGATGGATGTGGATGTTTCAGATCTGAAGCAGCTTGAGTTTCTCCTCTCTCTCAAAGATGAAAGCTTTAAGTGTTGTTTATCTGATGGGGGCAGTTTTGGTGTCTACCAGACCTTGCATCGTTGTTAGAGTACTGTTTTCTCTGTAGCTTTTAATAGTTTAAAACTGTCCATTTTGACTGGAATATTTGGTCTCTGACAAAATATTTTCATATCTGTATCTAAAGTGACTCAGAGCCCTTTTGGCCCTCTTAGTAGTAAGACTTATTTCAGACATTGCATTGTTGTCGGTTCAAGGGAATAAAAAAGTATTCCCCAAACTGACCAATGAATTTTCATTTTAAACTTGGTTAACTGGTAAATAGCATTTACTGGTATAAAATAACATCTGTTCTGGTGATTTTCTCAGTGCACTGCTCTTGTAGACCGGTCCAGTCACCCCACACTCTGGTCTTCTTTCTGCAAGATTGTTTTGCAAGCTTCATTATGAAGTTGGCTGCTTTATTTTCCTTTTAATCATTTATTACTTTTACATACATGTTAATGATTTAAGCCAGATTCCATTCAAGACAAATCCAGTGAATCACTATGATCTTCATTATAAAAAAATATTTTCACTGTCACAGAATTGTAAAATTTACTACCCAGAAAATACCATTTTTAAGGGGGTAAATGCACACAATCACACATTTATTGTATTTTAACACTGTCGCTGTTAATTTACAAAAATAGAATGTAAATTTACAAAAAAAAGTTACTTTTATTTCACAAACATTTGTGTTCATTTAAATGGTTGTTATTGCCAAAATACTGTATGTCAGAATAACTACTTAAAGTAGCAAAACGGCTGAATTACTGTAAAAGGCCATATTTTTGAGAATTTAAATGACTGTAATTTTACAGATTTTTACCAGCATTGACAAAACATACTTTTGCTGTTAATTAACAGGTTTTGTCTGGCACCCCTGCCGCTGGGCTTTTTACTGTTTTTTCACAGCTCTTAAAAGTGGGTAAACTACATTTAGGTTGCTTTAATCTTTGCTGCATCCTTATATCCATGGCTCCGATGCTGCCTGGGTTAAAATTAAGTAGAGTCGAGGAGTCAGCAGGAGGAGCCGAGAGTCTGAGTTGACTCCAGATAACCTGGTAGGCTATAGAACTCTGTCCAGGTCTGGCAATTGGACATTCCTAAGGTCTGGGTTGAAGTCCTCTACGATCCCTGAATTGTTTCTCTTTCTTTTGAGTTCTCCAAAGAGGCCACATCGGTTATTAACACAAGTCACCACAAAGTCTTAATCTTTGATATTCCTCTCCCGATATGACCCTCTGAGGATGCATATTCTTTTATGTGCAGGATGATGTCACCCAAACAGCTTCTTCCAGCGCACGCCATTTCAGAGTGAGAAATACAGTTTTGCACATTTTAGCTCTTTTATGACCGCATCGTTTGCAACGAAGCGTTCCGAAAGTGGCCGTAAAACACACGATGAGCCTGTTTTTCTCTCTTTTCAGCAGCTCCGTCCATGTTTCACATGTTCCTCAACACAAATATATCATCTTTTGAGCTCACAGCGAAAGAATGTGCTTTCTCCCATTTGGCTTTTTCCCCCTTTTTTCTCCGTTTTCATCAGTGAAAAACTGAGAATAATAAACTTGGCCTTAATTAGAGTGGACCCTGGTGTCACCTCAGCATCACAGCAATAATAGGGATGGATGTTTTATTTGTTTAACAACCTGGCATCACAGAATTTTAAGACTAACCAGAGGTTAACGCTATGTGCACATAAATTGGGCACAGTCGGTCTGTCATGATTATATGCCTGGTAGGGGAGGCATTCTTCCAGCAAAGGCCTGAATGTTTATAGACCGTTTCTCTCTGCACTATAACTATCCATCTACAGGCCCTGAACGGCAGCTCTAATGCTGGACTAGCATACAACTTACTATCAGAGAGATCTCTGTGTTCTAACAGGTGCTTTACAAGTGACTGAATAAGTGATGCACAACCTGTGATGTAACAAAATTGTATGAGTGTGTTATTTAATAGCAAGCCTGGACATGCAGAGGATTGTGCAAAAGTCAGAGACCCCCTTAATTTAGATAGTATCGAGTCAGGTTGATTGTCAGGTTTAAAGCATCACTACATAATAGCTTTTTGTTAAAACTAAGAAGTTGCATTACTGAGTATGAAGAAAAAAGAATGCACTAAAACATGGTGTGCATGCGGTGCTGAAAGTAACCCTCTAAAGCAGGAGTGTCAAATTCATCCAAGAAAAAGGCCATATTAAAAAACCTCAGCAAATCAGTGGGCTAGCTGTGTTCTTATTTCATTTTTACTTATCATTAGCCATTGGTTATTCAAAATATGCCAAAACTGCAACAGCAAAACAGGCATTGAATACTTATTCACAAATAATTCTAAATAAAAACAAATTGTTTTAGTTAGTTTATTTTCTTGAACTGGACACCAGGCATCTTTTCTTTTCGTGTAACCGCCGGCCCATAGATTGTTGTTGGGGGAAGGGGGTCAGAACGCACACTATGATGCAATGCATGCTGGGGACTTTGGGTTGGTCAGTCCATTGTTCAGCTTCTTTGTTTAATGTGTCCGTCTCCTTTTCTCAGTGAGGCTTCTTGACAGCTACACATCCTTTCAGACCCATAGCGCTGAGTCGTCTTCTCACAGTGGAAGGATGGATGTGGATGTTTCAGATCTGAAGCAGCTTGATTTTCTCCTCTCTCTCAGAGATGAAAGCTTTAAGTGCTGTTTATCTGATGGGGGCAGTTTTGGTGTCTACCAGGTCTTGCACAGTTGTCAGGAGTCAAATTTTCTCTGTGACTTTTAATACTGTAAAACTGACTGTTTTGACTGGAATGTTTGGTCTCTGCTTCAAAATATCTTTGTAACTAAAGTAAGTCACACCCTTTTGGTCAACTTAGTAGTGGTCACCACTCTGGCCTGAATATTTTTATCTGTATGTGGGGCTCAATTAAACACAATAGCAGGGAATTTATCCTGGCCAGGCACAAACAGCAAGGCAGCACACCTGCATTTCACATTGAGAGACAATTATCTACAAATCTTCATTAATAACATAATAAAATTATCACATTACATAAGAAATAAATGAGAACAATATTCATTCACATTAATTTACACATTCAAACTAAGCTATTGTCCCAATGGAGGTTAATTGTAGACTCAGTAGGTCACAATGTCTACAATGCAAATATAGGCATTTTATTTACTATGCAAAATGACCAGTGAACCAACACCTGTCTTCTGAGCTTTTATATGTAATGTTGATGATAGCAAAACAGTGAGAAATGTGATAAAAATAAGTTTCATTTGGGGCCTATTTTACCTTTACCTTTTTGCCACAAATAGGTTTTAAAAATACATTTTTGTACAAACCGTTATTTCTAAATTGTCATAAAACAATGTCTCAGGCATCGGGTAGCATATTCATAACTATTTCATTCAATAACTTTCTGTGAGGGAGCTTTTACAGGCATTAAACTCTTCAGACGTCTGGTTCCTATCACCACCACTCTAAACATTTTTGACTTTGTAAGGTTTTTAGAAAGGAGCATTTCAAACCAAACCTCTCTGAATGACTTTGTTTGATTTAATTCTGCAGAACTTTTGAAAAATTAGCAGAATTCCTGCTTAAGCTCTAGTCAGTAGTCATTTCAACTGGCAACAGCAATGATATAGCTACACAATTCTATACGTAAAGTTCTTCATGCTCACGGTGAGTACATATTTGAGCTAGAGAATGATCTAATGGAATTTGCTTTTGCAGCTGGATGCAGGTGGCCCAGCACCACAATCTTCTAAGCAAGTGAGAAGCCCCTGAGAGGCTGAAGATGAATGACATAATCTGAAGAGAGAAGGGAAACACTCTGTAATTAAGGTGAGGTAATTCCACTATTCCAAAGTGCTTCCTAAGCTCTTTACAGCCGACGTTCGCCTTCATTTGCGAAAGCCCGCCGGCCTCCGCAACTAAATGTGGAAGCGTGCTGTTAAGCGGAGGGCCGACCACATTACTTTCCAGGGAGTAGAGGAGCAAGATGGAAGCTAATGGATCATATCAGACCACCAGCTGCAGAGCAAAGCAGGAGAACAGGAGGAGAGGCAACTCATAACCACAGAGAGAAGCTCCCCAGTCTAAATCATGGGCTTTTCTATTGTGTCTTAAAAGTAATGGTTTGGTGATACAGTTGTAAGCAAAAGTTTGGGAACCCCTGGACAGATTACATATTTTGTTGATTTTTGAAGTGAAAAAAAGTAAACATAACATCGGCAGCAAACTATTTTCAATTTTTCTTTTTTTTATTTTTCTACAGATGTTAATGTGCAATTACTTTATATTTGGTTCAGATTAAAAGTAGCAAAAAATAAAATAGTAATTATGGCATGTGCAAAAGTTTGGATAACCTAAGTCAGTACTAACACCCCCTTTGGCGGATATCATTGCTTGCAAACCTTGTTTGTGGCCAGCTAGGAATTTTCACCCACTCATTCTTGCTACTGCTTCTAGTTCTGCCATATTCTTGGGCTGTCTGCATGCACAGCAGGTTTAAGGTCTAGCCACAGATTTTCAATGATGTTCAAGTCAGGGAATTATGAGGATTAGTTCAAAAGCTTGGGAAGCAGTTCATGTTGGATTTTGAGGTCTGTTCTAGAAATTAGCCTCATTTCAGCTTCAGTTTCTGGACAGACTGTGTCACATTGGCTTTAAAATTTGCTGACATTTAGCAGAATCCATTCTTCCATCCACCTGTGCAATGTGCCCTGTGCCACTCTCACACTTTACAGTTGGCAAGGTGTTCTTTTCATCAAATGCTGCTCGTACTTTCCTTCCAATGACTGTTCCATGCTGATCATGTTGGTGCGATCAATGCTGCACAGCAGAACAGTGTACTTCCACTATTGTGTGAGCTTAGTTTTCCTGTTCCTGTAGCCCCTTTGCTGTCATATGTGGGTTTTGCTTTGCCCTTCTGGACAGCATATGAACAGTTCTGTCTGAGAGTTTTCTTGGTCTTTTAGATCTTGTCTTGATTTCCACAGTTCCCCTTAACTGCCATTTCTTAATGACATTTCAGACAGTGGAAACTGTGATCTGAAAGTGCTTTGATATCCTTCTGTAGCCTTCATCTGCTTTGAATGGATTAAGTAGCTTCAGTTTCAGATCCTCAGCTAGCTGCTTGGAGGAGGCAATGATTGTTGAGTGTTAGCACAAAGTTTGAAGAGTCAGAGAATTTTTTTTGTTTGGAATTGGCCTCAGCTGATAATTCCTAATGATACTTCTTGACTTTCCTAACTATTCCTAATGAGTCAATCAGGCCTAACAACTTATTATTAAGTTCTAAGACTTTACAAATGAAAGGGTGTCCAAACTTTAGCATATGCCACAATTACTATTTCATTTTTTTTATTTTTAAACTAATCAAATAAAAAAGTAAATTTGCATTAACATTTGCAGAAAATTGTTATTTTTTAGTATTTTTGTAATTTTTTTTTTTTTATTATTTGTTTCCTGAAAAGGTTGTGTTTAAATCACTTCAAACATCAACAAAATATGTAATTTGGCCAGGGGTGGCCTAACCAAACTTTTGCATGCAGCTGTAACTTAAGCCTCTACTGCATGCATTAGGAGAGCAATTTAAAAAAAATCAGTTCACTTTTCTTGTATAAAATGGTCCTTGATTTATTTTTTTAAACCCAATTATTAAATTCAAAAACATTTTTAAAAATGTGTGTAGGGGTTCTTTTGGAGTGTGTTGCCTTGAGGCAACATTGTGCAACAATAGGAAGAAATGATATGGAGCTGTGCTCCGTGAAGTGGTGAGACCTGGCTAAATCCATTCCGCAGTTGAAAAATATTGCTTCTAGGCAACACATATATTTCTGCAAATTCTCATAACAAAAAAAAATGATATTGAATGTTAAAAAAGAAGTTTAAAAGTACTCACTAAGACATAGTATGACCAAGTACATGCTTTTTATTGACTAACCCTTACTCAAACTCTGCCCTTTATTGTTAACCCTATTTTTGTCTTTAAATATGTATAATGTTATCGCAAAGTGAGGAAAATGAGTTTGTTGTCCTCAGGCAACATCGTGCAATAGAAGGTTAATCTTAATCTCAAATAGACTTGCTTTTCTAGTGCTGTATCATATACTGTTATCTATAAACAAGCTCAGTCAAGATTTCCATTAATACTGCTTTTAGCTAGGTAATGTATGTTTGTCCATATCTATTCTATTAGCAAGTTATTTTGTGATAAGCTACCAAACAACTCCATTACTTGTTCGCTAAATTAGCCTCACAACTCCAGTACAAAAAATAATTGACTGTATTTGAGGTAAGAAAATGCTCATAAATTTCATTTTTCACCAAACTTTCGCTTTAAAGGAATAAAAACCCCTTTTTGAGAAAGATATGTGACATTTTTAGATCTTTGAGCAAAGTATTTGTCAGTACTATCCATTGATCAGTGGGTAGGAAATGTTAGTGGTGATGTGGTACAACCAGCCCTGAACAAACCATAGCAATATCCCGTTTCAGGTACAGGACAGAGTAACGTTTTTACTCAGAACGGGACTTTGCAAAGGGCTCCCTGGCGTCCACTCGCAATCACGTATCAGATGGCCTCCGTGGTCTGTGATCTGGCAATCGTATATCTGCGCTGGGCACATTCCCCTGTTAACAGCCGGGGAGATGCCGGAGCGTGCTAAGCCATACTTCAAAGGGTTAACCTGATCCCTGAGCCCTGGCAAAGCACAGGGGGTTAACTTAATGTTCACCGGTGAAACTCTGAGACGCGAGGGGTTGTGGGAAAAAGTGCCAGCAGTGGCGTAGGGCGAGGGAAAAAGGTCAAAACTAAAGCCGGGCTCAGGGCTGGACCTTACACGCTCGTTCCCTGGCACATAATCATGAACAATACACAGAACCGGTCCAGGATCAGGGTTCCCACACTCTCCACCATACCTTCACCACCACTTTAGGGGCAAAGGCAACTGATCCAGGGTCAGCATTTCTACATCATGACGCTTGGTGGCCATGGGGCCTTGTGTTTACATGGACAAAGCCCCCAGCCCCCACCCAGCAATGTGTAATAAGCTGAGTTTGAGTGGTTTAAGAGCTAAGCTGTAGAAACAGCTTTTATTTATAAACTTTAATATCAGTGTAAACACGACCTAAGACCTAAAGCTTTTCTTCTTGTTATTGTTCAAATCTATGCTGGAGGAATGCAGCCAAAGCAGGTAGCACATAGCTCTTACATCAGCTGCGAAATTTATAGTACTGTTCTAAGTTTGGAATTACTATTTTTAAGTAATATCATTCATCAAGGAATTGTAGATAAATGCACATATCTCTAAAAAACTGAAATACTACATTAAATATTTTATTTTGGTAACCAGCCTATAGTACTTTACTCTATATTTCATAAGTTTTAATTGAATAAAATAACAGATGATTAACAACTCCAAAGTTTTTAATGGATGTTTACATTTATTTTATTTCTATATACACCAATCAGGCATAACATTATGACCACCTCCTTGTTTCTACACTCATTGTCCGTTTTATCAGCTCCACTTACTATATAGGTGCACTTTGTAGTTCTACAATTACAGACTGTAGTCCATCTGTTTCTCTGCATACTTTGTTAGCCCCCTTTTACCCTGTTCTTCAGTGGTCAGGACCCCCATGGACCCTCACAGAGCAGGTACTATTTGGGTGGTGGATTATTCTCAGCACTGCAGTAACACTGATGTGGTGGTGGTGTGTTAGTGTGTGTTGCGGTGGTACGAGTGGATCAGACACAGCAGTGCTGCTGGAGTTTTTAAACCCCTTAGTGTCACTGCTGGACTGAGAATAGTCCACCAACCAAAAATATCCAGCCAACAGCATCCTGTGACCACTGATGAAGGACTAGAGGATGACCAACACAAACTGAGCAGTAGCAGATGAGCTATCATCTCTGACTTTACATCTACAAGGTGGACTGACAAGGTAGGAGTGTCTAATAGTGTGGACAGTGAGTGGACACAGTGTTTAAAAACTCCAGTTTTGGTCAACTCCTGTTTTTTTTTTATTATTTTCATTTGGCTTCCATCTTCATTATGCAAGTGTATTATTTTACATCTAATCTCCACAGAAATATCTCCTGAAACGTGAACAACTTATACTTAATATTTTGCTGTACTTGCTGTTCTGACTGGAAATCAAGTAAATCAAGGGTGACACATATTGTGCATGTTTTTCTATGCACTTCTACGCATTTAATTGCATGGATGTATTTATTACATTATTAAAATGATTTTTGGATTTTATTTAACATTATAATATGAGCTCATATGAATTGAAAATTAGTTAAAGCAACACTATGTAAGATTGTGTAAAACTTTTTTTGTATACTTTGTGAAAATTGAAATAAGAAGCATTACTGGGTCAAAAGAAAACAAAATAGGCTGAAATACAGTGTGCATGTGCCGCTGCGACTCGGCTTGTAAAGCCTGAAATTATCAGCGTTTGGTTGGATTTTCAGACCCCATAATACATCTTTAAATATTAATATCACATGTGCAAGCTCAAAAAGGTTTGTCTCGATGTTTGGGTCTTAAATGCAAAATCAAAATTATACTGATGAAGATGACAACAGTACGTAATTAACTCACATCCCTGGAAGACACGTTCTTCACCAAGTCATGGCTGAGTTCTCTTTGAATACTCTTTGAACAAGCTCACAATTCTCAGATTCATCTGCTTGGGGAAGGGGGCTGAAGTACAGCCCACAAAATGTTCTTCCACATGTTGCATGCAATTACATATTTCCACCAGAGAGGTCTCCAAATTCTCAAAACTCACATATTGTAGCTTTAATAACTGTACCTAATTCTGACTAAATCTCTTCTTACAGTAAGAGTGACACTGGGGTAGTTAATGTCCAAGCAGAGATCTATCATAAAGTCCTGTAATGTACTGTTCCACTGGCTATCAGACGTTATGTCCATGTCTGACAGGTCCATAATGCACTACCGTACTGTAAGCAAGATCAGCAAGTGATATCCCAGATTTACACTGGTTTATGCCTCCTAGAGGGATCAGCCCGGCCAGCTGCACACGCAAAGAGAAGACCACTCTACCAATTTATGTGAAATAACAAAGACCACCTGCAGACCAAACATCTACCTCCACACCCACTATTCCATCACATAAACTGTTTTTTTACATAAATGTAATTAGCAGACACTTTGACATGATGAAGAGTTGAGCTGTATGTCAATGCACAGAAGGGACCTTTATTTTGTTAGAAAAGATAAGTGAACAAACATACAACACGAGGCTAAACAAAGAGCACAAGGTAACAGCATCTTTTCTCTCTGTCCACAACCCAAGTCCACTAAGAGATTAAAAGAATGGTCAAGAACTTTCAAACTAAATGTCAACTGTTCATATTAGTGGGTCACTGTTGCAAATCATAGTCCTTTATTTTAGTGACCAGGACAGTATCAAGCTATGAAACAATGCAACTTGTCACAGAATGCAATGGAAGGCTCAGCTAATATGCTAATTTCAAATTAAAAGTCCCCAGTATATGTTTTAAAAGACAAAATTGACCCTTGTTAGTTTATGTCCTTTGTCTTATTAAGCAAGAATTATATCATTTAAAAGGTACACTTGTTTTCCTGAAATCTTCCATCAAAATGTTCCTAAAACATCTTCTGATTTTTGATTATGTCACAGTGCAGGAGAGGGGGATGGGGTTGCATTCTGGATATTAATTTCAATAAAAGCACTTCCTCAATGGTCTAAAACTTTATCGTTTTTTAGGAAATCATCCACAGCTCTGTTCATTTACAATATTAGCACTGCATTAGAATCATTTTGTACATATCTGCAACAAAACTGGCTTTATATTATTAATAGGTGCTGAATGAAACACTTGGAAAACTGCCTGACTGATGTGAACATATGTAAGAAGTCAGGCAATTTTAGGCTGGGATTTGCAGTTGTAACATTTTGCTGAGTACAGTCTCTAATGAATGCCAGCGTTTCGGAAATCAATGTTCGGTTGAAAAAAAAAAAGCCAAACCATCCTTTTAATCCAGCGACTTGGGCTATACATCACTCCCTCATATGTTTCACACATGTTGTTCACACCAATCATTTGATGGATGAAATCAGTTTAATTATATTTTAAAATAAACAGTAAATGTTCGTTTTCAACAACAGTCCCAGTGTCTAGATTAGATCAAACGCAGCAACTGCACACCTGCAGCCAGAACGCCAATCGCTCTCTTTACTTATGTTGAATCACTAGTGATTAGGAAATGTGAGAAACAGGAAAAAACGGCTTGGATTACTTTATTGTCAGGTGAACTAGTAGTTTGACTGCATACAGTGCTGTGAAAAAGTATTTGCCCCGTTCTGATTCCTTCCTTTTGCATACACTTCAGTGTTTCAGATCTTGGGACTAAATTTAATATAAACCCCTTACATGGCCAGGGCCCGCCGGCAGGCCCAACATTTATAATCCAGGAATAGCTCAGCCAGTTTGCATTGAAGTCTCTGTAGTTACTAAATAACAAGCCTTAGTATGTAATAAGCCTGGGATTTAAAGGGGTTATAACAAGGATAACCTGAGTAAACACAAAACACAGTTATTAAATGATCGTTTCATTTATTTATTTATCCAACACCAGCTGGCTCTGTGTGAAAAAGTAATCGCCCCCTTAGTTACTAACCTCTCAATCAAATTTAGTTGATGTCTGGGAACAAATAAACTAGACACACCCAGGGTTGATTACTGCAAGCTCAGTTTGAATCTAAAAATCGTTTAAAGAAACCCTCCAATGTGGCTAAATAAAGGCAATATTCCTTCGCAGCGAAGTGTCTGTTGATGATAAAGGAGGCACAACCAGTTCCTGAGCTTGGGGGGGGGGGAGTGATTACTTTTTCACACTGCCGAAAAAGGTACACTTTAAATCAGATGACCCTTTAAAAACCTTGTTTTGTGTTTCCTCGTGTGCCTCTTGTCTTTTATCCCATTTCGTGTGCGAATCGGAAACCATTTAGTGCGTACAAAAATACAGGACATCAGCGGGGGCAAATACTTTTTCACAGCACTGTACGTGAAGGCAAATGTGCTTGGCAGAATGCACGTGACATCACAGTTGGACTACATTAAGATCCGTAAAACGGGAAGAAATGAAAACAATCGAACAACCTTCTCAGTCCCTGTTCATACAGAATATGTACATTTAAACAAACACCCGAAAAGCTCGCTATCAAGAGTTATCACGCAAGGAGACGAGGTGGAAAGTCTTCAGTGAGCGTCCATCTGCAGCTGGACTACGGCTGGTTTTGTCTCTGTGGTATCCTAGTGAAAGTAATATCTTGGTGGTCATAGCTTTTCTATATTACACGCAACAATATACACAGAAAAGTAGGCAATGGAGGGAGAGAACAACCGCACTAATCTGTGGATGATAGTGATGCATGTGTCAGTGTCGCTGCTCTGTGTCCGAGAGAGAGAGAAGAGTATCAGGTAGAGCAAAGGTCACAGGGGACTGTCACAACCTGACGGTTACAGTTAAAGTGATAGTTTGGTCAAAAATCAAACGCACACAATTTTACAGTTTTGCACTGGAGCAACATGCAGTTCACAATAGGCCTACAATGAATCAACACCATCAATAACACTGATAATAAATCTATGTTATCTATGAATTGATGCAGACATTTGGGGATTAAATGACTCTTATCAGGAGAGGCGCTGTAATCATGTTTCAGAGCAAATTAAACCTAGTGCTAAAAGCTTTTTTCCCCAAAAATACTCAACCATTCAGGGATTTGAACTCTAATCTCCAACATACAAAGTGTACTGTTACCCACTATGGTATCCAACAGCTATAAACCTCAGATATATTACTTTATTTAAGAGCCCTGTTATTAGTTAATAGTTACTAGCATCCCTTGCTGCATTTTTTTTATTTAATAACCATATTATGCAATGTGACATGTTCTTAAAGAGATTATCATGGTGTTAGTGCATGCATCTAAAACATGTCAGAGTTACGGAGGTGAAATCCCTATAGGCGGACAGTAGTGCACCCGAGAGGTGCACCCAAGAGTGAAGCTCTTGATGAATGGTCATAAAAAAGATAATTATTTTGCACACAAGCCAAGACAGACTACAGTCTGGAGGCATAGGGGTCTTTCAGGGCTTCAGGAAAACATTCTTCACTAAAACTTATTGTTTTGTGTCTGTGGCCAGTGAAACGTAACTTATCTGGCCTCATGCATGTAAATAGTGCAGTTTTACTGTATTGAGCTTCAGTTGATGATAGTCAGGCTGTTTATTTAGCTTTGTTTAATCATTAAAGGGAAATAATAATTTGCTTTTCCCTTAATTTAGTGACCGGGTCACTATTGAGCTATGAAACAACTTCTCATTCGAATATGTTAATTTCAAACTAAAAGTCCCTAGCATATGTTTTAAAAGTCAATATTGACCGTTTTAGCTTGTTAGTTTATGTCCCTTTCATGTTAACCATCAATTTTATCATTTGTTTTCCATCTTCCAACAAAAAGCTTCTGAAATATCTTCTGAATCAAAAATCAAAACTGACTGTCATTACTTTGTAGCCACATTAGCCTCATCACTCCAGTGCAAAACTAAAAAAGCAAACATCAGACACTAAAAATGTCTCGGCTGATTGACTAGATTAATTGTGTAAATTTGCTTTTTTCACTGAACTATCCCTTTATATCAGCATAGCTTTAGGACCCATGCCCTCTTCATCTCTAGATAAAGGAGAGAAAGAAAGGAAGGAGTTAAAAAAAGAGAAGAAAGCAAAGACATTGAGACAACACTGGGCCAAAAAGGTGTTCTTCTTTCACTTAACCTTGTTTATAACGTCCAGTTCATTCTTGTATCATTAGAATGTTGTTGTAACTCTGTCTTTCTCTCTTTCCCGTTTATTCCACCCTTTTCCTTTCTCCTTCCTTATTACTCTCTCTCTCTCTCTTTCTCTCTCGCTCTGTTACTCTCTCTACCTCACACGTCAGTCTCTGTCATGCTCTCTACACGTTGTTCAGTCTTGACCTGCAGCAGTGCAGCATCTTTCAGCTGCTCTTCACTTGCTTTCTTCCCCTCATCCCTCCTTCTCACTGCTCCTCCGTCCCCTCTGCTTCCTTCCTCCATCCTGCTCTCAGACTCCAGCGGCTCTTCCTTTACTCTGATCACCCCCACCTGGGCTGGAGGGGCCTCCGTCTGCGTGCCGTTCTCTAATCGGCTGCTGCTGTGAGTGCGGATGACTCCAGCAGGGGGCAGTGTGAGCTCCTGCCCCGACGCTCCTTCCTCGTCCTCCTCCAGGTAGGCGGTGGGGTTCCGCAGCTGCTCGATGGACTGAGACAGCATCTGAGAAGAGAAGGCGAACCAGGTGAGCCAGTACAGGAGACAAAGAGAAAACATCTTCATCACTTTCTTTCTGCCTCTCCTTCTTTTGTACTGTTTTATCCTGCCAACTGAATTAGCACCACTGACTGACAGACATGCTCAGTGCCCAGAGCTCAACATCATTGAATGTGATTACTTGGATTATGAGAAGCAGAAAACGTGCAACAAACTTCTAATACTGAACTTCTGAAGTGTGGAAAAATATCCCTGCAGACATCTTGGGAAAATAACTTGTGCATAATGGTCATTTTGACTGGAAAATGAAATGAATTAAGGGTGGTTGCTGACTTTTTCAGAGTACTGTATCGGTCAATAACACTGATATTAACAGCTTATGGTTTTAAAGAAATAACGTTATAACAAACATGCACACATAAAACACTTTTCTATGAAGAGAACTGATTAAAAATAAGAAAAACAAGAGGTAATTAACAAAAAAACAAGATTACAAAGAATGCTGGATAGCTCCGCCCCCCAGTCCTACAATATCTATAATATCTACAATATCTCCACGGACAATCCACAGCACATAGCAAATCTGTGCCTGTGCATATAGATTGACGTCTTGTACATCTTTCATCCATATCTTGTATAATCTGGAATATATATATATATATATATATATATATATATATATATTCACAAATTGCATATATGAAAATGTGTACATAACAACTGTACATATTATAGTTTATAGACTAAAACTATAAACTGTAGACTATAATGTGTGTATATATATATTTTTTCTTATATAATTTTGTATAAGTACTACAAGCGGGCTACGCACCTACGATTTTCACTCGTCTTCACACCTGTGTAAATGTGATGTGACAATAAATGTGCTTTGATTTGATCTACATTATTTAAGAATGTAAGTTTCTGCTTTTTATTTAAAAAAAAAAACTGTTGAGAAGAGACTCATATTTCATATTTCAACTAAACTAAAACTGGAGCATAAAATTTAAATCTAAAAAAAGTAATATTAAATTATATTGTGCAATATCGCTGATTATCGGAATTTTTAGTCCCATAATATTTGTAGTTTCATATCAGTCAGCCCTAGCACAATACAGACATTATTGGGCAGCTGTTTTCATTATTATTTCACACATTTCACAGCTGAATTTGATCTATGTCTCAAATTACATGCAAACTCTTGGACATGCTGATGCAAACACATGATTGCTTCAGCATTTATAAACAGCATTTGAATGTGAATTCCACATCCGCCTGCCCTTGATGTCTCTGTGAATCTTTCAGTAATATGAATGAGCTGGAGTGCAGCAGATTTGGTTGATGATGTGGCCTCTGTGAATGATTCTGACATTAAGTTCATTATCTTCTTCTAAATTCTCCTGTTACATTTGACCGAGAACCATAATGGAAGTCTTCAGCTTTCAGGCCACCCAATCAGGCTGCAGTCAGCCAGCAATAACTGGTAAAATTATACCACCGAGAGATGCTGAAAACATCTGCGTAGAAAGATATAAAGTGGGTAAATTTCACATGTAGACTTTAGCCGCACACACTGGTGCCAGCCAGCTCCTCTCTCAGGCCTTCAGGAAATGAAACTGAGGTAAAAGTCTCAAAATCCAGGGATTAGAGAGAGAGTGTGGGGTGGGGGGGTTTAAACCTGATGGGTGGAGATATACATGAGTAAAAGAGCCAACTTAGACAAAGACAAAGTGAATGAAGAAAAGTACAAGAAGAAAAGAGAAAGAAAAGAAAGAACACAGGCACTGAGAGATCAGGCCTTCAGGAGAATGTGATCAAATATCAGGCCCATCAAAGAAAGCCAAAGAAAGAAAGAGACAGAAAACGAAGGGGAGATAGATAGATAGATAGATAGATAGATAGATAGATAGATAGATAGATAGATAGATAGATAGATAGATAGAGAAAGAGAAAGAGAACTGCAGAGAAGAGGGAGAGAGAGAGGGAAAGAGAGACAGACAGGGAGAGGGTAAAAGAAGAAGAGACAAGACAAACTAAGAAAGAGAATCAAAAGAGAAATAAAGAGTAGAGGAACAGAGAGTGAACAAGAAAACAAAAGAGCAACAAGAAATAAAACGAGGACAGAAAATCAAGAGAAAACAGAGACAGAGAAAGAGTGTGTGTGTGTGTGTGTGAGAGAGAGGGAGAGAGAGAGAGAGAGAGAGGGAGAGAGAGAGGGGTAAAAAGAAAGAGTTGAGGCCCTGGCAGTGCGGCCCCAGTGTAAACATCCTGCTGGGATTTGCCCACTTCCTGTTCCGTCCAGGCAGCAGCAAGGGGCTTTTAATATGCCGTCCCTTTAAGAGCCCTGAGCTCTTATAAAAGGCCATCAGGAGCTGCAGCTCCACACCACCAACCACAGCACTCGTTAACTCCCACTCAGCAACCCCCCCCACCAAACACGCACAGACGAGTACAGGATCAGACCTGGTCAGCAGCTCAGAGACCGCTTAAACCCTGCAATCTGGATTATGTATAATCCTGCATTCTACATTCACATCACACATGATGTCTATCAGGGACCTATCGCTCTCTTTCACTAAAGAGATCAACCTACAGGCACTGGGCCTGCCTTATTAACACCTCTATAAAACTGCCGAAACTTGACTCGTGGTGTAGAGCAGAGGTGTCAGCCTGGAGAGTTTAGCATTCTACCCCATTAAACATGATTTAACTCATCATTTCACTCTGATGCTATTCATGAAATGCATTAGAGAAAGTTAAAGTGGAGCGGCCAAAATAAAAAATGTAACCATCGCCACATCATGCCTACTGATCAAGACAGACAGCGGAGCACCTTTAGCAAAAGACTCATAGCAAGGAACAGTACAGTAGATTGTTTGTACCCACAGTACACAGATCGCACTGTACAACACCTCGTCACTGTGCCGGGACATTATTGGACACTGAGCCACTCATATTGCACTGCAACTTTGTTTATTTTGTTTATTATATCTCATATTGCACTGCCACTTTGTTTATTTTGTTTATTATATCTCATATTGCACTGCCACTTTGTTTATTTTGTTCATCGTATCTCATATTGCACTGCCACTTTGTTTATTTTGTTCATCGTATCTCATATTGCACTGCCACTTTGTTTATTTTGTTCATCGTATCTCATATTGCACTGCCACTTTGTTTATTTTGTTTATCGTATCTCATATTGCACTGCCACTTTGTTTATTTTGTTTATCGTATCTCATATTGCACTGCAACTCTGCATTGTCTCCTGCATAGTATTCATGCAATAACTTTGTATTTTTGTACTGCACATTACTCGTATTGTTTATTGTTTTAGTATATTTTATTCTATTATTAATCTGAATTTTCTTTTTATTTCTCTGTATATAGTGTACGACAATACTTTGCTCCTGTTCATTTTGCTCGTTTTGCTCTTTACTGTGCTTTGTACCGCTGCAATGGACGACTTTCCCTCTGGGATCTATCTATCCATCTATCTATCAGTCTATCTATCCATCTATCTATCTGTCTATCTGTCTATCTATCAGTCTATCTATCTATCTGTCTATCTATCTATCTATCTATCTGTCTATCTATGTCTATTTGTCTATTTGTCTATCTATGTATCTGTCTGTCTATCTATCTATCTATCTGTCTATCTATCTATCTATCTGTCTATCTATGTCTATTTGTCTATTTGTCTATCTATCTATCTGTCTGTCTATCTATCTATCTGTCTGTCTATCTATCTATCTATCTATCTATCTACTCACATCCTGCAGCGGTGTCACAGTAGTGTCTAGAGCAGGGGTCGGCAACATGCGCCTCTGGAGCCACATGCAGCTCTTTTACTGCCCTGTTGCCACACAATTTGATTTTTTAGGGAAAAATAAAATAATCCTCCTTTGCAGTAAAATAAAGCTCTGCTGATCGTTCTAATACATTTTTAACAACAAATGGTCTTAAACGCTGGAGTTAATGCATTAATGCTAATTCACCCTTTGACCCTGAAGATCACAGAGACTTCTGGTCACATAGCAACGCAGATAACAATCTTGTCTAGTTAATAGCTAACAAAAAAGCAAAGAGAAAGATTTAAGACGTGAATTCTGAGACTGGAGCATTCTGCACATAAAGGGCACGGTGCGCAGCGCACAAAAACAGTCCAATGGTAACTATAGAAAAAAAGACATAAACTTTAAACCCCTCCTCTACTCACCCCATTTGCATCCAGTTTGCATGATGCTAATTGGGAAGTAATGCTTCCTGTACATTAGCCTCAAATCTACACACTTCAGCAAACGTTCACACTAAACACCTTGGTTGATCGGCTACATTTGGTGTAAGTGGGGAAAACTCTGCACATTTGCTTTGTTGATGAACTATCACTTTAATTACTAATTAGCACAGAGCTGTTGCCTTTCAAGCCTTGAGTTTGACACCCCCGTTTCAGTAGTACAGCGAGGCTTGCTGTGTCTAATGTACCTGGTTGATGTGGACCTGCTGGTGGTACTGCTTCTGCTTCTCCACAAAGTTGTGGTGCTGCTGCTGAAGGACTAGCTGGGCCAGCGTGCTCTGGGGCAGCGGCGCCGACTGTGTCCGGTTCAGAGGGCGGTGCCGCGGCAACCTGGAGCGAGCACCTCCTCCTGACCGCTCCTTCATCACTAGGGGAGACTGGGGCAGCACAGAGACACTACCTGAGACCAGGCAGAGAGATGGAGAGAGAAAAAGAGAAAAGGTTTAATCATCTCAACAACTGTGTTGGTGCAAAGCCAGAGATAACAGTAACCCTACCAAACCTAACATCTTGCTGGTGACACATTCAGAGACTTTGGCCCAATTCCATTTCAGCCCTCACCCCTACCACTTAGCCCTCACCCCTTCGTTTCGCGCATTCGTCTCAAGGGGTAGGGTGTCCCGATTTTAGTTGAGATAGAGGGGGAGGGCGAAGTGTTAGGGCTACATGGCCCTCCAAACAGACATTTTTCAGAGACTCACTCCAAACAGAGTGTTATGACTAAAAACAGAAAAATTGGCAAGATGGCTGCGCGAGAGACCAAAAAATTGTGAGTATTTTCACTGTTAACAATGACAGTAACTGTTGTATTATCTTAGTTTGTTGATGTGTTTGTTTTGATGTGTTATGGTCCTTTTCCTCATAACAAGCATAAAAAATCCACTAGCAGTCTGCCGATGTCTCGGTTAATTAAACTTAAATGAAACCATTTAAGGTGGAATGGGAAATTATTATAGAAAAAAGAACCGTACCAACCAGAATACACCGAAACAACATTAAACTAAGATAATATAGTGGTTATCGTAATTTTTTATTGAAGAAAATACCCCCACACCATTTGAAAGGAATATGATTCCCTAAATTTAACCAAAGACCAGCAGCGACGTTGCTGAAAGGTTGTCCCATTTTGAAGGGGAAGATTTCAACCACTACTCCTTGTAACTCAGCAACAAGGGGCAAGGTGACACTCGATAACAAGAGGTAGAGGTAAAAATAAGAAATGGGATTGGGCCTTTGTCTTTGTCACCTTTAACCACTTAAATAGCCTGGGCCCAAAGTATTACACAATTATATAACCTAAAAATAGCTCAACCAGTATGCATTAAAGTTCTTATAGTGACTAAATGATAAGGCTTAGTATGTAATAAGTCTGGGACTTTAATGGGTTAACTCTACCCCCATCTATCTAAAATGGGGGTATAATCAAAATCTACCCCCAGAGCAGCTGATATGCATGCATGTCCACGTTGGTCAGTAAAATGGATCAGCATGTGGAACTGGAGCTTTCTGTGTGCTGCTGTCTTTCCTGTGTCACTGTGTAAAAAAGCTCCATGCTGCCTTAATTGTTGGATGCACTGTGACAATTTTAGTGCGCACACATTCAAAACGGAATTCAGATCACTATAGAAATTACTATTGTTTATTTCTTTAATCCGAGCAATGATAAACGGCCACTAAAGTGTGACATATATTTCTATTCATATGTTTTCTTTTTCAAAAAGACAGTTTGTGATAGAAATACAGGCTGCTCCATAATTATTGGCACCCTCGGAAAGGATGGGTACAAAAGGTCTTTTTGGGTAATTTGCTAAATCTCATGCAAAAAATGAGAACCTTTAGTAAAAGAAAACAAGAATCATTCTCAAAAGATATTTCTTTTAAACAAAACCACGTCACTACTACTGACATCCCTGTGTGCACTTTGTGCAACGTCCCAACGGCAGACATAACAGCAATGAGTCTACTACTAGTGGTTGGTGTAGTGTAGTGGGTAACACCTCTGCCTTCTACCCTATAGACTGGGGTTTAGTCCCCTGCCTGGGTAAGCACCCTACACTATACCAATAAGAGTCCCTGGGCAAGACTCCTAACACTGCCTTTGCCTACCTGTGTAAAATGATCAAATTGTAAGTGGCTCTAGAGAAGAGTGTCTGCCAAATGCCATAAATGTAAATGTACTACTAAACTGCTTGATGCGTTTGGAGAATGCAGTGCAAACTCTCCTCAATACACAATCACAAGCGCTTATTGATCATGTGCACACAGTCGCTCAGATCACAGTGCCTGCAACGATAAAGGCAGCACTGTAGCATTCAAAAAAGCTCCAATTCCACATACTGATCCATTTTTCTATCACCAACATGGAAATGCATGCTCACCAACTACTCTGGTGGCAGATTTTAACGACAAAGACTCTGAAAGGATCACCCGTGAGAAATGTAAGCCAGATTAATGAGTGGTAAAGACAGTGTCCACTGTTTTTTCCATACAAAGACTCCCTGCAGTTCCCTGACAATCTGGTGGTGTGATGGCGAGCGCTGAGTCACGTACCGGGCGAGAGCATCTTCTGCTGTCTGTTCTGCTCCTTCAGCAGCAGGTGCTGCAGCAGGGCCTGGTGGCTGCTGTTGACTTTCGCCTCGCGGCAGACAGCTGGCACCCCACCAACAGGCTGCCCGGCCACCACCTCTCCTGCATGCCCCTTTAAAGACGTGGCAGACTGCAGAGTAGAGCAGAGAGAGATAGAGAGAGAGAAAGAGGTCACGCACAGGAAGATAAAGAGGTTTTCTAAGCTCTTGTGCAATACTGAGAAACTTGGCTTCATTCCACTGACTCACGGAGAGGTTCAAGTTACAGGTGTACTGCACAGATTATTACTATGTCATGACAAACGGGCAACCTGCTGGCTTATATTTGAGCAATTTAATCACCAAAAAAATGCTTTATAAAACGGATAGTTCTGGTCTAATTGGATGTGCCACGTTTGACATTTTACTTGATATACAAACACCTATGACCATAATTAAATTCTGTATTAATGCTCCAAGTTATTGTGCTGAGAATGGACTATTATGCTGCTTCTAAGGACCGGATGAAGTACGATAGATGACATAAGAATTTGGTTTAGTTGAAACTGAGCAGCTATTATTCTAAATAACAAGGCTAAAATATTGCAGGCTAAACAAAGATACAGGCTAACAATATTTACTGAATGATTCGGTGTAAAACTGCAATGCATAAGGAATATGTTTTTGAATGTCTTGTATGCTTCAAATGTCTGTGATCAGCTGTAAAAGTTTTAAAAATGAATGTGTGGCTCACTTAGCTTGATGCTAACACAGCAGGGTAATGCCATAGAGATGCTAGTGGTGGTAATTAGGTCAGCAAAAAGTACTTTTAAGGCAAAGTTTCTGCATTAAATAAAAAAAAATAGTTTATGAAATGACTGCGGTACACAATTATGTGCATGCGTAGAGAACCGCTTAACGTAGACGTTACCATGACAACCAGCATCACGTGAGTCCAGTCAGAGTGAGACGAGCAGCTGTGAGCAGCGCCTGTGTTTTTAATTCCTTTAAAATGATGTCAGACTCAGGAAAACATACTCATGTCCTTATTAAAGAAGGCCGAGAGGAAGACGTCGTGTTCTGAGACACATAAGCTGGACGCCCGTCCCACCGCCGTCTTTTAAAGATCAGAGCATAAACTTTGTCTCCTCTGCAGACCAGTTTCTGCTCCGCCATGTTGAACGTTATAAACTTTCACTATGACGTGACGAACATGAGCAGAACGTACTTAAACTTTGCGATTGGGAACGTAATCAGATTCAGGCGTTTACACGGTTATTATTGTTCTATTTAATGAATTATTTACAGGATTATCCACCTCGTTCAATTGCCTCAATCGGACAAGTCTATACTGAATGAGGTGTATACATGGACACATTGGATTCTCAGGCTGCACGTAAACATGACTAATAATGGATGACCGAACAGTTCTTGTTTCCCTTTAGCAGGTCATGGTTGCTTGGCAACAAAAGCCTACTCTACAAACTACATTTCCTTTAAACTACATCGTTTATTGCGATTATTATTAATAACAGCTCAAAATATGTATTGACAATGGGCCTCTTGCGGCTGAGTTTCACAATGTTTTACTCCACTTTACATAATGCCTAACAACACCTCTCACCCCTGAAAAAAAATCACACTAACACACAGTCTCTAGTGGCTTATTGCTTAAATTAAAATGCTGTTGCTACAAAAATACTCCCATTGCACCCAGTTTAGTCAAAACATTGTTTTCCTGCCGTGAAATCCTGAAAGCAGCACAAAGGTATTCAACGCACACAAGCGAGCCGCATAACAATCCTCTATCCTGAAATACAGTGTTACGAGGGGCAGTAAACCTGGTTTCTCTCCGTTTTTACCATGCTGTGATGAACGAGGCGATAAAGAGCACACCCTGAAACCCAAAACTCACACTCCCTATTTACACAAGAGCTGGAGAGCCTTTAGGTCAAAGGTCAAAGCCCCCCACGGCTGGGCATTAATCCAGAGAGCTGGAGAGAAGGAGGAAACTGTTTGCAATACCTCATCTCTATCAATCTGTCTCTCTCTATCCTTTGCTCACTGTCTAAATCTCTCTTTTTTATCTCTCCCTCTCCTCTCTCTCTCTCTTTCTGTCCTTTGCTCCCTTTCTTTCTTTCTCTCTCTCTATCCTTTGCTCACTCTCTAATTCTTTCCTTTCCTCCTCTCTAGTTCTCTCTTTCTCTGGTCTTTGTCCATTCTCTTTCTTGTTCTCTCTCTCTCTCTCTGTCTCACTGTCTCTTTTTCTTTCCACCTTTTCTCTCTCTTGTTCTCTTTCCCTTCCTTTCTCTTTTCATCTCTCTATCCTTCTCTCATTTGCTCTCTTCCTGTCTGTTTCTTTCTCTCTCTCTTTCTCTCACTGTCTTTTTCTCTCTAACCTTGTACCTTTTCTCTCTCTTGTTCTCTTTTGTTTTCTTTCTCTTTTTATCTCTCTATCACTCTCTCACTGTCTCTTTCTCTCTAACCTTCTACCTTTTCTCTCTTGTTCTCTTTCTCTTCCTTTCTCTTTTCATCTCTCTATCCCTCTCTCATTTGCTCTCTTCCTCTCTCTCTCTCTCTGTCTTTCTCTCTTTCTCTCTCTTACTGTGTCTTTCTCTCTAACCTTCTACCTTTTCTCTCTCTTGTTCTCTTTCTCTTCCTTTCTCTTTTCATCTCTCTATCCCTCTCCCATTTGCTCTCTTCCTCTCTCTCTCTCCCTCTCTCTCTCTCTCTCTCTCTCTCTCTAACCTTCTACCTTTTCTCTTTCTTGTTTTCTTTCCCTTCCTTTCTCTTTTCATCTCTCTATCCCTCTCTCATTTGCTCTCTTCCTCTCTCTCTCTCTCTCTGTCTCTCTCTCTTTCTCTCTCTTACTGTCTCTTTCTCTCTAACCTTCTACCTTTTCTCTCTCTTGTTCTCTTTCCCTTCCTTTCTCTTTTCATCTCTCTATCCCTCTCCCATTTGCTCTCTTCCTCTCTCTCTCTCTCTCTCTCTCTCTCTCTCTCTCTCTCTCTCCAAAATAAGACTGTCTCTCAACAGTCTCGTTCACCTTGCGTGCTCTAAAAGGAGTCGTGTGACTGCAGTCCTCTCTCCAAGGAGGATTCTGTTCATATCTGTCTGCCGCTCCACGAGCAGAATTCCTCATACGGTATTTCTTGCTTTCTCCTAGAATAGAAGGGGCCCGATGGCTCACTTACTCCTAAAAATACTGTTTCAGATACCTCGTGTTTTTCTAAGAGGCTCTATTCATATCTGCTGCCGGTCCAGACTGAGGCCAGTGTTCAGAAACCTCTCGGAGCAGGAGTTCTGTTTATGGATATGTCCTGATCCTATCGAGATTAAGATGATTGTGGATGTAGAGGGAAAAGTGGGATGTTTGTTCTAATGGTGTCTGTTTCACTCAAGTGGATAAGTGAGAGTAATCGACAGTGATTGTCCGACAGTGAGCATACTCTGCACTTGTGGGACTCTGATAATATGACAGTGTCCAATTCGTTCTGGTAGAGAACTCTGAGAATAACCCTGAAGGCCCACTGAATGTTTGATGTTGTCAGATTCACTGTGGGAGAGAACTCTGAACAATTCACACTGTTAGGACTCTGTCTGATTCACTCTCACTGATGAACTGGAATGTCTGATGTTGTCAGATTCACTGGTGGAAAACGTTAGACTCAGTCAGTGGTGTTCAGGGCTATAAATGTCAAAAATGAACAAAACCACTCACTGCTACAGTAATGCTAAATTCCACTAGCTGATTTCCCAATTTCTTGCTATGTTGGTACTAAGCTAATGATGTTGCACATGAACATTGTTTGTCCGTTCTAGGAAAACACAAACCCTTAAATGGCCAGGGCCCAGCAGTAGGCCCAAGGTCTTATTACATGCTTCTATAACCCAAGAATAGCCCAACCAATTTGCATTGAAGTCCCTGTAGTTACTGAATAATAAGCCTTAGTATGTAATAATCTTGGGATTTTAAAGGGTTAACAGTGTCAGACGAAAACCTTGTATCAAAATAGTAACTTTTTATGGAAAATCGTTCTCAACACTTGCTAATAAATGTGAAAAAAAAATTAAAGAAAATACAAATTTTTGTCTTGAATTCAACGGTATTGCCCTGCCACCACTACTTTTTAACTTCACTGGTTTTAATAGTTAGGCTGTTTTTTTACAGAAGTATTCTTTTTTTTAACGTCCTGTTGGAGCCATCCAGAAGGCACAGCATGATGTTTCTGTCATAAAATTGCTCCTATCATTGGCTTTTAACCCTTTTGATGGTAGACCATAAAATGCAACTTTAGGAGGTCCCTGAATTGAACATTGAATAATGTTGAAAATTGCTTACACTGTCAAAATCTGACATGAGATTCTCGGAGTGTCAACTTCTCACATGTAAAGCTCCACATGTTAAAATCTGATGCAGAAAAACGATGACACCATACAAATGTTTACTCCATGGTACAATCATTACATCTCAGTGTTTACCCTGGCAACCTGGTATTTAATTTAAGTCAGCGTTTAGTAGGCGTGTTTAGTAGTTCAGATAGCCAATTAGAGGTCTGTATATTCTGGTACTGCTAATAGTCTTCATGTGCCACAGACAAGACTGAGAGTCTGATGGACTGTGGGCTAGGCCATGATAGCTGAAGTTATATTCTTCAGCTGAATTATACTGAGTTAGATATTTCCCAGTTCTCAGTGTTACCTCAAGAAGCCAACATGTTTCCACATCATCCACACACATTTACTAAACCGCTTATCCTTCTGAGTCGCGGGTCCACATCATCAATTGAGCAGAAAGTTATTTACCTTGTGTAGAAGTCGATGGCTGCCTCTCATATGATGCTAAACTGGGTTGTGATTTGCACAGTTACTGAAAGACTTCCTTTCACTTTTGAAAGTTTGCTTAGTAAAGGAAATCATGCTTATAATCAGTTTATAAATGTGCTCTTCTGTCTGCTTTCTTTGTGCTACTGAACTTGTCATATAGCCCTGCTGTGTAGATGACTGACAAAGGAGTGTTACAGCAACTTTCAAACTAAAATTATTCCCAATGGTCACCATTCAGAATGTAAACAATACATAAAGTTAATCGAGTGGTCATTTTGTCCCATGTCCAGCTGGCTAAACTCTTTCCACAGCACAACATCTTAATTTCCAGCTTAACTAAACCCAGCATGCTTAGCTGCACTACACAGGCGAGCGTCTACTTTTTATATAAGGTTAGTCATATGTACATGCGTTTAAACTTCTGCACATGCAAGTTTAAGTTTAATGCGTCAACTGATTTTTTGCCTTCATAGGTAAGCAAAACAACATTTATAATTTATAACATTAATAGTTTTTCTATGTTTAAATGATTTTTTCAAGCCTTAAGCAATGTTTTTTGATGAACTGATGAAGCTGTGTTTTCTCAGCAGGGCCGTCTTTATGGAGAGGTGTGAATTGTTTTTCACTGCAGAGGGTTCTCACCCCTCCACTTCATTGCTCACTAGCAGCTCAACACAGAGTGGCCACTAGTGGGCCTGCAGAAAGAGACTACTCTAATGCTGTAAGGTTTCAGTCCAGCTCCAGATAACCTAACCAGTGGGAAAACCTACGTGGACATATACCTAGACATCACAGAGAAAAGATTCCTAACTGGATAATTTTCCTTTTGGCATTTCAATATTTAACCCTTTCTTCCAACCAGAACTTAACAATGAAATTGGAGTATCACTACAATGCTTGAAGAGTTTAAATACTACAAGCATGATAATTCTCTGAAGGCCTCGAAGGGCCCAAGGGTTCCCTTCTGTAAAAATTACAGGTGCCAAAAAGGGTTTGTTGGAGCAAGAAGATCTACTATTCCTTAAAAGAACCTTACATGATTCATTAAAGAGACGCGTTTGAGTGTGATGAGCATTCTTAAAGTTTAAAGAACCTCCACACAGTATAAAATGTTCTGCACCAAGTTTTTTTCCCTGTAACAAGCCAAGAACCACTTAGAATCCTTTACTTTTAAGAGTGAGAGCCCCTCACAGTAAACTCTGAGTGCCCGATTGGCTGATTCTCTGGTGAACATCTCTCACTGATGAGACTCAAATTGAATGTCTTTCTCAATCAGGAGATGATCTCTGAGAGGAACTCACACTGATCGGAGAAGGTCCAGAGTGGAGACCCAAGGTGAGGTTGGGCAGGGATGGTGATGTGTAGAGGTTCAGCAGAGCCATGGAGCCGTCTGCCTTCATGATTCCACCCTGCGGCAAATACTTCTGGGAGAGAGAAAGAGAAGCAGAGTGATGTGAGACGTGTGCTGGAATCAGAGGGTTTGAGAACTTGGTCAACAAAACAAAGAGAAACAAAATCTCCCTACAATAATACTATTTCTGCTAATTTCTGCTAGTGCCCCTATAGGATTATAGTAGTATATTAGTGTTAAGCTAATGGCGATTCACTTGAACTATTTTGGCCATACTAGATTAAATGCTTGTAAAAGGCACTGCATGTTTTATTGGACGCTTGTAACAGACATTAACATATATATTACCCTGTAGCAGTTTTACAGTGACTGACACTAAGCAATCAGTGAAGGCATATAGTGACAACTGAAGTGAAGTCCTGCCCAATGGGGGAGCTCACTTGGCTATATCTACCTAGATATCACAAAAAACTCACTCTGATTGGATAATTGTCTGCTGGATGTTTCGAGATTTTAACCCTTTTGTTTTGAACCAAAACTTAACAATGAAATGAGTTGTACTACAATATGTGCAGAGTTCAAATACAACAAGAAGACATGCATTTTTTTTTACAGAAATTACTACGTTTTCTGAAGGCCTTCAAGGCCTTGAGGTTCCCTATAGGTAGTTATAGAATAAGAATGTTTTATATTAATAAATGCGTAGTGACCCTTCTGTTCAAGGGGTTAAAGTAGTGCTGTAGGCAAGACCACCACTGTTGAGTCCAAGTCAAAACTGTGTCAAAAGAAGGCTGAGACTAAGTCAAGTCTAAGACCAAATTAGAGCAAGACCGAGGCAAGGCCAAGACCCAAAAAAGTCCACTTGGAGCAGTTTGTGAAACTTTTGACCCGCTGCCCCAGTCAATTGTAAGTGATGTTAACATAGAGCTGGAAACAACATCAGCACAATAACTGTGCAATATGAGCTTAATGAAATGGGTTTATGCCCAAGCAGCTGCACACAGGTCTAAGATCACCATGCGCAAACAAAGTGCTGGCTGGAGTGGTGTAAGCCCACTGCCACTGATAAGAACTTGATAAGCAGTATTACACTACAAACACTGTAAGCTAGCTTGCTAGGTGCAGTTTACATTGAACAGGCCTACTGTTTGAACAAATGTTTGATTTAGCTTCTTCAGTCATGACAACTATATACCTGTTCATTAGAATTCTTTGGAACTACTACAGATGTAACAGCATCAATAGCAGCAAATAATCTAGACTATTTGTTTGTGGTAAAATGAAATTGAAACAAATGCATTCAGCAAGTTGTAGATGGAAGGAACCCATAAAAGACTGGCTGTAATGCTACTGTACAAGATTAAAGTTCTCAGAAACCTGAGAATGACATAACCCAAGTCATGCTATACATGTGATAGATTTAGCCACTGAGGCAAAATGATTAAATTAGCCTCCTCATTCTAACTACCCCTCCTTGACTTGGAGATGTGTGTGCATGTTTGCATGCATGTGTGAATGTGTAATGAATAGGGTCACTGGAGCTCACTTCCAAACAAGACATCTGACCACCAGTACAGACCCACACACTCTCTCTCTCCAGGTTTTCACCTTCTTATTACACCCCTGGGGGCTGTGAAAAGGAAAGCTTAATGTAACAAAGCTCTGAAAACGCCAAGCCCCCACTAGACAAACAGGAAGCTCCATGTCTACAGCATCTGTGAGGGGACTGAGGTTGTGTCAATATCACACTGAAAGTTTATGTGCATGCATGTGTTTGTTTTCATACATTTTCAGGACAAAAAATGTTCTGACTCTGAAGGAAACCCAAAGACAAACAGGCCTAACTTACATTGGAGGTCCAACATATTGGTCCTGACTTTGTAAAGTGATTTTTACAAAAGCTCCATTTTTCATTTTTTAAACCCAAATGAGCAAAAACATTTCTTTTTAGTCACTGAGATTAAGATTAGGGTTTGGCTTAAAGATTGGGTTGCAAATTACATATAGATATTTACATACATGATACATGTGAGACATATTATTATAACATATATAGAATTGAGACTCAACTCAGACTCGAACTCCAGAGACTCAAGACTCGACTCGGACCCGCACCTCAGAGACTTGAAACTCAGACTCAGGTTCTCATGCCAGAGACTCAAATCTCTACTTGGACTCACATCCCAGAGACACAAAACTCGGCTTGGGCTCGCACCCCAGAAACTCAAGACTCAACTGTACCTCGCACCCCAGAGACTTGGGACTTAACTTAGACTTGGACCGCAGGGAATCAAGACTTGATTTGGACTTGCCCCTCCAACCACCCCCCCCCCAACTCAACTCGGACTCACACCTCAAAGACTCAAGACTCCGACTTGCACCCCAGAGACTCAACTAAGACTCACATGCCAGAGACTTGATTCGGACTTGCACCTCAGAGACTTGAGACTTGACTTTGTAACGTGGTTTTTACAAAAGCTCCATGTTTCATTTTTTAAACCCAAATGAGCGAAACCATTTCTTTTTAGTCACTGAGATTAAGATTAGGGTTTGGCTTAAAGATTGGGTTGCAAATTACATATAGATATTTACATACATGATACATGTGAGACATATATTATATAGGTACTTACATATTTACAATACACTTCATATTACTATATAGAGGTACTTACATATATATATGACACGTATGGGATTATAATTGCACCCACATCTCAGAGACTCGACACTCAAATCAGATTTGGACCCCAGAGACTTAAGACTTGACTTAGACTCACAGACCAGAGATTCGACCCAGACTCACACCCCAGAGACTTGAAACTCAGAGTCAGACTCTCATGCCAGAGACTTAAAACTCCACTTGGACTTACACCCCAGAGACTCAAGACTCAACTTGGGCTTGTACCCTAGAAACTCAAAACTTGACTGGAACTTGCACCCCAGAAACTTGAGACTCAACTCAGATTTGAACTCCAGAGACTTGAGACTCAACTCAGACTCGAACTCCAGAGACTCAAGACTCGACTCGGACCCGCACCTCAGAGACTCGAAACTCAGACTCAGGTTCTCATGCCAAAGACTCAAATCTCTACTTGGACTCACATCCCAGAGACACAAAACTCAGCTTGGGCTCGCACCCCAGAAACTCAAGACTCAACTGTACCTCGCACCCCAGAGACTTGGGACTTAACTTAGACTTGGACCCCAGTGAATCAAGACTTGATTTGGACTTGCCCCTCCAACCACCCCCCCAACTCAACTCAGACTCACACCTCAAAGACTCAAGACTCTGACTTGCACCCCAGAGACTCAACTAAGACTCACATGCCAGAGACTTGATTCGGACTTGCACCTCAGAGACTTGAGACTTGACTCGGACTCGCACCCTAGAGACTCGAGAATCAACTTGGACTCGGCTTCCCAGAGGCTCAAGACTTGGCTAGGACTCAAACCTAAGAGACTCGAGACTTGACCCAGACTCATGCCCAGGAGACTTGAGACTCCATTTGGACTTGCATGAACTGACTTGTGAACACCTCTGCTGTCCTGACATTGTATAAAAACAAGTTTGTGTGTGTTTCTATGTGTGCACACTTTTCAGCTCTAGCTCAGTATGGGGGGTCCACAGATCCCGACACCTGGGATAGCAATTAAGCCCTAAACACAGACATGCACACACACACACACACACACACACACACACACACACACACACACACACATGCACACACACACATATACTAACTGTGTCTTAAGCCCACCCCTGTGCGTTTCACTGGACAGTTTTGGTAGACAAACACAAACAGGCGCTCTCTGGGGGCCGTGTGTGAAGATGAGCTGCAGAAAGAGCTCCATTGTGTCCAGGGGTTCCACAGGAGGAGAAGGGGGGGCTTTGCTGCCCCCGTACATTGGCCTTCAGCCCAATGAGGAAATGCTTGGGCAGAACTTCACAGCACATCCCCCCACACACCTCCCGCCTCCAGCCTCATACCAGCAGTTTCAGCCAGAAACCGCAGCACAGAGCGGAAAAGACCTGCCAGTCACAGTGAAGCAGAGGCTCGGCCTTAACCCCTCAAACCCCAGGCATATTATTCAGCTCTTAATCGTAAGTTTTATTATTTAGCAACTACTAAAAGTGTAACAATACATATATTTTCAGGTTTTATGTAATCGTCAACCTTAAGCCCAGGATTCTGCCAAAAAAGTTGGGACAGTATGTGAATGCTGATAAAAAACAGAAGGCAGTGATTAGTTAATTCTGTTTGACCTGCAATAAATTGAAAACAATAAAAAAACAATATTTTATGTTTTACCTAATGAAATTCATTGTTTTTTCCAAATATACGCTCATTCCAAATTTGGTGCTTACAACACATTCCAAAAAAGTCGGGACAAGAGCCTGTTTACCACTGTGTTACATCACCTTTCCTTTCAACAACATTTACTAATTGTTTGGAGACACACAGGACATTATAAGGCAAAACGGTCCCCAAAGAAAACTTCTTTCCTTAATCTACCATTATTTTATCATTATAATGTTACATATAAATTCAGAAGACATTTGTAGATTCACTGTCAGTTTTTGATAGTAAAATAAAATGGCTATATTTGTGTTGTAGACATGGTGACCCCTGGTTCCTATCAGCACCACTATAGAGAAATCAGAGTAAGTTTCACTACAATGAACCATTTCACATCAAACAACTCCGAATGGCTTTGTTTACATCTCAAACACTGAATAATGAATACAAATCGATGGAATTCCCTTTAAATGTTTGAAAAATGCAGAAACTGTGAAAAATTGTGGAACTCAACAGTAAAACAATCACATACAAACACATGGCACATATTGTAACACTGTTAATGCACGGTAGCAGCACAACTGTTACAATAGCATGTAGAAGGGAGGGAGGTATATACACATATATACATACATAAACATATATATATATATATATTTGTTGTTTTTCAGTTTTTGGCATAATTTGAAAGTGCCTGTTGTCCTTTACATTGTGTATAAATTTCATATATATATATATATATACATGTATGTATGTATTTAGGGAGACAGGGCGAGAGAGAGACAGGGAGAAAAAGAGCATCAGAGAAAGAGAGGGAGCAAGAGAAAAAGGTAGGGACAGAAAGAGGGAGAGAGAGTGAGTGAGAGAGAGGAAGAGAGAGAAAGTATGTATAGCTGCTCTAGGGACTGATGTAATCATGCTGTGAAGCAGAATGAGTTTTTAAGAGTGTTGTTTATGACACTGCTCTGTTTTACAGTACACTGTTATGAGGGCCTGGAGGAACACGCTCGCACTCTTTCAGCAGGTTTTCACACACACTCCAAACAATGGAACATTTGCCGGGGTGCGGAGCCGCTAGCCAACATGCGTAAACAACACATTGCGTGCTAAAGCATCATGGATCTCAACCAGCGGCTTTCGGGGGTGTCAAACTAAAGAGTACAGTAGCCAAGAACTGAACCTGTTTTTGCGCAACTGCACTGTTCCAGGTCGTTACTGCTTTAAGGCCAGTTTCGGTGTAGTTACTAATGGGATCACTTCACCTAATTTATGGGAAAATTAATCTCACTTCTCATTACTTTACCTCTACTTTACAAATCTGTACCAAGTGGAAACAGAAGGAAATGCAATCATCCTTTCAGTACTTTATTTAGAAAGAAAGTCAAACACGGTAAACATAATTTAAAAGGCCTGTAACGATCCATGCTTTTGAAGAAGACAGCCAGTTATGCTTGATTAAAATGATGAATGACTGATAATAGTCAGTAGAAATGGTCCAGAAACAGCCTCAAAATAAGCTCTTCCTGAATAAAAATCAAGCAACATTTGTGTAAAGGAATAGTTCAGCAAATAATCAAATTTGCCCAACTCACTCCACATGTAGTCAATTATCCACACATTTGGAGTCCAAACTTCTTTCATTTAGAACTACAGCTTATAACATTGCTAACGAACATTAGAACTCAATAGTCACCCAAATAGCCCAAATCCAAGTCTCAGCTGACTGACTACATCTCTGGAAAAAATTGTGTAATGACAAACTATTCCTTTAAGAGAGATCTTTATCCAAGAGATTTATATTGGATGCTTCAACAGATTGTCAAGTTAAAAGTGCTTCCCATGCTGCACTGCTCACATTCACATTCACATCAGCTTCTGCAGCTAGTAAACACACACACAAATTACATAAAAAGACAGGCAGAGATAATTTACACTATATGGCCAAAAGTATGTGGACACTCATCCCAATTATTCAGGTGTTTCAGCTGTACTCGTCGTTAACAGGTGTGTAATTGAACATATGACCCTGTAATCTCCATAGACAAACACTGATACTGTCATAAGATGACATCTTTGCCACAAATCAGTCTCTGCTATATCTGCCCTGGTAAACTGTAGCTGTTATTGTGTAACTCACAGTGTGGGGCTGCCAAGTGCATAAAAATCACCTTATCCTCTGTTACATCACTCATTAAAGAGTTCCAAACTGCCTCAACATCAGCACAAGAACTCCACGACAGCTTGATTAAATAGGTGGTGGTCAACTCTCAACCTAGCAGTGACACTGACATATATAAAAACACCAGATACACCACACAAACTACCTTGTCAGTGTCAAAGCTGTTCGTAGAACAATCCACCACCCAAATAATAGCTGACCAGTGATGAATGGGGTAGACGGGGGCGGCAATAGATGGGCCACAGTCTATAACTGTACACATGTATCATGGACCTATAAGATATGTGGAGCTCATAAAATGGTCAGTGAGTTTAGGCATAATATTGAGGTTTCTAACGACCTGGACGGTTAGTGTACAGTGCTCATGTTACCTCTAACTGGGCAGCACTGGGCCTGTAGGACGCTCCGTTCTCATTACTGCATAAGCCAATAGGAGAGCTGGGGCCAGAGCTGGGAGAGCTGTCATTGGCTGAGGAATCTGTGTGAGAGACAGAGAGCATTTTTTGGGTTAGTGGATGCTGACAGTGGGATAACAACCTTTTGCAAAAAAAAAGCAGCTTGGTTAGTAAAGTATTTTTCTTGCTTAAAGCGTTTGTTGAGCCAATAATCATATTTACATTTTACTGAAATATGATAGATATGTTCGTTGGTATGCTTCTTTAGTTTCGCACTTAAGCTATGAGGCTGTTGAAGTTAAAATGTAATGGAAGCTTAGAGCCTCCAGTTAGCATCATGCAAACTGCATGTCTTAATGAAGTCTAAATATATTTGAGATTACTCCAATTCAACACGGTTTGACAAAACTATGTGATGAATAGGGCCAATATACGAACTGTGTAGCCTAAACCGATTTGGGGGGAATTAAAATTCCAATAACCAATTGTACTGATAAAAAATTATCAGGAAATTGAAAGTTTGCATCCCAGCCACAGCCCAAAATAAAGTTGGAATTGTGCCAGTTGGCACCACCTAACTGCAGATCATCGCTATGACCCACTGATGTATCAGCTGATAATATGGGCAGATATTTGCAACCTGCTGTTTTATTGGTATCAGTGAAAAAATATCACCGATACCAATGAAACTTCCATTATGAATGTGAGCAGTTAGCTACATTAGCTTCTTAGGAACAGTGCAAAACTACAGTAGCAAACATGTCTTGGCTGATCATCTACACCTAAAAGAGCTGATCATTAATGAAGCACAAATGATTTTCTTGCTGGTCCCAATGCATCATCTTCCCAACTTATACAATGAATACAATGTGTATGCATTGCTAATCAATGTCTGCTGTGTTGTCATGTTTCCTTACCGCTGGGCTCCAGCGAGCGTTTCTTGGGTGGTGTGACGAGCACACTGCCGTCTCTGCGGCGCTGCATGGGGCCATTCCTCCGCTCCGAAACCTTCTGCTTGAGCCGGGAACGCACTTTCAGATTGGGCTCAGACGCTGAAACAGGGAGGAATAGAAAGAAAGAGATGTAAATCAGCACTAAGATGGACAGAGACTTAACATATATGTGTTTGTAACTCATTTGTGCTCATGTTACCAATCAGTAATATTGTTAATGAGACTTTGACGATTCATTCTTTTCTTAAATGTAGGTCTATTATGTGCTTTAGCAATGATGTAACCTGTGATCCATTTTATGTCAATGAAGTACCACTGACTTGCTACCATTCACCCTGCTGCCCCCATCCACACACGTATAGCATTGATATTCTGAAATTTAGCCCCAGTCTGAAGTTTTTATTGTTATTTGGATATGCAATTTAAATGTAATTACACAGTAGGTCACATATTGAATGACATTTACATTCTACACGTATAGACAGTCTGCACCTGTGCACTTTTCTGCTTGTTTTAATATAAAAATTGGATAAAAATGTAAAATATGGTTTCCTTTCTACAAAATAATATTGTACACACAACAGCAACCCCTCATCACATTCAAATCATAACAAAATATCTGCTCTTCTACTTACATTTATGACATTTATGGCCTGAATTGAAGGCCTAGCTCTAATAGTCACATTTGTCCACTGCTGTTCAAAGTACTGCACAGAATCATCCCACCACAGCTGTAATCACCAGGGCACCAGATTCAGATACCCTGTTCATCAAGCACAGGTACAGCCACAGCTAAATCTTACATGAGAGCCCACAGGCTATGGTGATGGACACGCAGGCCCGCTGAGGCATTCTGGGACACCTCCCAGCTGTAATGAAGTCAGAACAGAAGGATCGTTTCTCTCCCTCATCTGGAGCAGATTAGGCCGCAGCAACAGCGCTCTAAGTGAAAGAGTCCGCTACCTGCCGTCCAGGCGACCACAGCCTGGCTACAGTAGCGGCGCTTAAACTAACAGACAGACGCAGTGTGTGCGTGCATGCGAACGTGTGTGTTTGTGTGTGTTGGCCTGGAAGAAGGGAATCCCCCCTTTTTCCATTTTCGTCACACGCTGCCCCCAGTTCCACTCTGACCTCCTATTCCCCGAAGTCTGCGCTGTTGAATCAGCACAGGCACGCAAAGCAGCAGCCTCGCAGACGCCACCTTTAGCCACGGAGAGCAGTGGGTGGGCATCAAAGACACAGGCAGCAGCACAAACATCAGGAGACCATGATTACAACATGTTCTAACCACCAACTGTGAGCTGTGCGTATTTATTTGAACGATAGAGAGATGATAGAGAATGTGACTGGAGAAGCACTTGTAGGCCACACACCCAAAAACCCCTAATGCACAGGCTACAGAAAGGCTAAATGCTAAAGTAACCCACCCACATACACACAGCACCAATAGCACACCTACTCAGAAAGGGTTTTTCTTCATTTTTACTACTGTGCAAAAGTCAGAGAGGAGAACAGATGCAACAAAATCTACCTGCTTGAGGAGAAAGTCAAAGCACAATAAGTGAAAAAAAAACAGGAGTTTCCAAATCTGGAGTCAAAAAAACGATTCAGTGCTACAGAGAAAACGGGACTCCTAACAACCACCTGGAAGACCTGGTAGACACCAACACTGTCCCCATCAGATAAACAGCACTTAGAGGCCATGTGTCAAACACAACACAACCCTATCCAGCCTGCAAAAATATTAGAATTTTCTATTAATATTAGCCTGTTTCACAATGCACTGCACTACAGTCACCATCATGCACTGCAATGTAATGTGCGCTCTGACTCTCCTACCCCAAAAGCAGTCTATGGAACAGCATTTACACCTCAGTTCTACACAATTCCACACCAGTCGTATCACCAAACAACTGTCTGCAGTTCAACCATAATAACATCTAGCATTAGCTCAGCAGCTCAGAAACTGTGCCCAAGTATTAATGGACTTGCAGCAAAGAAAAGATGCCAGGTGTCTGGTTCAATCAAATAGGCAGGTTTAAAAGACCAAGCACCTGGGGACCTTTACATTTTGAATATTTCAAGTATTCATGTAATATTTCGAGGTCTACTACAAGTGCCCATATTTTACTGTTTAAGTTTTTGCATATCTTGAATAAACAAAGACCAGTTCGGTTTACAGCAAAATGTTAATTAAAGATGAAACACAATATCGTTGTTCTCTGGCCCACAGATTGTTGAGATTTTTTAACATGGCCTTTTTAGTGGTTGAGTTTGATACCCCTGACTTAAAGCTTTCATCTTTGAGAAAGAGAGAGAGGAAATCAAGCTGCTTCAGATCTGAAAACATAACCGTCCATCCTTGTGAGAAGACAACTCAGTGTTATGGGTCTATAAGGATGTGTTGCTGTCAAGAAGCCTCACTGAGAAAAGGAGACAGAAAATGTAATCACATTTTTTGGAGGTGTGGAAAAATATCCCTGAAGATTTCTTGGAAGCTGAAAAAGGTGTTTAATGTATATTTAGTTATTGAGACTTCTGTGTAATTTTCTGTTGAATTATAATTTCTGCTCTTTGAAAAATTGATAACTTGAACTAAACTGCCATCGTCACTAGAAATTAAATCAATGAAAGGGTGGTCTTTGACTTTTGCACAGTACAGTATGACAATAACACAAATGATTATTATAACAAATGATCGCAAACTTTTGAACAGCAAACAATTAGATTAACAAGAATGATTTAAGCGTAAAATGAAACATACATTAAATCAGGTGAGTCCAAACTTTGGACCAATGCTGAATGTGTATGTTCAAGTTAGTGCTGGGCAATTTGACAATATATGCATTTGTCTTAATAAATTAAGTCACAATACAACACAATACAACACGCTTTTCAGAACATACTATGGATATTGTCAGTACTTTTAGAACATTGACCAACTGCATGTTTTACCATAAAGAGACCAAAATTAGTCTGTATACATCCAGTCTGTTTAACTGGATATATGCCAAATATTGAATAAAAATCATTGTATTCATAGTTTTTGATATGATTTTGATGATGTAATTTTTAAAGCACTGCTGGTTCTATTTTCTCAGTTCCAACTGATCTGATGTCTGAAAATATAAATATCCTGGCTGTGTGTATCGTGGAAATTTCTTAGTATCGCAATATTATATTTTTGCCATATCGGCCACCTCAAGCTTTGCTGATTCTCTTTGTTGTCCACTTACATACATGCATATGAGCATGTACACATGCACATGCAACCCAGTGACCATGCTGCCCTTTCCCTGCGCTCCTCTCTTTCATTCACAAGAACTTCCAGAAAGCCGAGAGCATTCGTTTCCGTCTGAATGAACGAGTGTCTGGCTTTAAACATTCATTCACATTTTACACCGACATAACAGAACCCAAATCAAAGGCACGTTGGGCCTGGGAGATTTACTGCCACTGTAAAAAGCCAGCCTCTCCGGAGCTCACGCTCGTTAGGGGGAAAACGACCATTAGCCGGCCCTATTACCCCGGAGGAAATGTTACATCTGATTAAACCTACCCACACACGAGATGGAGAGAAACTGAACAGCATAGAGACAAAGAGCGAGGGACGCAATCAAAAGGATGCTGTGAGGCTGAAGACGAGCCATCACTGCGGCAAAATATTGTTATTTGGCCTCTTTGACACATGATGAATAAGGGCTATTAGAAAAAATACCACAGAAAATATTTGCGCAGGAATTAGCGGGAAGGATTTACACGTTTTTAATTCGGAGAGAAAACACACGGCCTGTTGACGTTGGGGCGCGTCATTAAAGTGCATTTCGAATGTGGCCCCAACTCCAACTTCCTTATGCAAACATGGGCCTGAACGGAGCTCCCTGGCATGGGCGCATGAGAGGGGAGGGGGGTATATGCTATAAAGCCTAGCATCCCCTGTGCACCTGCATTATTTTTTAAGCTTTTCTTAAGTAGTTCCACATGTTAAGCAGAGCTGGGAACTAGAGACAGCAAGGTGACATTTAGTGGGGCAATGCCCCATTAGCCAATCACCATGCCCCACTAAAGACATTACTATTGTACATGTAGATCGAGGCGCCTGACATGGACGCCCAATATAGAAGGTTACACTGATAAACAAAGTAGGTTTTGAACAGACCTCTCCATACTGGCTGCATTTTTGGGGTGTTGTGGAGATTTCCTAAATGGGTAGATGTTTAGTGATTGGCTGCAAATGTGGCTGTCTTGTTGATTCTCTCCTAAGTATTTTGTGGCTCCTTGGCATTTATTTATTTATTTATTTATATATTTATTTATTTATTTATTTTTGGTGATGCAGCTCCACACCTGATAAAGCAGAAGAGAAGTTAATCCTTTTGACATTTGTCCAAAAGTTTGGCTGGCTGGGACAGAGTCATTCCATCGTCTTGGTTGTCGCCATGCCAATGTTAGAGACAACAGTGATTGGTGGAGTGAGTTCATGGTGCCCACAAGTGGAACCGAGTGATAATAAAACTAGAACAGTGCATTTCCTGAAGCATATACAGTTGCTAGTTGCTAGGGTGTTGTTAAGTAGTTGCTATGGTATCCCAGTTGGTTGGTAGGCAGTTGCTATCATAACCCAGATGATTCCAAAGTTGTTGCTAGGTGGTTGCTATGATGTTCCAGTTGGCTGCCAGGGTGTTGCTAGATGGTTGCTATACGATTCCAGTTGGCTGCCAGGGAGTTGCTAAGTGGTTGCTATGGTATCCCAGACGCTTGCTAAGGTGTTGCTAGGTGGTTGCAAGGGTTTTTCTAGGAGGTTGCTAGGATGTTGCTAAGTGGTTGCTATGGTATCCCAGGATGTTGTCAGGGTGTTGCTAGGTGGTTGCTATGTTATCCCAGGAGGTTGTTAGGGTGTTGCTAGGCAGTTCTTATAGTATCCGAGGTGGCTGCTAGGGTGCTGCTAGGTGGTTGCTACAGTATCCCAGATGGCTGCTAGGGTGCTGCTAGGTGGTTACTAGGTGGTTGCTATGGTATCCCAGAATGTTGCCAGGGTGTTGCTAGGTGGTTGCTATGATATCCCAGATGGTTGTTTGGGTGTTGCTAGGCAATTCTTATAGTATCCCAAGTGGCTGCTAGGGTGCTGCTAGGTGGTTGCTATGATATCCCAGATGGTTGTTTGGGTGTTGCTAGGCAATTCTTATAGTATCCCAAGTGGCTGCTAGGGTGCTGCTAGGTGGTTGCTACAGTATCCCAGGCGGCTGCTGGGGTGCTGCTAAGTGGTTGCTATGGTATGCTGCAGGGTTGCTAGGTGTTCACTATGGTATCCCAGGTGGCTGCTAGGGTGCTGCTAGGTGGTTGCTATGGTATACTGCAGGGTTGCTAGGTGTTTGCTAGCAGGTGGTTTCTCGGATGTTGCTTTGGTATTGCATTTTGTTATTAGGGTGTTGCTAGGTGGTTTTTATAGTATCCAAGGTGATTGCAAGGACGCTGCTAGGTAGTTACTATGGTATCCCTTATAGATGCTAGAATGTTGCTAGTGCACTTTTATTATTCTACTTTTATTATTATTTTATTATCCCTCTGTTTACACATCCCAGTTCCGCCATTCATTTTCTATGGGGATTTTTTTTTCTCGATAATTTTGTGAAAATCATATGTCCAATCAAAAAGCTGTAGTACAAGCATACCATTCTCAATCAGACTGAACATTACAGAGTTGGAATGGGGTTCATATCTCGAAAATAGCAGACAAAAATCTGACAGAAAGTAAGAAAAAGAAGACTATAAATCAGATAACAAGAGGGTTGCAGTTGCAATAATATTGCAGTTACTACGTGTGTGAGATATGAGTTATATATGTGTATATATGTTGGAATGAATTTATTGATATCCAAATAAATCACATATGAAAAGGCCTTTAATAATCATGCACTTGCCTCAAAAGTGTGTAGTGTAACTAACAGTAGTAGAAGCTGTCTTGAAGCCTGTACTTTGTCCATGTTTCTAGACAACAGTATGTCATACTGTATGTCAGAAATCACATAAGCAAAACTTGAAATGACTAGTTTTCACTGCTAATGGCTGGTTAACTTATAAGCTATTACCTCTTAGCTACATTAGCCTCACAGCTCCAGTGTAAAACAAAGGAGCAAACTCCAGACACCAAACATGTTTTGGGTGATTGACTATATTTCGGTTACGTGGCAGAAAACTGTGTCAGTTTAATATTTTACAAAAGTATTGCTTTAAAATTAGTCCAAAATACACAATCCCTGTATGTGCAGAGCTCTGCCAAGTTAGATCAATCCATCAAAGAGTCTTGGTTAATTCATGCGCTTGAAGCTCCCCCTTTCAGTCATTCTCTCTCTCTCTCTCTCTCACTCACTCATTCATATCTCTTTCCCTGAGTGGCCCTGATGAGGCCGTCCACTTTCTCCTCTTTGCCGTCACCTCTCCTTAAACAAACATGCCCGCCGCCCTCACTCCTGGATCTCCTAGCACCCCGCCCACCAACCTGTCAATCACTCATCCACACAAGGTCCTGACCAGGGCAGAGAACAAACGCTACCTTTATGATCCCCCCCAGACACTCCGCCGCACCCTGCCTCCCCTCTTCCAGCCACCTCACCCCCTGCCAACCTGAATGAGGACGGACAGGAAGAGGGGGAGGGGTCCTCACAAAAGCAACAGATATAGAACGACCCCCACTTCTTTAGGCCTTGCGTATATCATGCAAAGTAAAGACTGTCCAGCTTTGGTCAGCGCACGTTTTGATTGCGGCAAGGTCAGGAGCGAGCCTTTCCTGGGAATTTGACTGCCCTTGTAAAAAAGCCGGCCACTTAGCGCACTGGGAAGTTTTTCGTGTTTTAATTGGCCGCGCATTGCCTCTATCTTTTCTATTTTCTGATCTATGGCCTGAAACCGGAGCCACAGGAAGTGGTCCTGCAGACCTTCTTGTCAGCACAGACAAATTATTCCGCCGACAAGCAGGAGACTGTTTTTCTTTTCTTCTCATTCCTGTTGTTTTTGTATCTTCTAATGTGCTCGGCCAGCCCCCTTTAAAAAGCTGTTACCTGAGTTATTGAGAGAGGATGAAAGGCAAAAGGGGGGAGAGACTAGAGATGCAGTCTGAGGCGGCGCAGGCCCGGTGCTCCGGAAACGCCTCCCAGGAGGATTGCGCTGTTCCTGCTAGGACGAGGGTTTTTTTTGCTGTGCTGGAAATTCCTCCAAAAAAAAAAAGTGCCTGGATGAAAACCAGGCCTATTTTTAAAGCAGCACTGAAAAGGATCCCGTTCTTATCGCGCCTGTGGCCACAGTATCGCCTTCCTCTGCGAAAAAAAGCGTCTTTGAAATGCGACTGGACGAGCCCGCAGGCCTAACGTTGGGGCAGGGAGCTCAGAAATATTCAAGAAACCGCCAGAGCAGGTCATTCTTCCAGTAACTTGGCATAGCTAGATAAGAGTTCCCAGCAAAGCTTGAATAATATGCTTATTTTCAAATATGAGGAGAAATAAAGCGGTGCCATCATTCTCCAGTGGAGGTAGCACCAGTGTCCTGAGGACGAGAGGAAGGCATTGAAAGGAGGACCAAAGGTCAAATGCCTATACTAACCTCTTAAACTGCTGACTTATTGTTCAGTTACTACTCTTAAAAGAATGGTTGGGCGAAAAATCAAACCTGCACAGTTTTCCACTTATGCGAGACACAGCTGACTAGCCAAGACATATATGGAGTCCAAATCTTGCATTAGAACTGAGGCTACGAGGCTAACACTGCTAACCACCACTAGAACTCAATAGTCACCCAAAAAGCACAAACTATTTCTCACCAATACTTCTTTCAACTCGCTCAAACTGCACCCAGGACGTCACTAAAGTCGCACAAACTTGTTAATGTGGTTTAGAGGACAGTATGACTTGCTGTGAGGTATAAAAATAGATTAAACTGCAGGAAGCCACTTTAGACAACAGGGTCTATATTCACAATCCACCTCAGGAAAAGAAGTGCTGATGCAGAATCAGTATTTGTCCATTATATGACCATCATAAATACAGAGGAATCTGATCCGAGATCAGTCCTGGTCCGTGAATACCGGCCTTGATATTGTCTGATGCGGCGGTGAAAGTCTGTTCATTTTTATAGCTCACAGTAAGTCATGCTTTGCTCTAAACCAAATCAGCAAGTTTGCACAACCTTAATAAAGACCTGGATGTGGTTTCAGCAGATTGAGAGAAGTTTTGGTGATTTTTTTTCCATAAACAATGTAGGTGACTATTGAGTTCTAGTGTTTGTTAGCAAAATTAGCCTCATAGCTCCAGTTATAAACTAAAGAATTTATATCTAAATCTGGGGGAAAGTTTTTCCTCACTACTATGAATTATTCTGCAACTAAAATATAAGTTACAGAGCTATGAAAGTGAGGAACTGACACGTATAGGCCCTTTGGCTTTAAGAGGTTTTTAACCGACCTCAGCATAAATCACTAAGATGCGACCCAATTGTCCACCCAGTACGGACACACAGCCTAAAGCTAGCTCCCCTGTGCCCTTCCACAACACCCTCCTACCCAGTAGGTGACCCCCCCCATCTCCTCCATTCGCCCTCTTCTCGCCCTGATTAGAGGCCAAACCAGCACTGGCCCTCGGCCCGGCCTGGACCCACTGCCTTTAACCTCTCCCCTGGGTAATTGTTTGCAAAAGCCTACACTGGGTGCCCTGGAGCGGTGGTTTGGGGACACAGACGGGCATTCTTACCACGCTGACCCTGAAGGTAAACAGGGCCACTAGCAGGCCTCATTAGCTCCGGCCACAGGGCGACGGGCTCTGTGACACGTGCTACCGACCTATGACCTCCATGATTAAATATCGCTCAGGCTCATCTGCTAACATTTAGGCAGTATCACCAGCACGGAGGCCCGGTGACACGCGCTTAATGAGGCTGGGTTACAGTACTGAAGAGCCGCGGTCAACACACTCAGAATCCTGACATAATCAGACTGAACCTGAACTATTTTATGACATATGGTTATTCATAAATATAATATAGCATATATAAATTGCAACTGATTATAAGTCACCTATATGTCAAAGAACTGCATTTTGCAGCTAAAATGACTCGTCATGTTAAATTAACACTTTCCTTCCCAGACAGCAAATGAATTTGTTGCTTCTGTTGGCTTGTTTACCCACATCAGCTGCATAGGATTATGCAATGCTCCCACGAGCATGAAAGTAATTCAGTATAAAAGCTAGCGAGAAACAGTACAGTAACTGAAGGACGGCCACATTATTCATTTAATAAACCGCTTATCTTCCTGGGTCGCGGGGGGTGCTAGAGCCTATCCTAGCGTTCATTGGGCAGAAGGCAAGAAATACCCTGCATAGGTCACCAGTTCATTATAGGGAAGACACAAAGATATATACCTTCACACCTAGGGGCAATTTAGTGTCTCCAGTTGTCTGCATGTCCTCCATGTCTGACTGCATGTCTTTGGACTGTGGGAGGAAATCCACACAGACACACGGAGAACATACAAAGACATAGAAACGACCCCTGGTCACCCAGCCTGGTTACCCGGCTGGGGAATCAAACCCAGGCCCTCTTGCCGTGCTGCCCACGGCCACATTAATTAAAAAAAAAAAAAAACTGGCTCCTTCAGTACAATTCCAACACTTCTGATACGGCAAGGTAGGCTAAAAGTAGAAATAGACTTCAACAATTTAATGCCCAGTTCTAAATACCATATACGTACTACTGCTTTCAGACACCTGTATGTCTTAAAGTGAACCTCACTTTACTACACACTAAACAACATTTCCAGGAAATCTAATCTCTCCATAAATGTATATGCAACCAACACTATAAGCCGAATATATGAAAGCAAGTGGTGAAGTTTTAAACAAACTGTGCATGTCTATTATCTAGTCAAGGTTAAGGTTCCCTTAAAATGTATAACTACCCTTTTAAAAATATAATATTTAACCTTATCCAAAAGATTTCTGTATTACAGCAATGTGATCTGTCTCAGTCACCTATCTCACAAATCTAAGTGGAGGAATTAATGGAAATATTTCAAACATAAAAATGACAAATTTGTACAGTGTAAGTTAATGAAGCTCAGACATGCATTTTTGTGATCTGTGAAAAATAAGTTCAGAAACCAAGACATCTGGCAAGTTAGATGTTAGTCAAACTATAGAATTTCTATGTAGCAGCAAACAAGAATAACAGAGTTTACTTCCACACCAGTTTGCTGCTAAATCTAGTGATGTGAAAGAACAGAGTAAATGCCTGATTCAGATATCTTCATGAAAGTGGATCAGATCTTAGTTCTGGATGGACAAAAATTTCTATAGTTTGGTCGAATAAAAGTCCACAAACTGCTGCTGGATTGGGGGATCCTTCTTATATGTTCACTGTTGGTAAAAAACCCCCCTTTGTACCAAAATTGGAAAGACTTTACTCCAGAAGATTCATGTAAGTGTCATTAAAGCATTTAAAATGTTCAAATTTTCCAAAGTTTGCATGTATGCAGTTTTAACACCACTTAATCCTACTAGTATTTACTATTTTTACAGTGTATCTGTGATCAATTACTGTCTTTTTTTGCAAATGTAACATGCAGTTACCATTTTTGTAACCTGATTATGTAACACTTTGTTTACAATGACCAAAAAAGGCAATTAAATTGTGTAGCACAGTTATGTATATATCAATTAACTGTTCACTAAACTTTAATGATCATGACAGACCTAACCCTGCATCCCTCAGCCTGGGCAAACAGCCCTCTAGAGTTATCCTTGTTAACTGGTCACTCGCAGGACCATCGTAGGAGCATTATTTCTGGTGGCGACCTCCGCACTGTGACCTACCCGTCTTCCTGAGGGGGAAGTCCTCCCGGCTGTCCAGGCCAGAGGGCAGAGGGGACTTGAATTTTGGGGGCGTCTCTCCTAAGGGTGGTGAATTCTGCTCCAAGGACATGTGCTGGCTGGTGCTGCAGGAACAGATTACAGTGTATTAAAATGCCATATTCCACATGTTTCTTCATTTTAGTTTCCTCCTAAAGTCCAGTTCTAACATTTGTGCTTTTTAGAAACCAAAAAAGTCATAATTCATTGTTACATAAACATTTTCCAACCTTCCTTTGACCCTTAGAATTAAATATGTTATTGCTGTTATTACAAGACTGATATATGTAAATAAGCTGTGATTGACTGTCTTGTATCTTGTCTCATTACAAAAGCAGTCCGGACTGAAATGTACGGAACGAACTGTGAAGTTCAGACTAAAATCCTTTGGGAAGCTGAACTAAACTTCACTGAAGTGAATTTCGGACACAAGGATCCTTTGAAAGGCCGCAGTGATCCATCTGACAGCCAGGAACAGCGCAACGTTAAATCATTTGTCCCACATCTTCCACTCCAATAACGATCCTACAGAGTGCAGGAGCAACACTCTGCATCACTTCAACAAGAAGGGTGGATAAACTGGTGTAGGCCAAACAGGCAACCATATATAAATGTGCTTATGCTTGTGACATCACAACCATGATGAGTTTTTATGGCTTTGTTTCCATATACATGCTGAATGGACTGAGGAGAGAAGAACTAAATGCCATGTTTAATTCATTTATTAAAAAAAAACATTACATAAGCTCTTTAATTAGACAAGCCCTCAGGCAAAAAACACCTCAAACACTGTGACATGGCTATATTAAGCTAAACGCAGTACACACATTTCATAATCCGTGCTATCTGGTACAGTGCAGATCACAATTTAGTTCTGCCCTACTTCCTTTATATTGTGTAAGGCCAAATAAATAATATAGCAGCCCAGCAGGGAAGCAGCATTTGATGATATAAGAGGCACCAAAGCTAGAGCTTAGCTAGCACTATGAAAAGTGTGCAGGTCTCAGTTGGAGCTATAATGAAGCATGTAGGAGAGTCACGTACATGTACCAAAGTTTGGAGTGCTGGTTGAGTGGGTGGCCGGAAGGAGGCCCATCTTTAGCCGATTTACTCAACAGGAAGTCATGCAGTTTCTGCCGCACCTCTGAACTGGCCATAGCACCTGTGAGAAAAAGCGTGCAATGATCTTTGTTGACCTGGACAGGATGCATGAAGTATCATTTGATCCATATTGAAACTTACTGACTCAGATTTCTTTACAGTGGCGGTGATGGGAGTCAGGGGCCGTGATGTTTACAACACAAATATAGCCATTTTATCCAGAACCACCAGTGAAGTTGATCAAGGCACAACAGAGGTAAGTCTTCTTTAGGTACAATTTTGTTTGCAACACTCTACATGTGCACCTCTGCAATGAATGTATTTGAAAAGGGGAATTCCACCTATACTTCAAATTTCCTGAATAATTCGATGGCTGAAATGGAAATAAAGACATTCCTAGTGGTTTGATGTGAAATGAAGAAACTTACTGACTCTAATTTCATACAGCCATTTTATTTACTATCCAAAACCACAAGTGAACCTACACGAGTCTTCTGAGCTTTATATGTAACGTGGATATAGATAAAATAGAAGTAAATCTTCTTTGGGTAGAATTTGTTTGCAACGCTTTACATGCACCCCTTTGCAATTAACAGATTTTAATAAGTTGTAAAGGGGAATTCCACCTACTTTTCAAATTCTCTGAAGAATTCAATGGCTGAGATGTAAACAAAGTCCTTCAACATGGTTGGTGTAAATGGTTTACTTGTAGAGAAACGTACCAACCCCGATTTCTTTACAGTGGTTGAGATAGGAACCAGGGGTCACAATGTCTACAATATAAATATAGCCATTTTATTAACCACCGGTGAACCTACACGTCTTCTGAGTTATAAATAACTATATAAGTTATATATAACATATATATGCAATGTTGATTATGGTAAAACAGTGGTAAATGTGAAAAAGGTTTCTGCATGTAGCACTCCACCATGAACAGATATGAAAAACTACATTTTAGGCCAAAATCTTATTTCAAAACAGAAGCAGAAGCAGACATCTGGTTCCTATCATCACCACTGTGAACAATTCTGACTCAGTAGGTTTCTCAAGAACAGAGCATTTCACACCAAACCATCTTGAATGACAGGAATGTTGGAAAATTGATTTTACCTTTCAGCCAAAATCTTCTTAAATCATAAGAATGTCTCAGGTATCAGGCAGTATATTTGAAACCATTTCAATAACTTTCTTTGAGGGAGTTTTTTTTTAGGCGTTTAACTCTTCAGACATCTGGTTCACCACCACTGTGAACAGTTCTAACTCTATAAGTTTCTCTAGAATGGAGCATTCCACCCCAAACCACTCCGAATGACTAAATTTCCATCTAAACCTTTTAATTATGCAGAAATGTAGTAATATCAGTGGAATTCCCTTTTAAAGTTTGAATTTTGTCTTCACATTTATCCATATTTAAAGATAATACTATATCTTACAGTATCAGAAACCACAGTAAGTCTATTTGTGCTTACTTAATATGTGATTAAGGTGTGCACAGTGCTAACTGGTGAAATATAAACTTTGTTTATTTATTAGCTTTCTTTACTTGTTAGGCCTGGTGCGAAACTAAAGAGCATCAGACACAAAACATGTCTTAGCTGATTGATTACAAAGATGAAAATTAGATTTTACACCACCCTTTAAAGACAAGCACATATAAAGGCCTTCATAGTACAGTCCAGAGGCATTGCTCTGTTTCAGTTCCCTTTCTGTCTGTTCAAGCTCTAATAGGGAAAGACAGACTGGTGTACAAACAGTGCCACCTTGTGGTACCAACAGCATTCTGCAGGACCAATCCTGCAGGCACATTCCAGTGCCAGTAGTAAATGAGCTATATGAGCAGTAAAGGTGCTGGAGATTAACAAATTGTGAAGTGCACTGATATGAGCTGATGTCTGTGCATCTTAGCCCGGACATGAGCACTTATTCTCCTGGCATGCTGTTCCGTTTAACTGCCAAGCACAGGTGGAGCCTTTCCAGCAAATGCTATGATGACAGAGTTCGGGTAAAACTGTAAACATAAGCGTAGTGATACACATTTTCAGATATTTAATCGTCATTTTAAATACTGCATTAGGGAAATGGAACTGACAGCATTACACTGATGGCTGTTAACATCATGCCTGGTGTTCTAAGTGTTGCAGAGAGTTTTGTTAGAAGGAATAAAACTGTAATTAAAGAACTAACAGATCCAGAGGCACCAGTAAATGATCTAGTGTTACACATTGTGAGCGGCGCTGAGTAGCTGATGTCTGTTTTCTTGAGGATGGAAGATGTGTATGTTAGAGAGCTGTGCATTCTGCCAGAGTCTGAAAGGGTAAGTGACTGACCCCAATGCTAACTGATCACAGCAGGGCTAAGGAAAGTGGTTTGATTCACACATACAAATCAGATGACTGTAATAAAATGAATAAATGATGATTAGAAAAGTGAAAGAGGTTATTGTTTATTATATGGACAATACTTTGGTCTATATAAAGAAATGGCAGGGTAATTAATATGGACCATTCTACTGAATTAGTACACAGTATGTTTACGTATATGTATTGAAAAAACTATTAATTATTTAGACCTTTACAGGCTATTTATAGTGTACTTTCTATTAGAAGGTGTCTGTCCCAAACCCTAACCCCTAAACTTACACTTGTGAAAATAATAATTATATTTTATATATTGTATTTGACTTTTTTTTTTAGTTTTTTTAGATTTCTTACAGTGAAGCTACAAAATTTAGATCTATCATGTGTTTAATTTTAAATTTTTTAAAAAATTGCTGTCCCACATTTTCATGTCACTACCAAAACACAGAGTTTCGGTCCATGGGTGGAGCCTTATTAAAGCCACACCTCTGCATTTTAGAACAGGAGGTGAGGCTGCATCCCTGTCCCTCATGGCCACATGGTGAGCAGTTAGCTTTGAAGTAAATGTCTCACAAAGTCTGAAAATAAGTGTGGAACATTTAAAAAATGCCACAACCGAAACACATTTTCTGCATTTATAACTTTTTTTTGTTTTAATGAAAAATATAATGATTGTATTTGTGTAGAACTATTCAAAGCAGTGTTTGCTAGTCATGTACTGGCTAGTGTTTTTGAGTTCTGCTCAAAATGAGCCAAAATTGTCATTACCGAAACCGTCACTACTAAAATATTTGGTAAAGTGTTATGCTTGTTGTATTAGTGACAAAATAGAATATTCATTTGTTTTATTAAAATAAACAATTAACCCCTTAAACACCCAGGTTTATCACAAACTAAGGGCTCATTATTCAGGGTATCAGGGAGGGTCACTGAGCGAGCTGAGAGGTTTTCTCTTTAGGGTTGACTCTAAGTACTGACAGTGTGCTTTGCCTGTTGTTGCTTGTCTTCAGTGTTTGATCTTATGCAGTGCTCTTACTCTCTTTGGAGCGCTCCTTCTTTCTCTGGTTGAGGTGCTGCTGCTCCTTCCTGTTGCGTTCCAGCTCCTCTCCCCGCACCTCCTCTGTCTCCTCCTCCTCCTCTTCATCCGGCCTGCGCTCCTCAGCCAGCGCCTCCTGCTGCTGCCGAAGGGTCAGCAGAGCCTGCTGGAGCTGAACGAGGTGGACATGAGTGAATGATTGAGCATATTAGGAAAGCAAATTCCTGATTTCAGAACAATTCTTCAGGACACAATTCAGTGAAAAATGAATTAAATTTGATTTGATTAATAAATCTAAGGATTATTTATAAAAATACACTGAAATAAAAAACAATAAAGCAAGTCATTTTGAGGTTTAACACAGGGTTGTCGCACAGTTTTTCTTAAAGATGATAAATGCACAGACCACATTTTATGTTTCATTGTTGTTAAATTCGGTAAACAAACAGTAACTGTGCATTAAAATGTGCTCTGTATAATGTACTTAAGGTGGCAGTGAATTTAAGGTGGCAATGGATTTAAGGTAGCAGTAGCACCTAGCAACACATTGCCATCCACCTTAGATACCGTAGCAACCTCCTAGCAACATCTAAGCAACACTTTAGCAACCATCAATCGTCTTCTGCCATATTTTTCCGTATGTGTATTTATTTTTTCTACTTTTTAAAATTATAAAATATATCATTTAACCAGGGGTTCCTAAACTTTTGCATATGACTGTTTTTTTTTTGTATTTATTCTAATCTTATTTTTTTGTACATTAAATTAGTTCATTTTAAACAGAATAAAATAAAAGCCCAGATAAATGTCTTTTCAAATGCCTAGGACTTCTAGCACAGTACTGATAAAGAGGAGATATAATCAGAAATGATTTCTTATTTGATCGCGCTTTTTTCAATAGTTTCTCTTAATATTCGGAGGTTTAGTGTGAGCAGGGCTGCTGGGCGCGGACCTTGATGTGCTCCTGTAGCTGAGCCTGGTGCTGCCGCAGCAGGGCCTGGTGCTGTTTCTGGAATTCGGAGATGAGCAGCTGCTTCTGGATCTGCTGCTGCCTCTGGATCAGTAACAGCTCCCTCTGCAGCTGCCTCTCCCACTCGTCCGAGTCCCGCTCCCACTCTGGCATGCTGACCTCAGACCTGCTCACCGGCGACAACACCTCAGAACCTGAGAGAGAGAGCCAGGGGAGGGCGGAGTGAGACACAGATATGAATTTTCAGAATACTTTATTATAGAAGGTCATTTAGTCATGTGAGCAGCAGCTGCACATTCCACACTCACAAATCAAGAAGGCCTTTTTTTTCTTTATTGGTTTGTAACTCATCTAAAAAAAAAACACAGTTGCTCTGAATAGCTCCCCCTTAGAGCTCCACAGCCTGCCAAGTCTCCCACTGAGTGGGAACGCTTATACTCCAGTGCTAGCCTTTCTCATCAGCCCTTTAAAAAGTGACAGAACATTGTGATCTGAACTTTCTCTCCAGTGTTTGCCTTAAATTGAAATATTAGAACATAAACTCAAACTCTAACAGTTTGCAATAATGACCTTCTATTAAGTGCAGTATTCATTATTTAACTATTAACCTATTTATGAAGAGACCACCCTTCATCCTTTCATCAATTTTTAGCCAAAACAGGCATTAAATTCTTCTTCTGAGAAATAAAAATTTTTTTAGAAGATATCTTTGAAAAGATTAGATATTAAATTATCCAAAAATCGAAAAAATTATCCAAAAAATGTTTAAAAGCTACACAGAAGATGGGACTCCTAACAACCACGCAAGACCTGGTAGACACAAACACAGCCCCCATTAAGTAAACAGTACTCAAAGCTTTCACCTCTGAGAGAGAGGAGAAAATCAAACTGCTTCAGATCTGAAAACATCCACATCCATCCTTCCACTGTGAGAAGGCAACTCAGCGCTATGAGTCTGAAAGGATGTGTAGCTGTCAAGAAGAACCTCACTGAGAAAAGGAGACAGACACAAAAAGAACGTTTGTACTAGAACACCGAAATTGATCTGAGATGTGGAGGTTTTATGGACTGATGAGTCTAAATATTAAACTGGGATTACTTGGACTGAGAGAGGCAGAAAGTGTAACCAACGTCTAAGACTGAGCTTTGGAGGTGTGGTAAAATATGCCTGCAGATTTCTATTAAAAAATGAAAGCAAGTCTCCTGAAAAGAATAGAAGCTGTAATAAAGGTAAAAATTGAACACACTAAATAAAAATGTATATTATACCTAGTTGTTGTGGCTTCTGTCTAAAGTACTGTTAATTATATTTAAAAAAAAAAAAAAACGTTTTTTCATGTCATCATTTGAACATAGTTGTCATTTTTCATTGAGTGAAAATTTATGATGAATCAACTTATGGAAAAAGACCAAAATTAAATGGAATAAAATTTTGTTACATTCACTTACATTACAAGTTAAGAACATATACGTGTTTTATTTTTTGGACAGTAAAAATATGTTTTCTGCTTTTTCTCTTCCTAATGCTAAAAAATGAGTAACATAATGTCCTTTATGACTGAAAATTGGTATAAAAGTATAAAGTATAAATTATACTATTATACTATTTTCTAATTATGCAATGTTTATATAGATGTTACTAATAATATACTATATATAAATATTTATCGATTATTTATAGATTATAATAAGTAGTATAATGTTCTAATTGTGCTGTATGTATATATATATATATATATATATATATATATATATATATATATATATAGTTACATTAACTTTCCATTGTTCCTTCTCCCATAAAGTCATCATTTTGGAGATATGAGATTTTGTTCCAACAGTGGTGGTCAGTTTAGTCGGAATGGTCGGTCTTGTTATTCTTTATGTTTAAATCTTCTGAGAGTGCTTACATGCTGTATATATGTTCTGCTGCCCTGGAACAATCAAATTTCCCTTTGAAGATCAATTAACCACGTCCAAATAGTCAAGCTGTCAGAAATCAGTTCACTGATACAAACCAAAATCTCAACAAATACAAAAAAAAACAAGCAAACACCTCAAAGCGCTAATCAGAGGAAAAACTCAACATCTGCACATCTGCAGTCACCTCTCTGAGTGGTTTGTAATACGCAAAAGTCAGTCTCTATGCAGTGTCCAAGCAATTCTGAAGCCTTTTTGTCTTTTTTACGTAGCCTTTATAGGGTCTATGGGCTCTGAGTCCAGACAGGTCAACCGCCTGGCTTGCCTGTGACTGGTCACATTACTCAGAGCCATCTCTGCCAGTTCTATCAGGTGCTTCTGCATTTGTGACCTGTGCTGTGGCCAGGACTCCTGGCAGCATGAAGCTCCATCCCAAGAGACGGCAAGCCCTAAGAACGGCCTACTCCAGGAAGCTTATTGAACGCCTACTTAGTGTTTTTCATTATCACCACCACTTCCACCAGTCCCATAGGAGAGGGGGCGTTCTCTGACACTCTACCCAAAACGGGCTGTCTCCACTCCCGAGTCCCTCTACTCTGCTCCCTGTAATAGACTTAAAAAGCTGATATCCGGCATTTTCTTATCATTCATGTTTTCCCTTAAGTCCACTTATAATGTTTGGATAGGTGTATTTACCAAAAACAGTGATAATTCACATTATTTGACCATTTTACAACCTCTTTTTAGTCCTTGGATTTAAACAGTCATGTCCACAAAAACTTGACTAAGTTATTGCTATTTTAGTTGTCTAGCACAGCATACTGGACTTCAATATGAGCTTAAAGTGTAGATTTTCAGTGTTACATCTAATTCGAGTGAACTGTGTAGGAATTACACCCCCCCCAATAATTATACACCGATCAGGCATAACATTATGAACTTGTTTCTACGCTCATTGGCCATTTTATCAGCTCCACTTACTGTATAGGTGCACTTTGTAGTTCTACAGTTACAGACTGTAGTCCATCTGTTTCTCTGCATACTTTGTTAGCCCCCTTTTACCCTGTTCTTCAGTGGTCAGGACCCCCAGGGACCCTCACAGAGCAGGTACTATTTGGGTGGTGGATCATTCTCAACACTACAGTAACACTGACGTGGTGTGCTATTGTGTGTTGTGCTGGTCTGAGTGGATCAGACACAGCAGAGCTGCAGGAGTTTTTAAACACCTCAGTGTCACTGCTGGACTGAGAATAGTCCACCAACCAAAAATATCCAGCCAACAGCGTCCTGTGACCACTGATGAAGGACTAGAGGATGACCAACACAAACTGTGCAGCAGCAGATGAGCTATCGTCTCTGACTTTACATCTACAAGGTGGACCAACAAGGTACGAGTGTCTATCAGAGTGGACAGTGAGTGGACACAGTGTTTAAAAATTCTGCTGTGTCTGATCTACTCAGACCAGCGCAACACTCACTAACACACCACCACCACGTCAGTGTTACTGCAGTGTTGAAAATGATCCACCACCCAAATATTACCTGCTCTGTGAGGGTCCATGGGGGTCCTGACCACTGAAGAACAGGGTAAAAGGGGGCTAACAAAGTATGCAGAGAAACAGATGGACTACAGTCTGTAACTGTAGAACTACAAAGTGCACCTATAGAGTAAGTGGAGCTGATAAAATGGACAATGAGCGCAGAAACAATATGGTTCATAATGTTATGCCTGATCGGTGTAAATAATAAATGAATTATAAATCATAAATTGTGACTAAACAACTATTTAGTATATTCCTTAAAAAAGAATGCACTAGTGAGCTCAGAAACACCAAAGGGCCCAGAAGAGCACTGAAAACAATCACTGTGGTGAATTCTCTCTCTGGTGAAGAAAAAAACCTTCACAGTAGTTGGTCAGATCAAGAAAACCCTGCAGGAGGTCTGCATATCTATGTCAACAGTCAAGAGACGACTTCAACAAAGTAAATACAGGGGGTTTACCGCAAGATGTAAACTATTGGTAAGCTTTAAAAAATAAGAAGACCAGATTAGAGCTTGCAAAAAGGTCTAAAAATGTCTGCACAGTTCTGGAAAAACTTATAAAACAAAGATCAGCTTGTACCAGACAGATGGGAAAACAAAAGTATGGAGAAGCAAAGGAACCACACATGAACCAAAGCACACCAGCTCATCTGTTTAGCATGGTGGAGGTAGTGTTACAGCACTTCCCTTGAATTTAGTGATGATGTAATTGCTGACAAAAGCAGCAGGATGAAGTGTATACGGCTGTGTTATCTGCTCAGATTCAGGCAAATGCTTCAAAACCCGTTGGGCGGCACTTCATAGTGCAAATGGACGATAACCCAAAACATACTGTGAGAACAAACCAAGACTTTTTAAGGCATAGAAGTAGAATACAATGGCCAAGTCAGTCACCTGACCTCAATCCAACTGAGCATGGATTTCACTTAGTGAAGGCAAAACTGAAGATAAATACACCAAGAACAAGCAGGAACTGACAGTAGGTGCAGTAAAGGCCTGAAATGCGTTTACAGGGAAGAAACCCAGAATCTAGTGATGTCTGTGTTTGGGCAACCATTGACTGCAAAGTATTTGCAACTACACTTTAAAAGAGACAATTTAATTTATGAATATGTTAGTCTCTCCAATTACTTTGTAATCCCTACACCATTCACCTGGTTTGAATGTAAGTACCATCAAACTAAAGCTAAAAGTCAGTAGTTTGCACACATTTAATTTAACCCCTTAAAATTTCAGGCTTATTATTCAGGCTTATTATTCAGCAACTACATGGACTTCAGTGCAAACTGACTGAGGTGTTAATATGTTATAGAAGCATGTAATAAAACTTTGGGCCTGCTAGTGGGCCCTGGCCATTTAAGGGGTTAAAATCCAATATGTTGTGGTACACTGTTGACATCCAAACAATTACAGACCTGACTGTATGTAATTCCCCTCTGTTCCGTTTGACTGCCCTGTATTGTGCCTGATTCAAAAGGCAGTCAGGACTGAAACATTCCTTTCAACTTTAACGTAAATGGGAGGTGCTAAAAAGGACATATGTAAATGACACAAATGACAAAAACAGGCTGTTTCTGCAGTTTACTTGAACTATATGAATTAGGGAGTGAATGGTACTTTAACCATGTTTACATACAAAAATGTTTTTATTTAAAAAATAAATAAATACATATGGTCTCCCATGATGTGGGCCCTTTAAAGAAATTTCTCCTGATTTTCTGAAAAAAAAAAAACGAAAAATGGACCCACACAGTCGAGGTGCTGCCTTCAGAAAAACACATAAATCACAAAGCAGCAAAAAACGCACCGCAAACGCTCCATTTGAAAACTCTTTAATTATCATGCTGAAATGGTTATGGCATTGCGGACAACGTGGCCTTCATATCAAGGAAACAGGAGAAACAGGATGTAGACTCCGCTTTTAAAAGCCCTCACAGGTGAAAGACATTCAGAATAATTACAGGAGGAAACACCTTTATGCCAAATGAGGAGGGAGGCTTAGCATAACTGGGTGAAGCACTGGGAGGTCGGGAAAGAAAACGCTGTGGCTTTTAGTTTGATAATTAAAGAGTTTTAATTTTTACTGCCGTTATCTGTGATTTTATACACCCTGATATATGAGCAGTGACCCATTTAAACAGATTCAGCATTTATTTTGTCTTAAAGGGCCCGTATCATGGAAATTTTACTTCTTTGAAATAAGAGTTTGATACAGTAGGTAAACAATGTTGAAGGTTCATGTGTTAAGTGTTCAATACAGTTCAGTTCATTTTGAATTCATTTTTTTTTTGTGCTCACCCAAATCCATTTACATGCATTTACATATATCCACCTACCCAACCTATAGCAGTTTAGACCCACTCATTCACATTAAAGTTATAAGGAGTGTTTCAGCCTGGAATGCTGTCTGAATAAGGCACAATACAGGGCAGCCAATCAGAACAGAGCTCATTTACATATACACTGATCAGGCATAATATTATGACCACCTACTTGTTTCTGTGATCATTGTCCATTTTATCAGCTCCACTTACTATATAGGTGTACTTTGTAGTTCTACAGTTACAGACTGTAGTCCATCTGTTTGTCTGCATACTTTGTTAGCCCCCCTTTACCCTGTTCTTCAGTGGTCAGGTACTATTTGGGTGGTGGATCATTCTCAACACTGCAGTAACACTGATGTGGTGGTGGTGTGTTAGTGAGTGTTGCGCTGGTCTGAGTGGACCAGACACAGCAGAATTTTTAAAGACTGTATCCACTCACTGTCCACTCTATTAGACACTCCTACCTTGTTGGTCCACCTTGTGGATGTAAAGTCAGAGACGATAGCTCATCTGCTGCTGCACAGTTTGTGTTGGTCATCCTCTAGTCCTTCATCAGTGGTCACAGGACGCTGCCCACAGGACGTTGTTGGCTGGATATTTTTGGTTGGTGGACAATTCTCAGTCCAGCAGTGACACTGAGGTGTTTAAAAACTCCAGTGTTAGTGTGTTGTGCTGGTCTGAGTGGATCAGACACAGCAGTGCTGCTGGAGTTTTTAGAGTGGACAGTGAGTGGACACAGTGTTTAAAAACTGATAAAATGAACAATGAGCGTAGGAACAAGGAGGTGGTCATAATGTTATGCCTGATCGGTGTATCACCCTCAAAGGCACAGAAACAAAAACAGCTGAATTCTAAGAGATATAGAGAGGATGGAAAATAGTCATGTGAATGTCCATTATGACTATTTTTGGGGCATAAACCCACAAAACTGTTACAAGCATACCTCGGGGGAAAAATTAAAACATAAGAAAAACACAGGATATGAGCTTCATGCAGTGTGTTTTTACAAGTTACATAACAGTTTAACCTACTGGGGGCCACATTATTTATAAATGGCATTAAAAAATAATCCATTTTCAAGTTAAAAAGGCTGACAGTCTGTTTTGTGACACTGTTGTGTAAGAATTGTGTGGTAACACTTCACTTATAACGTGCTACGTAATATAGCACAACTCTGGCTTAAACATGTCATTAGTAGTTATGATAGTTTGTGTCCAGTGATATAACAATGTCAAATTTCCATTAGCGGCGTTGTTATGACAGATGTCATAACCATTCAGACCATGACAGCTAACAAGAGTACACTTAGCGAACCATGAGACATAAGCTGTCGACACATTAAACTTTATGGCATAAACTCTTAGAAAAAGGTTCTCCAAGGGTTCTTTAGTAGAGACAATGGTTCTATATAGAACCATGAACACCTAAAGAATGCTTTGCATCTTTAAATGGTTCTTTGCATGGTGAAACGGTTCTTCAGATTGATAAAGAATGTGCTGTGGATGATTCTGTACAGAACCTTTTTGAAAAGGGTTCTATATAGCACCAAAAAGGGTTCTTCTATTGTGAGGATGTCAAGCCTGTATGAAAGAACACTTTTTGGTGCTATATAGAACCCCTTTCAAAAAGGTTCTTTATAGAACCGTAGACAACATATTCTCCACCAATGTGAAGAATATGCAAAGAACCATTTAATCATGCAAAGGGTTCTTTGAGTGTCCATGGTTCTATATAGAACCATGTTCTTTACTAAAGAACCCTTGAAGAACCATCTTTTTTAAGTGTGTTTGCCATGACAATTACTGCTAATAGCAACATGACATTGTTACATTACTGAGCATAATTTGTTATGACAACTTATGGCAACTTATAAGTGTCACTAAACAGGCCTTTGAAAATGCCCTGATTTAGAATTAGAAAATGTTAGAAAACTACAAACGATGCCACAACGCTGACCCTGATGTGTTGACCCCTGGACCGTCAGTGTGTAGTGCATATCCTGAAAATATCACAAAGCAGCTCAGTAAGAGAGCAGTAAGCAGACTGACATAATAGAATGGTTATTTATAAACCTGTGCATATTTGATAAAAGCCAAATCTTTTAAACTACTCAGCTCATATAAAGTCTTACGCAAGTGAAGAGCATGTGGGTGGCGGAGACGGCAGAAAGCAGTGCAAAGCAAGCTTAAGTGCCTGCAAAGCAAATGAACAATGAAAACCTCCCATTTAGTCAAAGTTTCACTGGGGTCTCACCGCTGCTTGAAATAGCAAATGCACAACTTTCAGTGATGTAACGAGTTTGTGACACAGATTTCAGTACATCACACACACTAATGGTTCTAAACAATCTCAAGACCATTAGAGCTAATTACATTGGGCTGTAGTCAAGACCACCTTTGTTGAGTCCAGACAAGCACAAATACTAATACTAGTCAAGTGTGGTTCTAAAGCGGACCAAGATTTTAAAAAGCTTAAATCCTCTTCGAGGCCTTAACTAGTCTTTAACTGCTTCCAGCCCACATTTCTTTGTCTATTGCTTTCATTTTGCTATAATACTTAACTGAAGTGACATAATTACATAATTAATTACACTGTTATGTAATGTGTTACATTTGCATTAAATATATTCTGTATTGACAGGTTTGAGTCTGCACATCTGACTCTTTTCATTTGTTTCAATATTAGAAATTGACACAATGTTCCAGTCATGAAGGACTTCAAGGAAAAAATCAAATAGCAAACTAACATTTTTGATGAGCAAATAAGCTGCTCACTAACATTACATGTTCTCATATTTCAGAGCAATGAGTCTGAACTCTATGCTCCACCAGAGGGCGGAGAAGAGCCTGAGTTTTACATTTTGATCAGAGTTTCTAACCCGTTAAGTCTAAAGAGGGTCGTACAGACAGACTACTGCAGCCGGCTAAAGGCTACCGCACACAGGACTAGACCAGAGCAGGCAGTTCAGAGCACAGCTAAACCACATAGGAAGCGCTTCAGAGAAGCACAGATCAACATCAGATTCAAGCTCATTTCACACCATAATTTAGTGAGTTTATCACATTTAGTATCAGCTAACCAACTTGTCACAAACTCACCATTTCCAAGCTAAAGGATATGAGGAGAACACGTAGCTAGGCAAGGAACACTAACGTTAGCCGTTAGCTGAGGCGGAAACAGACAACCAGCAATTTTCTGTATATCTTAAAGACTTTAGATTGGCTGCTGTAAATTTAATACCTTTTATCAACTACTTCAGATTTTTGGTCTGAGTTTGATACAGTACAGTAATCATAAAATGAATGTCATCCCAAAATACACAATAATAACTTTCCATCAAATTCAAATCGTAATAAAATGTCTCCTCTTCTACTTACAAACACAACTGTGGCATGCACTAAAAGTTCAGAGTCCAGCAGTCCATTTCTAAATTTAGCCTGATGTGAAAAGTTTTCTTAATGTTTCAGACGACAATTTCTGAGTTTCTGGCTGTTCGATGTCTGAATTAAGCCAATCAAGCTAATGCTAACCAACTACGTTAAACACAAACTGACGCAATGATCTGGTATTGAGTTGCCTAAGTAGCCTTGGCCTGAGCCTTGGGGAAGCTAGGGGGCCCTGTTAGAAGCCAGCTCCCCCAAGACTTCCGACTATTACGAGAAAAAGGCAAAGGAAATCTTACAAAACGTAAGGTCATCATCAGTCGCACAATAGGGCAAAAAAAGACGCTAACATTAACGTGCCACTGCTCCTCCTGATAGCGAGAATTTAGTGAAGCTGCGATAGTTCCAATACGTTACTCACCTAGCTAGCGAATCCTTGACCATTGTAAAGAAGATAAAGTTCAATACTGTGAAAAAACATCAAGAACATCAGTATCTTCAACTGTTTGCAGTAGATATCAGTGCCTAGTGCTGTAACAGGCAGAGCTCCAGTTAATTAGCTCTTTACTTGTCGTAATGAGCTGCCAGCTGTTATAGTAATGGGCAACACTTTACTGTAGGGTGCTGTTCATAAGGCTACATGACTACATAAGTTTGTCCTTACAACTGACATAACCCTACATAACTGTTTATAAATGCTTATTACAAAAGGCATCATCTGTCATAAAGGCTACTTTAGCTGACTTTGATCAAAATTGGCAAATGCAACCTTTATAGCGACGCTTACTGGAATAAGCATTTATAAACAGTTCTGTAGGGTTATGTCAGTTGTCATGACATGCTTATGTAGATGTCATGTTGCCTTATGAACAGCACCCTACAGTAAAGTGTTACCTTTCTAACAATTACTTATAGTTAAGTTTCTGGGCCTTAGTGCTATACTGGACATCTCTGGGCCTTAATGTTTGCTAGCTGGCCCCCTCAAACTATAACCCGCGCTCTGAAAATGAAATTCTAGCTTTGCCACTGGTGCATGTTGGTCACATTTAACAGAAAAAAACACAAAAGTATATTTTTATTTGTAAAGTAGTTGGTCTCAGTCAAGACTAGAGCTTAACTCAGGCCTAAAATTTGGGCCAAACCTGAATACAGCCTAAATAAAGAATTTTCTGTCCGAACCTGACCCAACACGACCCAGCCTGGGACAATTCTGTCTGAAGAAATATCATCATGTTTTGAGTCCAAAGCCAACCTGAGTCCAAAAAAATACTGTCAGAAACTGAACCAGTCCATAATCACGTAAATAAAAAATAAAACAATATAAAATAATATTCTATAATGAAATAATCAATTGTCAAAAATTGCTTCATATTTATTTGTCGAATAATACCAGAGTTTATATTTTTATCGTTAGTATTATATGTATTGTATATATGGTAATAAGTAACAAACTATAACCTTGTTAAGTAATTAATAAGGTTAATACCCTGTTTGTTAATTCTCTTCTTAAAACTTCTTTTCCTAAGGGCTTTGCTATCACTTTGTTGCTGTAGCACCGTGAATTTCCCAGTTCTAGGACTAATTAAGGATTATCTAATCTTTTCGTATCTTTTAAACAGCATCCCAAATGTTTCTTAGCCTGTATGAACTCTCCATACCGCACTGTTCTCTTGCTGTGCTAATATAGTGAGATTTCAGCTTCACCTTCTTAATACTAAACCTCCACTTCTGCACAGAGAACATGGTACACAGATCATAGTGAACATAAAATGTAACAATATTTTTGGCCAAACAAATCAAACTTATTTTTGACTGCACTTAAAGGAGCTTTACTGGATCGATCCTCTGTTTATGTCCTGTTTTCTCACGAGCGCAGGCCTTGTGAGCCTCGGTGCTGAATGGGTGACTCATGATAGAAAACAATATAAGGTAGTGAAAGTAGTTAAGAATAAATTAAAGAGAAAAACTAAAGCAGGGGTCACGTCTGTTAAATGTTTAAAATGTTTAAACGTGTCTCTTGACCGAATCTTATGCCTGATAATTCGAGAAATAACATCCAAACGTGACCAAACCCAACAGCTTCAAGCTCAAATCAAGACCAAGTCTGAGACTTTAGAAAAAAACACCTTTAGTCTGGATTTAAGTGCTACAGCACTAACTAATCCTACAAAAATACCCTGCCTGACTGGTGCTATCTGGAGCTGCTGGGAGCGAAAGCACATAAAGATATTCTGACCAGCGACTGAAATCTTTTTTAAGCTCAATCTAAAGACAGACGACCATGTGACTGTCATGTACGAGATGCAGTTCAACTATTTTTACACGCGTGAACGAAAACGGCAGAAAAAAAACACGGCCGTTTGGTGTGTGTGGGATGGCGGCCGTCAGGGAGCGTGTGCTCGATGAGAGATTGATTTGGACTTGTTCCAAAATATGAGCACATTATATGCATGTACAAACACACTGTAAACATGGCCTGAATGTGTGCTGCTAAACAGACTGTACAGTTCTAGACACACTCAACACCTCCACGCATAAAACACTACAGAAAGTCATACATTCGCTTCTCTCTTCACACTTGTTCTTCAAGAATTCACACACCCACACGCACATTCAACACACACACTCAAGGTGCCATCCAGACATGATGAACAATGTTCATCCTCAAAAAAATCTAAATAAAGACAAATCACACACAATCTGAACTGTAAGGATTGAAATGTTGTAAACTAGACACTAAAATGTAAACTGATGTTTTTTTCACAAGTGCAGTCATATACAAAAGTCCCAGTGCCCCAGTCAAATTATATGTTTTGCTTATTTTAGTGGAAATAAGTTAACGTATCCTCCACAGAGAACACACTCAAATATGGAATTTTTCTGCAAATTTTAGTGTATGATTTCTACTTTTTCCCCAATATGTTAAATTCAGCAAATAAACAGTAATTTTGCATTAAATTTATCTCTGTATAGACTGAAGTGTCAAATTGACCCCTGGTCAAATTATATGTTTTGCTGATTTTCTAATATGTTAAATTCAGCAAATAAACAGTAATTGTGCTTTATAATATGCAGAGGTGTGTTCTCTGTAGAGGATGAGTCTCTTAGAGACTTTTCACTTAGGAAAATCAGCAAAATTTGACCAGGGCACCAAACATTTGCATACAACTGTATCTTGGGGCCAAGACAAAGTTATAATAACATTAAAATACTAAATTTCATTAAATAATAAATGATAACTATCTATTTTAGTAATACCTTGACATAAAATGATTACAAATAGCTATTTGATCAGTGAGAGTTATAATATATTTATATACTATATATGAAATATGTTCACTCACTGAGCACTTTATTAGAAACTCCTCCTTGTTTCTACGCTCATTGTCCATTTTATCAGCTCCACTTACTATATAGCTGCACTTTGTAGTTCTACAGTTACAGACTGTAGTCCATCTGTTTCTCTGTGTACTTTGTTAGCCCCCTTTTACCCTGTTCTTCGGTGGTCAGGACCCCCACAGGTCCACCACAGAACAAGTATTATTTGGGACAGCAGTGCTGCTGGAGTTTTTAAACACCTCAGTGTCACTGCTGGACTGAGAACCAAAAACATCCAGCCAACAGTGTCCTGTGACCACTGATGAAGGACTAGAGGATGACCAACACAAACTGTGCAGCAACAGATGAGCTATCGTCTCTGACTTTACATCTACAAGGTGGACCAACAAGGTAGGAGGGTCTAATAGAGTGGACAGTGAGTGGACACAGTGTTTAAAAACTCCAGCACCACTGCTGTGTCTGATCCACTCATACCAGCACAACACACACTAACACACCACCACCACGTCAGTGTTACTGCAGTGCTGAGAATGAGCCACCACCCAAATAGTACCTGCTCTGTGGGGGCCCTGTGGGGGTCCTGACCACTGAAGAACAGGGTAAAAGGGGTCTAACAAAGTATGCAGACAAACAGATGGACTACAGTCCTTTGCACTTTTGCACAGCACTGTATATCTGTCCTATGTATATTATCTAATAAATGCAGCCTTTATTTTTATAGTGCTTGTCATAGGTGACTGACGGCGAGCTGAGAGCCAAGTGCATCCGATTCTCTTGGCACCCCCTCAGAGGCCAAACTAAAAGTGTGTGTTGTGAAACGCGCGCTAGTCACTCTGACTCCTTGGGGCCCCTCTCCCCAAAATACACCCTCCACAAAAAGCACTGCCCACCAAAACAGAAGCACAACACGCTCTAAAGTGTCAATCACTACTAATAGCATCCAGCATCTGTTCCAATCATAACAAAATGACAGCTAAAGGGGAAGGGCATTGCGCGACTGTGGGCAGGTGGGTCAGCCTCTTCAACACTGGGTCACAAACCACGGAACATTCCAGCATTCTGCTTTCCTACGACAAATACTATAACTCTGCATTATATCTGACACCCCCCCCCCCCAACAAAAAAGAAAGGAACCACAAAGGATGTTTCCATACGGTGGATGAAGGTGGCATTCTGTGGAAAGTGCAGCAGTGCAGGATGAGTGAGGTTTATAAATAAAGCCTTCCGGTGGGTGGTTTTATTAGGAGTTAACTCAGACGGAATGATAACCGAGGCTAATCTTAGCCCCCTAATGCCTTAAGCCCGAAATAACGAGGCCAAGAATAGCCGCGCCTAAACGCTAAGGGGCCAGAATATTCAACTGGCCCTCGTGCTCTGGCAAGGCAGAGAGAGGTAAACAGCATGCCAATCACGCCAGTCTGTAACCTGTCAGACTGACCTGGTCACTACCTTTAAAGCCACTAGAAAAGCTCTGTGGGCCTATTTTTTCATGTGTCAGTAGTGTATCACTGTATGAAATCCATATCCATCGTTTCACACTGTCCTGTATCTGCTCTTTATATAGACCTGTGTCATGTACTGCTGCTGTTTGTTGTACTATAAGGCCTGAAGTACAACATATGGTTCCAATGTATAGCTTATATTGGGAAATGACAATAAGGCCCACTTGACTTGACTTGATACCAATGTTACATATACCAAGTCAAGTGACTCTGAATGGCTTTGCTGACATGTTATAGTTGAGTTGTAAAGAAATTTGAAAAGTTGGTGGAATTTCCCTTTAAGCAGCTCTATTATAATACAAATTCTATGTATTTGAATCATGTAAATTACATTATTTTGTCAGCGTACTCATTCAGTTGCATTAATATCAAGCTGTTTAAGGGGAATTCCACCAGCTTTTCAAAATTTCAGTACAACTCAATTGTTAAGATGTAAACAAAGTCGTACAGAGAGGTTTGCTATGAATGACTAACTGTAGAGAAACTTAGTGACTCTCTTCTTTACAGTGGTGGTGAATGGAACCAGGGGTCATGATATCTACTATGCAAAAATACCTATTTTATTTACTATCCAAAACCACCAGTGAATCTACACGTCTTCTGAGTTTTATATGTAATTAGATTTGGATAAAATACTTGTTTGATACACTATTTCGCCTCACAACACCCTGCATGTACCATCCAGTATGGGTGGTTAAAAAAGTATGTTTTAGGGCAAAATCTTTTCTCAAAACTATCACAAAACAACATCTGAGGCAATAGGCAGCATATTCTTAACCATTACATCTAATAGCTTTATGTGAGGTACTATAAACACTAGGGATGCACTGATACAGGAACCGATGGCCGTTGCCAACATCTGATATTTTTCATCATATTGGCCAATACCAATATATAAACATTTATAAAATGTTGAAATTGGGAGTTGATCCACCTGCACTAGCATTATGGAGAAATCTAATATTTATTTCTATAGGGTTACAAATACAGTTAAATTAATAAAATGCCACATTTTGCCACAGTAGCACAACATTCTGTGAGATTCTTCTGGAGAATAATATAATAAATACATCAACAAATATTGCTTTAAAATATGAGTCAAATCTACACATGCCTATGTATATATACGGATACATATCTGCCGATATTGATATGATTGTGATATCATTATGCATCCTTATTCAATGCCTCAGACGTCTAGTTCCTGTCACTATGACTGTGAACAATTCTGCCTCTAACTTCTCTAAAACAAAGCATTTCATGACAAATACTTAGGAATGGCTTTGGTTACATCTCAACCATTTAATCATGCAGATATTTAGAAATATCACTGGAAATTCCCCTTTAAAAATGCATTCCGCAGACCATGATGAACACACACACTGGACAAGGCTAAAGATATACAGTAGTGAAATGATGCTAGCAGTTTGAACACTCCCTGGAGATTTTTCTGCATTTTTTTTTCTCCAAACAGGGTCTCATGTGTCCGTGTCCCCGCTGGTCAAGTCCCTATGGGAGAATGCAGATCTGCCTGCCAAAAACAACTGACCTCAAACGAAACCCAATCTGAATCTGCTTTACAGAAACAGCCAGCTCGGTCTTGTATAATGTGTGGAATAATTACGATAATGGAAAACACCAGATCTGTGGGCGAGCGCTGTTCTCAGCAGTGTCAGGGACCCGCTCAGCCACGTCTCGACCTCCATCTTTTATTCATCAGCATCGAGAGCCATTATTTCCACTCGTCTCTCAGACTGCGAGCCTCTTATCCTCTGAGCAGCGAGTTGTGTACTGTGGCCTGGTCAGATGCAGCTACAGGCACTGACTCACCCTCCTCAGATGCATGAGAACTCTGAGAAGTCGCTCGGTGGCCAGAGTGAGTCAGAGCTGATGAGAAACAGATAGATCTAAAATAAACAGAATCCCTCTGCCCGCGTTGCAAAACAGCCAGGCTAAAAATGGAAACGCTGGATGACATTTTTTAAATTGAAATGTTCTGCATCAACTGACAGGCAAGGAGTCACATGAGATCTCCTGGCCAAGGTTCGACGGTTTGACCCAGTAAAACTAACGTCGTTCGCCTGAGACCTGAAGGCTGTTACACTGATATGTACAGTTGTGTGCAAATATTTAGGCACCCTGGTCAAATGATGTTTCGTTGATTTTCTAAGTGAAAAAAGTGAACACATCCTCTACAGAGAACACAATGAACATTTTAATGCACAATTACTGATTATTTACTGAATTATTAAAAACAAACAACATAAAATGTGGCCTGTGTAAAAGTTACGATACATTTATGTTTTTTTTTATGTTTTGTGCAAAAAAAAATTGAGCAGAAAAATATCATATTTCAGTTCAAGTGCTCTGTAGAGAACGTATTAGCATATCTTCTCTCATTAAAACAGGTCATCTGTCCAAGGGTGTTCTTTGTGACCTTTGCATATGACTGTAAATATTCATGAACATCTTCGGTATTAAACTCCAGTCCTGGAGGGCCTTTAGTCCAGCATAGCTTTGTGACGTTCCTGCTCAAACGCACCCACCAAACATGGTCATTAACTGGCGAGTTGAATCAGCTATGTAAGAGCAGAAAAATCACCAAACTGTGCTGGGAGTACTGGGAAAACACTTAAATATAGCATCTTTTGGCAAATTTTAGTGCACAACTTCTACATATTTGCTGAGTTTAACATACTGGAAAAAAGAAAACATCTAATGTAAAAAAAAGTGCCATAACTTTTACACAGGCCACATTGTAAGTCAAATAAATTCAGCAAATAAACCGTAATTGTGTATTAAAATATGCAGAAGTGTGTTCTCTGTAGGGGATGTGTAACTTATTTACACTCAGAAAAACAACAAATCTTTTGCAGACTGTACGAGATCAAGTATAAAGTTACAATAAAATGAATATCCAGAATGCCTCATTTCCAAAGTGACAAAAAAATTATTGAAAATAATGGTATTTTATTTATTATTTAAAAGGAGAATTTCACAGATGTTCCAAAATTCCCGCATAATTAAAATGGTTAAGATGTAAACAAAGTCATTTAGAGTGGTTTGGTGTGAAATGCTTGAGAAACTACAGCCAGAACTGTTCACAGTGGTGGTGACAGGAACCAGGTCGCTGCTGTTGGAACAAAACCTTGTATCTCCAAAAAGGTAACTTTACAGGAGAATGAAAAAAACATACTTTACTTTTAATGTAAGTCAATGGAACCAAACATATTTCCAAGTCATTTTGGGCCATTTCTGTTTGTCCATTCACCATTAAATTTACACACAGTGTAAAGGGCAACAGACATTTTCAAATTATGTCAAAAACTGAAAAACAACAAAAATGGAGATATGAGGTTTTGTTTCGACAGCAGCGAGATGCAAAATGACTCTAAAAGCTACCTCACAGAAAGTTACGACAAGTGATGTGCAAATTAGAATAATACCCCAACAGGCTATAATACGCCAGATACATAGGAGACTGTGACCAACATTTCACTGTAACTGTACTATATTAAACCCAGACCTAGATCACAAATCCACAGTAGATGAAATGAGACTTGAAATGTACACTAACAAAGGCAAACAATGTGAAGTGCTTAAGAAAAACAAACAAATTTTAATTTTCACCTTAGCTAGCGTAATTAGCCTAGTGCAGGGGTCGGCATCCCAAATGCCATTTTGTCCCATTTCAACAAAAATCAAACCACTTTGGGAAACCAACTTTTATTGGTTTAACATTTTAACAGCTTGGCTGTAAAGTTGTAAAGCTAATGTGTTAATACAAGCTAAAAATATAATAATATACTAATGAACAAAAACACAGGCTTACTTTGATCTGCTTTAACCTTTAGCTCAGCTAGCTTTATAGCCACTTTTCTCGCATCTGCAGCAGGAAACTTTTCCACTAGAACGGTTTCTTGTAAAACGTCTCTCAATGTTCGACTTTTTAGTGTTTGACAGTTTATCGTTGCAGATTAAACATATCCTGAATCCAGCTGGAGTGCATATACATGCAAATGAGTCCATTCATTCGTCTCTAAATCATCAATGTTCATTTTGAGTCTTTCTCTTCTTTGCCATTTTGTTAGCTACTAGCTAGGCAAGATTGTTGTCTGAGTTGCTATGTGACCAGCAATGTTCTCGTCGATCTTCAGGGTTAAAGGTTGGTGAATTAGCGGTTACACGTTAGTTCCAGCCTTTAATAGTATTTATTGCTAAAGCATAAAAATCTAATTCTGCTGTGGAGCCACAGGGGGGCAGTAAAACTGTGTAATTACTCCGGGGCCCCATGTTGCCGACTCCTGGCCTAGCAACATTGTATTTCACCTCATAACTTTTGGCTGGAAGTTAAAAGTTTGTGAAGAGTTAATTAGCTGATGGCACCTGATAAATGTACTGAGCAATGTTGAAAGTTTTATCTCTTTAAATTTATACAAGCAGAATGAAATATGGGTTTGAGCTTGATTGGTGCTTTTCCACAACGCTTCCTATGTGCTATACTTGTGCTTTGTACTTATCTGCTACCCAACATCACAGACTCTGCCAGTGCAGCACGGAGTTTCTCATCTGGTGTGCGGTTGCCTTTAGCCGGCGACAGTAGTCTTTCAATGTTTCCGTTTTTGGACTAAACAGATAAGAAACCTTGACCAAAATGTAAGACGCAGCCTCTTCACTACCCTCTAGTTTATACATATGACTGTATAAACATTTCACGGTTCTTATAAGAATAAATGACTTTAGTGACTATTTGAATATTTGAAAATTCAGACTCATCCCAAGTTATTATGCAAAGTAGTTATTAATATGCTACCTGATTCCTGAGACATTGTTTCATGAAAGATTGGAGATAACCGCTATCAACCATTACCAACACATACATAGATACATAGAAAACACGTGTAGGTTCTCTGCTCATTCGTTATAGCAAATAAAATGGCAATATATTTTCACTGTGACTCCTGGTTACTATCACCACCATTGCAAAGAAATCTTTGGAAAGAAAAGAGTCAGTAAATTTCTCTATAATGCACCATTTCACACCAAACCACTCAAACCAATGACTTTGTTTACATCTCAACCATTGGTTTACACTGGAACTTTGAATTAGTGAAATTCTTCTTTCATTTTTAAATCTTTTACATGTCGTATATCTAAAACATCTTTTGGCACATAGTTTACACAGCCCAATTTATTACTGTATATAAAATAATGAGTTATTAGCACGACAAAAGTGACAGTAGTTTAGTTATTTGCATTTGAGCCCAGATGCTTTAAGCACATCCAAATGCAGATCCAAAATGAGTGTCTCCTCGTCCGTGTAACTTATTTTTAGCCACAGTATGTAATCTAAAATCTGATCCTAGAACAGCAACAGCATTGGTCTATATGTGATGTGATAAATTGGTGCCCTTGGGCTGAGTATGTTGAGGTGGGGTCAGATGTGCTCTGATAAATTGCATGTTCAGAATATACAGCACAGTTCCCTTAACACAACTCTCAAAAGACGGCTGCTGATTTGGCTCTGACTGGCCTAATGAGCTGTGTATGGTGCATATTGCTGCAAGGGACGATATGTTTTTAGGAATCTTTGGACCACAGAGACGTCCTTTCTCAAATGTGACAGCTTTTACAAGCAGCCAGTGAAGAAATGTGACCTCCTATTAGCACATAGTATACGCAACATGAAAGAATCCATAACAATGAACGGAGATGAGCTTACTAATAACCGCGTTAAGGAATACACCAAAACAAGCACGTTCTTAAACCACAAATGCACCGAGACAATACATCAGACGACAAGCCCACGTCACCACAACGCAAACACATGCTTGCTACATCCTTCCTATCAACCACGGAAAGACACGCGCATACCTGTGCACTGCAGACCTACAGTTGTGTTTGTTTTGTTCTGGTTTTTGTTAATTTTCTAAGTGAAATAACATCATAACACATCCTCTACAGAGAACATACTTCTGCACAATTTAATGCACAATTACTGATTATTTCCTAAATTTACACATAGGGTGAAAAAATGACAAAAAATGTGCTGTGTGCAAAATATTTATGTTTTATTTTTTCCCAAAATGCTTAACTCTTCAAATAAATAGAAATTGTGCACTAAAATCTGCAATTTAAGTCTGTTTCCCACAGACAACGAGGTTAACCCCTTAAAATCCCGCATTTATTACATACTAAGTCTTATTACTCAGTAACTACAGGGACTTCAATGCAAACTAGCTGACCTATTCTTAGGTTATAGGAGTGTGTAATAAAACTTTGGGCCTGCTGGTGGCCATTTTGGGGGGTTAACTTAATTGTGTAATTGCACATTTAACTTATTTTCACTTATAAATTCAACAAAACATGTACATTGACCAGGGGTGTTCAAGCTTTTATACATATGACTATGCATATGCAAATGAGCGTATACTGTTGCTGCATCGATCAGGTCCACTTATAAGCTTGGAATCATTCAATGTTTTCAACAATGTAGACTTCAGCTTCAGATGTACAAACGTTTTTAACATGCTAGTGCTGTTCAACTTCACAGCTTTCAAATAACTAATAATAGACAACATATTAAAAAATAGAACATGGCGCCTCAAGAATGCTTCATATTAGAAAATCTCAAGGCAGGTAATTTAATGTAATTGCATAATTATAGTTCAGTTAACTTATCTTAAGTGCAATTATTCCTATACTACCACTGTGTCCATAATTTGGACTATGCAGTACTGTGTACTCTATTCATTCTGCTACTTATTCTGTTTATTCTGGGAAACCTATTTACAGCATCTGTGAATAATACTGCAGTCACATTCATACAGTACTCTGCAAGTACAGTGCCCTTCATTTATTTCATTACCAGTCAAAACAGGCAGGTATGCACAAGCTATTCATTTCAGGCCATATTTCTTAGGAGATTTGCAAAAGGAAACTAGAGTTCAAAAAGATCTAGTAGACCACCAAAACTGTCCCCATCAGATAAACAGCACTTAAAGCTTTCATCTTTGAGAGAGAGGAGAAAATCAAGCTGCTTCAGATCTGAAACATCCACATCCATCCTTCCACTGTGAGAAGACGACTCAGCGCTATGGGTCTGAAAGGATGTGTAGCTGTTCAAGAAGAACCTCACTGAGAAAAGGAGACAGACACATCAAACAAAGAAGCGGAACAATGGACTGACCACCCCAAAGTCCAGACCTCAATATCACTGAATGTGCGTGGACTGTGAAAAGCAAAAAATGCAACCAACTTCTAAGACTGAACTTTGGAGGTGTGGAAAAATCCTTGCAGATTTCTTTGAACACTTGAAAGTGAGTCTGAAAAGAATGGAAGCTAATAAAGCCAAAGAGTGGACACAGTAAATTATGAGAAATGTATGTTAAGCTGTTGAGGCTTCTATTTAATTTCCTGTTAAATATATGTTTTCTGTGTTTTTCTTGACTAACCTGTACTGGACTGATATGACTGGAAATTAAAGACATAAGCGTGGTCAAAAATGGTGGTCTCTGACTTTTGAACAGTATAGAATATTGTGCAAAACTGTGAGCTTAGCTATTATTCTGTGTATATTTATAGCATTAATTGGCATATGTGACTCAGTAATGTTAAGTATTAAGAATAAGTATTAATACAGTTGTATGCAAAAGTTTGAGCACCCCTGGTCAAATGTCATGTGTTGCTGATTTTCTAAGTGTAAATAAGATAAAACATCCTCTACAGAGAACACGATTCTGCACATTTTAATGCACAATTACTGTCTACTTGCTCAAATTCACATTTTGGACAACAAAAATAAAACATAAACTGTGGCCTGTGCAAAAGTTAAGGCACATATTTTGTTTTTTTTTACCAGTATAGTATCTGCATATAAAAATTACATTTTTAAGTTTGTTCCTGCGTAGAGAAAATGTAGAAAATCAACAGAACATGCAATCTGACTGAGGACGCTCAAACGTTTGCATACGACTGTATGACAAGTGATTTTCAATTCTAAGCTTTTGTCAATTTGTCAAACAGATACAAGGAGACCAAAGCAGAGGGTGAGAAACGGAAGCAAATAGCTGGACTCCAGCTTAGTCCAGCACAGTCTGGTGAACTCCTGAGTTGAATCGAGTATGTTTCAGCACCAAACTGCGCTGGACTCTCCTGATCTAGGCTTATTCACACAGGTACCTGAGCCAATCACAGTGCTGGAGATGCTATGAGTGTCCAGTATGGTCCTCAGCCACTCAGCGGGGATGCGGGTGTCGCTCTCATAGATGGTCTGCAGCATTCTCAAGGCGACCCAGTCCTCTTCCTCGCTCTCTTTCACCCTTTCGCTCGCGCTCCCTTCTCCTCTTGCCTCGGTCCTTCCACTACAGAGTGTTTCAGCCACCAAAAAATGTCAACCGTTTTAGTGGGTGCCTTTTAGCCGGCCAGTTCCACACATCAAGTGGGTGAAAAAAGAGGTAAAAACTGCTATTTCAGAGCTATCTTTCTCTTTTCCTGAGCCCCAGCTGAAGCAATGCCTCCTGCACTCTCACTCATACAGCACAGCACTGTATCCACTCATACAGCTCTCATGCAGCACTCTCTCTCTCTGCCTCTGCCTCTCTCTCTCGCCCCATCATTACCATGTGAATGTACGCCACTTCTCTCTCCCTCTCTCTCTCTCACCCTCCCTCCCTCCCTCCCTCCCTCCCTCTCTCTCTCTCTCTCGCGCTCCCTCGCTCCCAGGTGCCAGGAATAGCAACAGGGCCAGCCCAGGACAGAAATAGGCCGGGCCAAACCAGGGGAGTGGAGCAGCGGCTAGCCGCTCAAAATAGCAGCACAAAAACACAGCTGTCTGCCTTCATCCTTCTCCCCCCAAGCTCCCTCGCTCCTCTTTATCTCGCTCTCTCAGTCCTCCCTTATCTCTCTCCCCCTTTTTTCACTCTCAAATTCTTTTTTCTTTCGCTCTCTTTTTGTGCTCTGATATCTTCAAACACCAGTTGAGTGATTGCCTCACTAAGCCGTTCTCCACTGTCTAATCAGCCACTCTATTGATTCAGAGAATGAATGAACACAGGCTTTCAGAAAACATACTCCAGTTCTTCCTCTTCATGACATTTCTCTCTGCTTTCTGGCTCCTTTCGTCCCCATGCACTGCCATCTCCAACACAGCTTTTTTCCTTAGCATTACAGAAGCTTGGGCAAGTGCTGTTGCTGTTAGAGAAAACAGACAGCATCCTGCACGCTAAATTAAGGCCATCAGTGTCCACTGTATCAGTAATCAAGAAATGTACTGATTATTTTGACAGTTAATTAAGTTTTCTTTGATTTTAAAAAGGTGAATGCCATAAATATCAATACACCACGCACTGTCTTTCAAAGATACCAGAATATTTTAATAAACTAGAACGACTTTAAAATACATAAACAGGTGTTTGCAAAAGTTTGAACACCTGGTCAAATTACATTTTCAAATTTGAGTACTTAATTTTTCTGCTAATTTTAGTGCACAATTTCTATTTATTTGCTGAGTTTAACATCTTTAAAAAAAATAGAAAATTTAAATTCAGCAAAAAGTGTAACTGTGCATTAAAATGTGTAGACATTCTCGGAAGGGGACATGTTAACATATGTTCACTCAAAAATCAAAGAAAACATATCATTTGACCAGGGTGCCTAAACTTTTGCATATTGCTGTGTATCAGTTGCCATATAACAAATGTTGTTAATTAATAACCTATAAAGCGTAGACTGAAATTAGATCTCATAACTTAAATTATCTTGTGAACAACAAGAACATATGGCAATAAAAAAGGTAAATATTATTAAATAATAAACTCTAATGATGTATTTATAGTAATTTGAAATCAGAGAATTTGCGTGATGTGCTTGCTGCCTTTTTTAATAAATAAATGGATGTTATTTTAATAACATGGATATTCATTTTAAGTTATTTAACATGGGTACTTATTTTTAAAGTTCTTTCTTGAGCTTTTTCAGCAGGATCATCTACAGCTCTGTTCATCATTCGTAATTTATTCATTTTTACAGCTTCCTACAAATTGTTTGAAATCTATAGAATATTAGAAAAATATGATGATCATACATGATTCTACAACACAATATTCATTATTTTTTATTACTTTATGTTATTGAAAACATTTGAAAGGTAGTGCATGTATACATACAGTGCCATATGAAAAGTATTACACAAATATGAATATATGTATTAATGTATTAAATTTGACACTGTATTAATGCCATTTGGTCTAATGTTTTTTGAGCAAACAAATGTATAATGCCCAGATAAACCTTTTACCTACAACTATGCACAGTCCTGAATATATAACACCCTGTGCAAACAATGCACTTGGGTGTGTCCATCAGGCTGTTTTTAACTGTAATAGAGCAGCGAGAGAATTTAAAATATGCATTGTTACCTAGCAAAGCAAACCAGCTATTCAGAAATGTTCCAGTATTGACACTGTTTAAAAATGCAGTGATGACAGAAATGAAGTTTCTGATTTTGTGAACTTGTCCTTTACAATCACAAACCAGTGCAGTCTTTGTCAGTCCCAGTGTAGTCACTCACAACATCCTAATCTGATCAAACTGACGCTCACCTCCGCTTCAGCTGTACGAACAAATAAGCAAAAAGACATGAAAGAAAAATCTGTACCAGTTATTTCACTGATAAATAATCTGATGTATTTAGGCCTCGACACATTATCAGCATAAGGCCAGTTTTCATTTGGTACAATCAAAAGTAAGCCTGACATGACAAACCTGAATGACAGTAAAAGCAGAAGAGGGTGTGACTTTTATATTGAAATGGAGCAAATAAAGTAGAATACAAAGCTCTGAGTCTTTTACCAAACACTATTTCTACATTTATCTAAAAGAAAAGAATTTGTGAAAAATCTCAGATTACTATTTAAGAATCCATTATTGAATCTGTTTTGAAAGCCCTTCATTTCTTCCTTCAGGATTGTTTATGGATTCTATTTTGGATATGTGTATGAATTATGAAACTGTAAGCAAACTGGATTTTCATCTTCATAGCCAAGCAAGCAAGTCAATATTTATAAAACGTTTTTTCTATTGTGTTATTTATGACACGCTATTTTTTACTGAGGGCAGATAAGAAAAAAGCTGCAGCTTTCCATTTTACCTTGGCTCAAATTGTTTTCACAGCAGGCAATTCTCCCCTCTCCCCCCTTTCAGTCCTCACTGCTCGCTAGCAGCTCAACAGAGAATCATGTTTCACACACAGAGAGCCAACAGTGTTCTAGTTAATCTGATAACAGAGTTAAGGGAAAAATATTTTATTGGATTACTTTCATTACACATACCTAGGGGCCTGGAGAAAGAGCCCACACGCATTATTTAAAATAATGATTTAAAGGAACACATTATATAGCATGATAACGCTGTTGTCAGAACAAAACCTTGTATCTCCATTTTTGTCGTTTTTCAGTTATTGGCATAATCTGAAAATGCCTGTTGCCCTTTACACTGTGCGTAAATTTCATGATGAATGGACCAAAAGAAACGGGAAAAGGCCCAAAATTACTGTTTAAAAAGTCTGGTTCTATTGACTTACATTAAAAGTAAAGTATGTTTTCCTCTCTCTTGTAAAGTTATAATTTTGGAAATATGAGGTTTTGTTCCAACAACAGCGACATATTTCAGCTGTCTGAGAAATTCTTTTTTGACCCAATTGGACGTCTTTAGGGACATCTGAAAAGCATCTCAACAAACCCTCTGTTGCTCAGAAAGAAAGCTGGAATAAGGTGGATGCCTAGTTTCTGTAGAAACTCGTAAAATCGATGCTGGACACAGTTTAAGCTGGGATTAAGGCAAATGGACACGCCAAATGTTGCGTCATTTTGACTTTCAGTAAATACTGGATTGGTGTCATCATTCTTCAGCAATGAAAAGTGACCAAAACTGCATTTGTTTTTATATAAGGCTCTGTGAGTTGGACTCCTGTAGGCCAAACCCAGCTGGTTAGTCATGTTTCATCATAGCTGCTGTTGCTCCTACAGAAGCTTTTCCAGAGTCTCTGATCCAATCTGTGTCATGGGGAATTCCTAAAAATGCCACAGAAAGAGCCAACTAAAAAAAACAACATCAAGCAGTCAGTTGGTGATTGCAACACCTTTGCCCCACCCGGGGGACTTGTCCACTCCCTCCATCTCCGGTAAATAGCGTAGCAAAATAACATTTTTCCATCTAACTCTGCCCACTCGTTCTTTAGTCAAGACTTAGTGAAGTGGAAATACTAACAGCACAACGTCACCATAACACACATACACTCATCACTCTCCAGCACACACCAGGCCAAGAGCCCAGCACAAACAAAAAGTGCCAATACATATGCTGATTTTTGATCACTTGTGATTTTATTTTTGTTTTTCTATATTTAAGTAAGAATATAAGAGGGAGCATCTTATCGTGAATAACATGACAGCTGTGATTCGGTCGCAGGCATGAGCTGAAGACGAGTACAGCTGATCATCACAGCCGTGATGTTATTCATGGTAATGCACAACCTCACGTGTTTTATTTTTTCTTTATTGCAGAAAAATAAAGAAAAAAGTAAAGCAAAGAAGCCCTGAACATTGTATCAACTGTGCTTTTTTCCCTCTGCCACAAAAAGTAGTTCCCTTTTGCAGACAGGGTTACAGAACTCTCACAATATGAAGTTCAGCTCAGCTTTTCCAATGTTTGCCTGATTAACCTGAATGTTGTTTTGTATCATTCCACAGCTCATCTTGTTTGCTAAAAAGCACGTTGTTTGTTTCTGGCTAATTCCAGTTTGCTCCCTCACAGCAGAAAAGCTCACTTGGTGGCAACAAGAAGTCTGGATTTTGATGCAGGTCTGTGGTTACGCTCTGCTTCAGAACCTGACCAAACAGGCTGAAGGTCAGGTTTTATCATATGGTTGTCTAGTGTGTCCATTTCTGTTTTTGTATGTGATAAAAGTAACTTAGCTGTAGAGTAAAGTGAGTTGTTACTTAGCAACCAGTGCTCAGCTGAATTGAGCTATTGTGAAGAAATATGTGGTAGAACTTCTCAACCAATCAGATTGTGGCGTTGGAACTAACTGTTATTTGACAATAATAACGTAAACATATTTAAACATAACTATGAAATATTAAAATATTACGAACAGCAAAAGGTTTGAAGAATTGTGGGAACACGATATGACATATAATACTGTAATTGTCTATTTATACTTATTTCTTGTCATGTTGTCTACCTTAAGATTCGACATAACTTGATTTTTCTTATGACTCTCGATATTAACGTTTATTATAACTACATCCCTTATGTTATGTGGCTTTGGGTAGCACTTTTATTTGAAGGCTACCTACATAGGGACTACATAACACATGCATAAGCACTGAGCAACTTTTATGAAGCAATATTTGAGTATTTATGACCAGCTTATGCTAGATAGCGTAAGATGATATAAGATGTTCTATGAGGTAAATGACATTGCTTTTATATAAGGGACCTTAAACTAAAGTGATGGACATTTGTTCTGATTATAACACTGTTATAAAGCATAGTTCGACATGAGTTAAAGTACAAAACCCTTTTGTCAATACAATGCCATTTACTTCAGCTTAAGGTATCTTGCTATTTATGGCTTAAGCTTTTCATAAAGACTCAAATAATTGTATTATATTATTATAGCTGTAACTGTCTTTATAAATATGTTATTCAATGCTTATGCATGTGTTATAATGTCTTTTTGTAAATAGCCTTCAAATAAAGTGTTACCCAGGTTTGTAAGTTATGATGGTATCATCTACCAAATTGGCCTTATCTTATTGAAAACAGTGACTCCCAACTTTTGAATGACGTCAAACATTGTAACACCATTAAAACACAACCAGTTTACTCTTGATGCATTAAATTTACTTCGATTCAAATACATACCTCATTTTCACATGGATAAAACAGAAGTGCACAAACACGTCTTTCAGGTTTTGGCCCAATAAATGTTCTGACGTATTTTATTCATGTGCAAATAACAAACACATTTGAATCAAGTTAACCGAAAGCAGCACTTTTCTTAGCGTAGTACGCTGACCTGGAACAGGGCCAGATTACGAGGAAAGAACCCAGTCTGTGTATGTGAAGAAGCACGCCCGTGCCTGCTGAATGAATTAAAGAGAGGAAAAGCTGTCTGTGTGAGGCGGAGGCGGCTCAATCCCCAGGAGAAAGTCACTCTTAATATGTGAGAGCGACAGGTTTTTCTCTGCCTCTATTGTTGCTTAAAGTGCCATCGCATTGTTTACTTCCCCGTGGAGTTCCCCAGACACGTCCCAGCCCAACGGACACAATGCTGCCGGAGGAACCCCGGGTCACACAGGCACACAGTCTCCTGCTGCCCAGGTTTTCCTCTCCAGACAAAATAAATGCCACTGCAAAAAATAGGTCATCTGCACAGGCCTTTTCCTGATATAGAAAAAAGACATTCTCAAGGTGAAGACTGGTTTAAAAATGTCCCAGTAGAGGACTTAGAATACAAAACAACTCACAATGCTCAACAAATGACTGGAGATGCTCTTGACACTATATGCTGGAACATTGCTGTGAGGATTTGATTGAGCATTAGTGAGGTCAGGTACTGATGTTGGATGATTACTTTTGGATCATTCCAATTCATCACAAAGGTACTGGATGGAGCTCCATCACTCCAGAAAACGCTGTTTCACTGCTCCACAGCTCAGTGCTGGGGGGCTTTATACCCCTTTAGCCCACGCTTGGCACTGGGTATTGCTGAGTGCACCTTAGTGTAGGTGATTTCACTGACAATCATTTATTTATTTAAATTCCAGTCAAAAAAGCCATTTAGTACAAATTATTCATTTTCCAGCATCAGGAAAAAAACACATTCATATACATACTTAACAGAAAATTTTGCAGAAGCCTCAACAACTAAATATATATATTTTTTTTAAATGTGTCCACTATTTTTTCTTTATTATAGCTTCCATTCTTTTCAGGAGACTCACTTTCAGTTTCCTGCAGATTTCTCCAAAGCTCAGTCTTAGAAGTTGGTTTTGCTTCTCATGACTGAAGTAATTCCAAACACATTCAGTGATGTTGAGGTCTGGTCTCTGGGGTGGTCAGTCCATTATTCTGAGAACACCAGCAGCTTCTTTGTTTGAGATGTCCGTCTCCTTTTCTCAGTAAAAGCTTCTTGACAGCTACACATCCTTTCAGACCCATAGTGCTGAGTCATCTTCTCACAGTGGAAGGATGGACAGAAACACCTGTGGATGTTTCAGATCTGAAGCAGCTTGATTTTCTCCTCTCTCTCAAAGATGAAAGCTTTAAGTGCTGTTTATCTGAAGGAGGCAGTTTTGGTGTCCACCAGGTTTTCCAGGTGGTTGTTAGGAGCCCCATTTTCTCCAGTTTTTGGAAACTACTGTTCTATCACTTTCTCCTTTCTCATGCAAGTGGATAATCTTATATCTAATCTCCTCAGAAATATCTTCTGAACAATGAATAACTTGAACTTAATGGCTTGACTGGAAATTAAATAAATGAAGGGTGGTCTCTCTTTAGCACAGGACTGTATATTTATTTGAGTGATATGTTACATTTTTCTCTGTTTAACCCCAGAGCCCACTGGTGGAGCCAAAGTTTAATCACAAACCTAAGAATAGCTCAGCCAGTTTGCACTGGAGTCCCTATATTTACAGAATAATAAACTTTAGTATGTAATAAGCCTGGGGTTTTAAGGGGTCAATACATTTTGAAATGGTAGGCGTGTCCAAACTTTCATGCAGCTGGACCAGCAGAGACAGTCTGGCCTGCAAAAACCTGCACATACACATATGCACACAGATCCCATTACACACAATAATGCATTGCAAAGTATTGAATTTAATATGTAGAGTTCATAAATGTTCAAAACAAGTCAGAAGAAACAGCACCACTCAGGGTGAGTATGTATGTGTCATATGGACGTAAGACAGCTGCTTTTGGACTGAGAAAAATCTTCAACCTAGTTGAATGGTCATGGCTTAATGCTCAAAGAGGAGCAGGTTAGCCTACAGTAACCCTTACGGATCAATCACTGCTGAAAAGCACAGGACTGATACCCCCTCCCCCCTTTTTACACTTTCTCTCTCTCACCGTCTTGCTCAAATCAACAGCTCCCCCTTTGGGCCTAAAGGAAAACATGCAGAGTGTGCTGTCAACAGCGTGTAGGTTCTGATTTAGGACCTCATTGTCACTAATGGACTGGACTGTATCCTCTCATGATATTTCAATATTTTAAAATCCCCTCGCCGTATCTCCTAAGCAGGAAGCTTTTGGGTGGAGGTCCTCTGGGATCGGTCCCCTCCCAGCTTTATAGATTTGCGTGCGTGTGCACATGCATTTTGTCTACAAAGTTAGGAATGTAACAAGTTTCCACCCTTCTAGACCCTGGGGATGACAAATCTTCAATCTGAGGTTTTCACTGCTGAGGTCATCAAAATGTGCACGGAGGAAGAAGAAAAGCTCTCCGTCTTAAATTCTTCATACATGTGAAAGTTAGTTTTTGTGAGATTTATCAGGTTGATCATTTTTTCTTTCTCAAATTTTATTCTTTTTCCCTGAGGTCCACTTGTGTTTGTGTTGTTTTATGTATCAAAAATAGTCATGATTTATTTTTCCACGACCATCTTCCAACCTCTCTTTATCCTTTAGAGCTTTTCAGGCTGTTTTTGTTACTGTGCTTTTAAGACTCATACACATAAGTGATCTCTGTTCTGATTGGCTCCTACAGTGTGAGCAGGTGGGGCTAAACTGCTCTGCACTCTCAGAAATAAAGGTACAATACCGTCTCTGGGGCAAAACCCCTCTTGTCACTGGGGTGGGACCCTCAAGGGTACATCTCAGTACCTTTAGTCAGGGAACATAACTGCACCATAATCCACTGAAATTATATTTTCTAAGATGTACTGACTCCACACACCCCGTCTCGCCTCCAGGCTTTTATTTTACTGTTCTGTTTTAAAACATTCGGTTATGAAAAGGTACAAATACAAACTTTTCACCTGGAAAAACGTATTTAAGGTTCACAATTAAACCTTAAAACCACTGTTGTACCTTTGAGGGAACATTTACATTGTTTGTACCTTGATCAACAAAAAATGTACCTGTACAACCTTTATTTCTAACAGTGTGCGCCTAACAGGATGTATGTAAATGCACTGGTTTAAGTGACATCACAGAAACAATGAATTCAAAACAAGCTGTTTTTGCAGCTTACTTTCCATCTATGAACTGTATGACTTGATATTACATCAGACTCTTATGTTTAAAAAGTGAGAAAATAATAATGTAATAAAAATTATATGGGCCCTTTAAAGACCCAGAAAGCCTCCTGCTGATGATGTAATACGAAAGTGGAAAGAACTTTTGAAAATCTACAGCTGCTTTGGGGTGGATACACGAGGGTGGTCTGTTAATTTTTTTTTTCTGTGCAAGCTGGCTAAGGCTAAGCTAAGGAAGCTTAAATATAACATATATGTTTATTAGCTTCTACATCAGTGCATCACTGTAGTGGAATAGAGTTTTTTGGAAGTAAAAATCCCATTCAGTTTCACCATAGACGTTTAGGAAAATCTGTATACACTGTTAGAAATACAGGTTCTGTGCAGGTACATTTTTCATTCATCAAGGTCGAAACAATGTAGATGTTCCCTTAAAGGTACAACAGCGGTTTTAAGGTCCAGTTGTGCACAAAATAAGTTTTTCCAGGTGAAAAGTACGTATTTGCACGCTTTCATATCCTGATGTTTTAAAACAGAACAATAATATAAAAAGCCTGCAGACGAGACGGGGTGTGTGGAGTCAGTACAACTTAGAAAATATAATTTCAAGTTATGGTACAATTACATTCCCTGACTAAAGGTACTGAGATGTACCCTTGAGGTGACAGTCTACGACCTTTATTTCTGAGAGTGTACAAAGAGTTTTATGCAACTAAACCAACCAGCTACGAGAGAAATCACTGACATTATTAATATTTATTCAGAGCAAAAAATGTTTTGAGAAACCGACAAAAACACAAAGGTACAAGACTGTGTGCTTCAATTTTTTAAAGACAGAATTAACTCCCAAAAAACCACCATGAATGATGTCAACCAATCACTTTCTCTCCACTCCAAACAGTTTTCAGCTTTCTTTTACAACTGCGTATTTTCTGTCCACTATTTCTCTGTTATGTTATATATTTGTGGTGTTTAATTATTGCTCATATTAGTTTTATGTACATACAGTGTTTGTTTTTTTGTGTTTGTTTTGTGGTTAATTTTTTCACCTTGTTTGCTAGTGTGTTGCTTAGCAGTCCTAGTACAGTGAACCACAAAAGAACGATTTTAAGAATTATATTAATCCTCACGTGGCCTGTCTTATTACTTTACTCATTAAATTGGACCCAGTAGACAAACATAATCACCACTTCATGTTTTTCTGGCACCGATCCACGTAGGAAACAGCAACATCTCTGGTGAGGAGTTGGTGGGACTCGCTTTAGGACTCCGCGTAGAGTATTTCTTTACGAGGAAAGTTAAAGTTTTATGGCTAAAAATCGTATTACCTATGGAGATTTTGAGCGGGATTTCTACTTCCAGAACCACACTGTTCAGATCTAGACCCAATAGTTTTATGACACAATTGCAAAATGCAAGCTGGTCATTGTAGTAAGACAGTAGATCCCAAACATTTACAGTCCCGTACCCCTTCAGATATTAAACCTCCTGCTGCGTACCCCCTCTCACTGCTTATACATACTCCTGCACGTATTGCCATGATATAAGGCATGATTGGCCTTATAAAACCAGTTCCCCTTAAAAGATCCAACATGTTTATAATGCAATGACATTCTACACCAGATATTCTGAATAAATAATGCTATTTCAAGTGCACAGTGGTCTATATGAGGGCACATTTGCATGTGTGAGAGAGTCCGCGGCTGTAAAGCGAAAGTAAATAACAACATGTTGCCACGGATCACACTGAGCACAGTAACAGCATCTGTTCAGTTTTAACAGCCCTACGGCTCGAACCAGCTCTAGAAATGTGCAACCAAAATGCTACTAATCATAGCAGCCACAAACTAATATCTCACTACAGCCACGAAGTAAACTAACTCGTGTACACTATTAACAAGGAGTATACAGGCCTTAACAAGTGTAGTTATGTTATAACTAAAGTTTGGGGGGAGGAACATGCCTGAAATTCCTCCTTCTTCCAATCTAACACCCTACAAATTCACATTCTCACCTTCCGTTCCTGTGATGAAGCATTGGCAGTCCCCACAGCCACCCAATCTCCTCCCTGTTTCTCAGTCCTACATCAGGCCTACTACAGCTATGAGGGGGGACTGGCCTTCTGTCTACAGACAGAAGCTGCCCAGAACTCCAGCCCAAGTTCTCAGAGTTCTCCCCCCACCCTCAATCACTCTTCCCTCATACTACCACCACCATGTTGAAGGCATGGTCTGAACTCACAAACAGTTAGTAAATGATACTCTGTTCATGAAGTTACAGAACACACGACATGCAGAGGGGACTGGAGTGAAACGCCTTCTTCCAATACAGGCTTTTACAAAGAAAACAGAAAAATACCGATTACAGCACAGACTCGTCATGTGCTGGATGTTATAAATATCCTGCTTACTAATCAGTCATGCATACATGCCAGAGCGCAACGCTATCGAGAAATCTGACATTGGCTTTAGATTAAACTCAGTATTCAAAGATTGACTCGTAGCGGTTTCAGTGAGGAGCTCTTGTTCAGCAGTGCTTATCGGAATTGTTTGTGTTGTGTGTATTGGGGAAGTACCTGTGTAATCATGTGGCCAGCTGATGGAATGAAATGAACATTAAAATAAGTAGAAACGTCAGAATTGTTTTACACACCCCCAACATCAGTTTGTGAAACCACTGTAGTAAGGGAACATTGATGGATGAAAAGGGTGCAAAATCATGAATTCTGTAAAACTGATGAAGATGACGAGTTCAGTGCTGCACTACAGAAAACTACATATTGTCACTGTTCAAAGAAAAACATACATCTCCAAAATAGTAACTTTACAGAAGAAGCCAAAAACATTCGTAAAGGGGAATTCCACCAATTTTTTAATGAATAATTCAGTCCTTGGGACATACACATAGTCATTCAGAGTGGTTTGATGTGAAGTGGTTCACTGTGGAGAAACATATAGACTCAAATTTCTTTATAGTGGCGGTGATAGAAACCAGGGGCCATGGTCACGATGTCTACAACACAAATATATATTTTATTTACTATCCAAAACCACTATTGAACCTACATGAGTCTTCTGAGCTTTTATATGTAATGTTGATGATGGAATGCTAGTGATAAACCTGAAAAAGGAAGCTTTCTTTGGGACTATTTTGCCTTATAACACCCTGCATGTAATCCTCCTCCAGGAATGGATTAAAATAAATGGATTAAAATACATTTTAAACCAAATCTTCATCACTAAACTATCATAAAACAATGTGTCAGATATTAAGCTGTATATATCTAACCATTTCATGTAAAGACGTTCTGTGAGGGAGCTTTTAGGCATTAAACTCTTCAGACGTCTGGTTCCTATCAGCACCACTGTGAACAATTCTGACTCTGCAAGTTTCTCTAAGTGGAGCATTTCACATCAAACCACTCTGAATGACTTTGTTTACATCTCAGTGATTTAATTATGTGGAATTTCTTAAAAATTGGTGGAGTTTCCCTTTACCTTTTAATGTAAGCTAATGTGAAGAGATTTTATTCCATGTGATTTTGTAGCATTTCTATTGGTCCATTCATCATGAAGTTTTCACCCAGTGTGAAGTACAGCAACTGTGTTCAAATCATGTTGAAAAATAAAAACTGATAAAAATGGAAATACATGTTTTTATGGACAGTGACAATATGAAATGCTAGTTTTAGGCCAGAACGCTGCTTTAGATATTGGTCTGTGTAAATCTACTGTTTGTTAGATCACATGAGTGCCCTGATTCATCTAATCACACAGTTTGAGATTAATAAGGCTCTTAAATGTATTTGCGTATTGCATCCTCTGCGATATCAGCAAGGCAAAGGCCAACACTGCAGTAAGGATTAACAAAAAATATACTGTGCAGCACTAATTTGTCCTGGCTATGTTGGGGGTAATGTTCATGGTAAAATGTGTTATTTCTATGATGGCACTTCTGCAGCGAGATTCTGCACCAGTGCTGACTGAAAAAAAATCAGAACACTGCACACAGAGAAGGTGAGTGTTATTCAACGTTTAAAATCAAGCCTGCAATACATCCGACGCCAGGCATCCTTGAGAGTGAGAGCGTGTCTGCAGTGGTCTGATGAAAGTAGCCCCCTCTAAGCCACCTGTCAGCGGGGTCTCCATCTGCTCGCCTTCCCCTGCCAAGAACACATCCAGAGCGCAGGAGCGCCTCAGGCGCACAGCAAGCGCAGGCTAAATATACACCTCTACTCTCAGCCTGCCCACGGGAGGCCTCTTTCAACCTGCAGCACCGACTT